>NC_081319.1:64129195-64453570 GCF_026419965.1 Kogia breviceps
AAACTGGATGTCTAACAGTTTAATTTTCTACATCATCCCAAAACTGTGGGAGTAATTTTTTATTCTTTTGAAAAGAGGTGGAACAGGAAAACTTTCACAGTGTCTGTAAAGTTACATAATAAAATAACTAAACACCTGCTCTGCTTATTCATGATTCGTTCCTGGTGACCTTATTCATATGTATGGTTAAAAAGAGAACAAAAATTAATATTCAAAATATGGAAGAATAATTCATCGACAATTATGCTTAGGTTTTAGCAGATGTTGTCACATTTAATTATTTAATTCAACAAAGTATTTACTCAATGTTACCATGTCAAAGGTGTGTGGAATATAAAGTAAGTTTTAAAAATATTTAAAAGGATGTAGAGGTCAGGCTTTAGGATGTGGCTTGAGGTGGCTATGAGGACCCACAGGAGCTTCTGCTTAAGCTTTCCTCACTTTCAGGTACCAGGAAGCATCCCAGGTGATAGGATGCCCTAAGGGATAATTATTCAGTGTCAATTCTTTCCTTGCTATTACAAAGTTGAAGCTAATTATCTACCACACATCCTTTCTTAGGCCGGATCCTAGAAATCCCAGTGCTTAATTTAAAGCTGCTTCCCAGTAACTGTATTAGTTTCTTACATTTACTGCTCTCTTTCTGATTTTAATATTTCCATTTTCATTTTAATGGTATTGATCTGTATGTGACATGAAACTTTGATGTATGTAGAGGAACTAACTTCCTCCTCATCTCCTGATCACAGTGATGGGACAAGGTGAGCCAAACTAGGTCCATCAGATGCTCTCTACCATGAATATGAGTCTTGAGAGATTTTAAAGACAAAATCGCAACTAGGACAAGGTATTGCTCCATGTGGTTGTTCAAAGAACAAGGAGGGAGATGCCATGTTAAACAAAGATCGATTTTCTTTGCAAAAGAACCTTTTTTTTTTTTAAGTCACAAAAAGCAATAATCTATGATATTCTCTGTCTTTCCCTTTAGCGAAGGTCATAGTGGTGTCTAATCACCGGATGGGCAGCTGTAAACTGATTGGTCAGATGTGGCAGTCTCAACGGTGAACTGTAAGTAATATCCTAAAAATATTCAATAACTTGTTGTTAACAGTAGACTTGCCCATCCACACTCAGGGCCACTGTCCACCTGCCCCAATCACCCCAGAGACAGCTACCCATGGTTTCGCCCTACTTCCTCTGCCTCCTAATGGACCCTGATACTTTACCATGCGGCCTCTATGGTGGAGCGTGCCCCTTCCTCTTGGGATCTGTGAGTATAACAAACTATCTCTTCACTGGCAGTCACCTCCTGATCTAATGGCCTTGCCATATCTAAGTAATAATAAACCTATGTTTTAAAACATTCCTGAAAATGTCCACTATAATTTTTCTTTACCTAATCAGACATTAGAGTTGAAAGATACTATGTCAATAATCTATTTCATCCCATTCGTTATATTCCGAGGTAAATGAAGCCACTGATAAGTTAATAACATGCTCCTGGCGACCCTGGCAGACAGTGTTCATCAGTCATGGCCTGGATTCCTGCTGAATCCACATGGGGCCCAGGACCTCTGACCAGGGCTCCCCAAAATGGCTGCCACCAGGGTCTGTGTCCCCAGGTGAGCTGCAGTTGCCTCCTGCCTCTCTGGGAGGCTCTCCAAGATCAGCAGGTGGGTCTGACGCTGGCTCCTTTCAAATTACTGCTTCTGCCCCGGATCCTGGAGCGTGTGAGATTCTGCATGCACAGCCCTCTGGCTTTCCCGTGTGCATGTCCCACTGATCTTCAAAGCCAGACATTCTTGGGGCTTGTCTTCCCAGTGAAGGACCCCAGGCTGCGGAACTCGATGTGGGACTGGGACCACTCACTCCTTGGGGAGAACCTCTGCAATCATGATTATCCTGGGGCTGTGGGTCTTGACTATACTGTGTATCTGCCACTCCTACCCATCTTGTTGTGGTTCCTTCTTTATGTCTTTTGTTGTAGATCTTTTCTGCTAGTCTTCAGGTCTTTCTCATCAATAGTCGTTATTTTTGTGTAAGTAGTTGTGATTTGGTTGTGCCCGGGGGAGGAGGTGAGCTCGAGACATCTTGGCTACTCTCTTGATATATATAATTTTGGAAGTATTAACCAACACCAAGACTTTGAGAAACCCTCCTGATCAGCTAAATGTTTATCCAGTTAGGGGGCCATCTTGTTAGTGACAAGAAAGCTAAAAATACAGATTGTGATGGTTTGTTAATTATATCAATTCTTAATTATTAATATTAATTGGGTGAGTTATTTCTATCTTCACTCATTCTCTTCTTATTATAAATGTGTCACTTAGACAAATTTATCAGTGGTTGTGGTGTATAAAATAAAACAGGACAAAAATCTTTTCTAACTAAACAAGAAAAAAATCCATTTAAATAGTGTCACTTTTCCTCAGACTCCTGCCATGCTCTTCAAAGATCATCTCTCGGTACGGCCCTCCTAGCTAGAAAAGCACACTCTTAATTGAATGTTTTGTGTCATTGGCCAATCGAATTTGTGTCGCCAGATAAAGGGGGAAATGTCACACAAAGCAGCATCATTCCCCAGGTTGCAGAAAATTGCTCCAGGTGATAGGAGTGTTTCCCAGACACCCTGCAAATGTGGCTGTGTGGGCTGTCCGCATCTGCAAGGGTAGGGACGAGGCAGGGCACTGATGTACTAGCTTCCACTGCTCTCTGCGTGGCTCTGTTCTTCTGAGACCCTAGTCTAGGGAGTAACCCTGTTGTAAGTTCTCTTTGCACCAACCTCGTGAAACATTGAAGTGGCTTCCAGGGCTCTTGAGATGAGAGTTCAGGATGATAGGCTCCTTTGCAGGTTCTTTCTCTCATGCCCAAGAACTGAATCCCATTTCCACCATCTTCTCTATCCAGACACACTCCTTAGGTCATCTTGCCCCATCCCATGACTTTAAATAGCATCTACACCGTGATGACTCTCATATTTCTCACCCCCTATCTCTCCCCTGAATTCTGGACACAACTGCTTATTCAATAACTCCACCTGAATTTCCAATACACATCTCAAACCCAACACGTGCACCATACATATTCTGCCCGTTCTCCTTTTATGGGTTGGGAGTCCCCCGTCCCTTACAGCGTAGAGCCACTCCCACTATAGAAGCTAAAAGTGCTGCATTCCACTTTCCCAGCCTCTCTTGCTGCTAGAGCACAAGTATGTGAGCTAGGCTCTGCCAACCAGATCTACATCCCCCAGACTTTGAGTCCACAGCTAAGGACAACTAGAGGAGTGTCCACATCGGGTCCATTCCAGTGACAGATGTGGCGACAGCAGTGGCCACAGCTGGTCAGGACACTAATGTGAACAGCAGCAGTGCTGGAAACTGCGTCTAGTTCTGCGTCCTGATAAGATCAGCAGTGGAAGTTGCAATGTCTGCCCAGAAGGGAGAGTATACCTTCATGACGCCCATTTCTTACATGATCTACAGGGTTTGTTTTCTGGCTTTGTAGACTCCAAACCTTGCTTCCACAACCTCTCAGAGATTCTAAGAACTACTCAATGTTCAGTTAATGAATTATTTTTCTTAAATCAGATCTTAAAGTATCTGTTGCTTGCAGCTAAGAATCCTGACTTACACAAGGCAATTTATCCCCAAGTTAACAACCTCTTTTCCACTAATATTGCTAAGAAATTTAAAACAGTTGCAAGAAACAAGTCCAGTGATCACTTGTAAAGTAATGCAGCAGGAATCTCATGCTGGTTATCACACTAATCCTAAAATATAAGAAGATCCAGGCTCTGCTTATAAACTAGTGTGATTATGATAAACTTTAAACAATGAATTCATTACAGGTTTCTAGTAAAGAAAAAGATCCTTTGTTATACTGAAATTACGATATGATTTAATAAATTTTACTTACCAGCAGTTATTCATGAGTATTACTATAGCCAAGAGCAAGGCACACCTGTACAGCTGCTGCACCAGAATAGGTGAGGACGGAATTGTGACTGGTCAGCGTGGTGAATTCAATTTGCTTTCCAGTAAATTCCTCAACAGAGCTGCTAAGAAGTAGGTCGGAGGGTCTCGGGCAGGTCGTATTCACAAGAAGCTTATTCCACAATTGCTTTTCTGTTTGTACAACCTTACTTCTCAGGATTTACAAGATCTGAACTGTATATGAGATTGGGAGCCTGGATTTTTTTTTTTTTTTTTTTTTTTTTTTTTTTTTTGCGGTACATGGGCCTCTCACTGTTGTGGCCTCTCCCGTTGTGGAGCACAGGCTCCAGACGCGCAGGCTCAGCGGCCATGGCTCACGGGCCCAGCCGCTCCACGGCACGTGGGATCCTCCCGGACCGGGGCACGAACCCACGTCCCGTGCATCGGCAGGTGGACTTTCAACCACTGCGCCACCAGGGAAGCCTGGGAGCCTGGATTTTGACTAACTTTCTTCTCAAACTAGCGCTGTGTCCTCAATGTGAATTATTTGTAGCGCTCCAGGAGACCTCTGGCTACAGGATTCCCAAAAGATGTGTGAGGTGGGAGGCCTGGCTCCCGTTTAGCATCCCTGCCTGCACCCCGGCACCCCTCTCCTGATATTAACTGGCTGCTACAGCCCCCTTACCAACCAGCTGCCCTCTGGTGTTGGGGTGGTGGGAGGGGCAGGGGGCAGGGTACCGGCAAGATGGCTCCAGCCCAGCCCCCTTCAGCATTGTTCACTTCACCTGTTGTAAACTCATGAATCCTTGCAACACCAGAGATAGGCATGCAGGCTGCACCTCTGCCCTTCCATCTGTCCTCCCGCAGACTCACCCCCACTTCCCTTTCCTCATTCAGCTGGGCTCAGGGCACATCAACAGTGCCCTCCCTTCTTTGCAGGTACCCTCGATCCTTCTGAACCATTTTGTTAGCACTCCAACTGCCTTGTTTGGGAGGGAGGATGAGCAGCATCTCCCCCGTCAAAGAAAGGGTGTCCTCTCGCCAGGGTGCCACACCTGACCCCACGGCCCCACTCCCTCCTCCCCAACCTTCTGCTCAGATGGGCTGGAAGGAAGTGGGGTTATGTGTTGTCTTTGAGCCGATGCCTAGTAAGCCCTGGGGGTGCATATATCACAGTCCAGGTGTGGAAGCTGTCTTCAGGGTGTGGGGTGCTTGGCAATGGTCCTGGAGCAACCTTCTTAGTCCTATTCATCTGCCCCTATGCAATTATTCCACCAAAGTGTACCAGCCACAAGTGGACCCCACTATGCTCAGGGGCAAACATGCCTCTTGGCAACAAAGTCCAAAGTCATTGTGGGAGAATTTTAGTGGTAGACTCTGTTTGTTTGTTTCCATGACAGTTATTTCTGTTGGGGTGAAGTGACTTTTCCAATTACAATGTACCTTATTGATTCATTCAATCAACATTTGTGGAAAATCTACCATGTGCCAGGCACATTGCCAAACACTGGGTTACAATTCTGAACCCCCAAAAAAGATGAGGTGCTTCTCTTTAGGGAACTTATAGTCTAGTGGGTGAGAATAATGAAATAAAAGAATCATATAATTATGTGTAACATTCAACCTTAATAAACACGTGAAAGAAAAGCATATAACTGGGAGGATTGGGGAGGCTGGGAAAGCCTTCTTAAGCAATCGAGGTATCCGTGTTTCCACATTATATTAGATAGATTCAAATGATCTAGAAAGAAATAGATTATGAGCCTAAAAACTGAATCAAGGCCTCAATCTGCCATCATTATTTGCATTTTTCACTATCTGTATTTTAAGAGGCTGTGTAATATTGACATTCGGGAAGTGTGAAATTGTGAAATGATGAATTGTAGATTGCAGAGGAGAATGGGCTGACATTAGGAACCATCTAAGACTCTCTTTTATATATATTACAGGTGCCTAGACTTGATAAGTGGTATTGATAGCTGATACCAAATCGGGGAACACGTAGTAGTACCATATTGTTTGAGGATGTCTATGAAATTCCCCAAAACCATTTAAAAAAGAATTTCTAGAAATGTCTTCTTTTCCATGAGAATTCATTCCTGAAACACAAAACTCTATCTATGAGATGGCTTGTGATTACTTCATATACAAATCCAGGTCAGATCACATCATTGCTTAATTGCAATGTAAGGAGTCTGGACTTTTCAGGGCTCTAAACAAAGTCTGAGAAGCAACTTGGTTAAAAAAAAAAACAGGCACATGATATGTTACTAATCTTCCTCTGAGAGTTGAGAAAATACACACCCTAAGATGTCATACAGTAATAACTTTTAAATCGTTTATACCACATTAGGAAAAAACTTATGCTATGATTAACTGGCATGTTTTTCCTTTTCATTTGATGTTTTTCCTTTGGATTTGGTAACCATCATATTCGTTTGGGAAAACATGAAACAATTTAAGTCAGTTGTAAGTTATTTGATTTCCATTTTGTATCTATAGAACTATAATTTTTCAATATTAAATTATTCCTTTTAAAAATAACTTAATTTATATTATGATAATTCTCTCAAGGAATATTTGTTGGTAGATCAAAAAATTGAAACATCTCAATATTTTCTCTTTTCTTTTTAAAATTTCGTATTTGTTAACACAACTATATTTTACAGGCAGGAAATTACTACTGCTTTAATAGAGGCTTTTAATATATTTTTGTTGTTGGTGGTGGTGGTTTTTGCGGTACGCGGGCCTCTCATTGTTGTGGCCTCTCCCGTTGCGGAGCACAGGCTCCGGACGCGCAGGCTCAGCGGCCATGGCTCACGGGCCCAGCCACTCCGCGGCATGTGGGATCTCCCAGGACCGGGGCACGAACCCGTGTCCCCTGCATCGGCAGGCGGACTCTCAACCACTGCACCACCAGGGAAGCCCAAATATATTTTGATATGAGGAAAGTTTTTGGGTAGTTTGATTTAGAGGTATAGAAGAAAGAAATCATTATTTATTGATCTTGTATTATGTGCCAAGCAGTGTTCTAGACATTAATGTATATGATCTCATTTAATCAGCATAATTATTGTCTCAAACCAACTGAAGAAACAGTTTATTGTTAACATTATGATTAATAATAATGATAGTCTTTATCTGTTGCTTTACAGTTTACAAAGAAATTTTAATGTAATTTTATCTTTATGAGCTTACATAGTCATAGTTTTAAAAATTAAATAGTTCCACAAAGTTTACTGTGAAAAATAGTAATGCAAAAGCTTCGTGTGCTATACAAATAGAGGGGAGGAGCTTCAAGATAGGGGAAGAGTAAGATGTGGAGATCCCCTTCCTCTCCACAGATACATCAGAAATACATCTACATGTGGAACTGCTCCTATAGAACACCAACTGAACGCTGGCAGAAGACCTCAGACCTCCCAAAAGGCAAGAAACTCCCCACGTACCTGGGAAGGGCAAAAGAAAAAAGAAAAAACAGAGACAAAAGAATTGGGACGAGACCTGCACCTGTGGGAGGGAGCTGTGAAGCAGGAAAGGTTTCCACACACTAGGAAGCCCCTTCTCAGGCAGAGACTGCGGGTGGCTGAGGGGGGAAGCTTCGAAGCCCCAGAGGAGAGCGCAGCCACAGGGGTGCAGAGGGCAAAGCGGAGAGATTCCCACACAGAGGATCGCTGCTGACCAGCACTCACCAGCCCGAGAGGCTTGTCTGCTCACCCGCCAGGACGGGCGGGGGCTGGGAGCTGAGGCTCGGGCTTCGGAGCTTAGATCCCAGGGAGAGGACTGGGGTTGGCAGTGTGAACACACCTGAAGGGGCTAGTGCACCACAGCTAGCCGGGAGGGAGTCTGGGAAAAAGTCTGGAGCTGCCAAAGAGAAAAGAGACTTTTTCTTGCCTCTTTGTTTCCTGGTGCACGAGGAGAGGAGGTTAACAGCACCGCTTAAAGGAGCTCCTGAGACGGCACGAGCCATGGTTGTCAGTGCGGACCCCAGAGACGGGCATGAGACGCTAGGGCTGCTGCTGCCGCCACCAAGAAGCCTATGTGCAAGCACAGGTCACTCTCCACACCTCCCCTCCCGGAGCCTGAGCAGCCCGACACTGCCAGGGTCCCGAGATCGAGGGACAACTTCCCTGCGAGAACGCATGGTGGCCTCAGGCTGGTACAACGTCATACTGGCCTCTGCCGCCGCAGGCTCGCCCCACGCTCCGTACCCCTCCCTCCATCCGGCCTGAGTGAGCCAGAGCCCCCGAATCAGCTGCTCCTTTAACCCCGTCCTGTCTGAGCGGGGAACAGACGCCCTCAGGCGACCTACACACAGAGGCGGGGCCAAGTCCAAAGCTGAACCCCGGGAGCTGTGCGAACAAAGAAGAGAAAGGGAAATCTTTCCCAGCAGCCTCAGGAGCAGGGGATTAAATCTCCACAATCAACTTGATGTACCCTGTGTCTGTGGAAAACCTGAATAGACAACAAATCATCACAAATTGAGGAGGTGGACTTTGGGAGCAAAGATAGATATATATATTTCCCTTTTTCCTTTTGTGTGAGTATGTATGTGTATGCTTCTGTGTGTGATTTTGTCTGTATAGCTTTGCTTTTACCATTTGTCCTAGGGTTCTGTCTGTCCAGTTTTTAGTTGTTGTTTTTTGTTTCTTTATTACTTTAAATTTTTTTTCTTAATAACTTTTTATTTTAATAAGTTTATTTTATTCTACTTTATTTTATTTTATCTTCTTTCTTTCTTTCTTTCTTTCTTTCTTTCTTTCTTTCTTTCTTTCTTTCTTTCTTTCTTTCTTTCTTTCTTTCTTTCTTTCTTTCTTTCTTTCTTTCTTTCTTTCTTTCTTTCTTTCTCTTTCTTTTCTCCCTTTTATTCTGAGCCATGTGGATAAAAGGCTCTTGGTGCTCCAGCCAGCCATCAGGGCTGTACCTCTGAGGTGGGAGAGCCAAGTTCAGGATAATGGTCCACAAGAGACCTCCCAGCACCATGTAATATCAAATGGCAAAAATCTCCCAGAGATCTCCATCGCAACGCCAAGACTCAGCTTCACTCAATGACCAGCAAGCTACAGTGCTGGACACCCTATGCGAAACAACTAGCAAGACAGGAACACAACCCCATGCATTAGCAGAGAGGCTGCCTATAATCATAATAAGGCCACAGACACCCCAAAACACACCACCAGACATGGACCTGCCCACCAGAAAGACAAGATCAAGCCTCAGCCACCAGAACACAGGCACTAGTCCCCTCCACCAGAAAGCCAACACAACCCACTGAACCAACTTTAGCCACTGGGGACAGACACCAACAACTACGGAAACCTTCAATGTGCGAAAATGAGACCCCAAACACACTAAGGTAAGCAAAATGAAAACACTGAAAAGCACACAGCAGATGAGGGAGCAAGGCAAAAACCCACCAGACCTAACAAATGAAGAAAAATAGGCAGTTTACCTGAAAAAGAATTCAGAATAATGATAGTAAAGATGATCCAAAATCCTGGAAATAGAATAGAGAAAATACAAGAAACGTTTAACAAGGATCTCGAAGAACTAAAAAGCAAACAGTGATGAACAACACAGTAAATGAAATTTAAAATTCTCTAGAAGGGATCAATAGAATAACTGAGGCAGAAGAACAGCTAAGTGACTTGGAAGATAAAATAGTGGCAATAACTACTGCAGAGCAGAATAAAGAAAAAAGAATGAAAAGAATTGGGCTTCCCTCATGGCGCAGTGGTTGAGAGTCCACCTGCCCATGCAGGGGACACAGGTTTGTGCCCCGCTCCGGGAAGATCCCACATGCCATGGAGCAGCTGGGCCTGTGAGCCATGGCCACTGAGCCTGCGCGTCCAGAGCTTGTGCTCCGCAATGGGAGAGGCCACAACAGTGAGGGCCCACATACAGAAAAAAAAAAAAAAAAAAAAAAAATTGAGAACAGTTGTCTCAGAGACCTCTGGGACAACATTAAACACACCAACATTCGAATTATAGGGATTGAGAAGAAGACAAGAAAAAGAAAGGGACTGAGAAAATATTTGAAGAGATTATAGTTGAAAACTTCCCTAATATGGGAAAGGAAATAGTTAATCAAGTCCAGGAAGCACAGAGAGTCCCATACAGGATAAATCCAAGGAGAGACACGCCAAGACACATATTAATCAAACTATCAAAAATTAAATACAAAGAAAAAATGTAAAAAGCAGCAAGGGAAAAACCACAAATAACATACAAGGGAGTTTCCATAAGGTTAACAGCTGATCTTTCAGCAGAAACTCTGCAAGCCACAAGGGAATGGCAGGACATATTTAAAGTGATGAAGGAAAAAAACCTACAACGAAGATTACTCTACCCAGCAAGGATGTCATTCAGCTTTGATGGAGAAATTAAAACCTTTACAGACAAGCAAAAGCTAAAAGAATTCAGCAGCACCAAACAAGCTCTACAACAAATGCTAAAGGAACTTCTCTAGGCAGGAAACACAAGAGAAGGAAAAGACATACAGTAACAAATTGAAAACAATTAAGAAAATGGTAATAGAAACATACATATCAATAATTACCTCAAATGTAAATGGATTAAATGCTCCAAGCAAAAAACACAAACTGGCTGAATGGATACAAAAACAAGACCCGTATATATGCTGTCTACAGGAGACCCACTTCAGACCTAGGGACACATACAGACTGAAAGTGAAGGGATGGAAAAAGATATTCCATGCAAATGGAAATCAAAAGAAAGCTGGAGTAGCAATTCTCATATCAGACAAAGTAGACTTTAAAATAAAGACTATTATAAGAGACAAAGAAGGACACTACATAATGATCAAGGGATCGATCCAAGAAGAAGATATAACAATTGTAAATACGCACCCAACATAGGAGCACCTCAATACATAAGGCAAATACTAACAGCCATAAAAGGGGAAATCGACAGTAACACAATCATAGTAGGGGACTTTAACACCCCACTGTCACCAATGGACAGATCATCCAAAATGAAAATAAATAAGGAAACACAAGCTTTAAATGATACATTAAACAAGATGGATTTAATGGATATTTATAGGACATTCCATCCCAAAACAACAGAATACACATTCTTCTGAAGTGCTCATGGAACATTCTCCAGGATAGATCATATCTTGGGTCACAAATCAAGCCTTGGTAAATTTAAGAAAATTGAGATCCTATCAAGTATCTTTTCTGACCACAAAACTATGAGACTAGATATCAATTACAAGAAAAGTTCTGTAAAAATTACAAATACATGGAGGCTAAACAATACACTACTTAATAGCCAAGAGTTCACTGAAGAAATCAAACAGGAAATCAAACAATACCTAGAAATAAATGACAATGAAAACACTATGACCCCAAACCTATGGGATACAGCAAAAGCAGTTCTAAGAGGGAAGTTTATAGCAACACAATCCTACCTTAACAAACAAGAAACATCTCAAATAAACAACCTACCCTTACACCTAAAGCAATTAGAGAAAGAAGAACAAAAAAATCCCCAAAGTTAGCAGAAGGAAAGAAATCATGAAGATCAGATCAGAAATAAATGAAAAAGAAATGAAGGAAATGATAGCAACGATCAATCAAACTAAAAGCTGGTTCTTTGAGAAGATAAACAAAATTGATGAACCATTAGCCAGACTCATCAAGAAAAAAAGGGAGAAGACTCAAATCAATAGAATTAGAAATGAAAAAGAAGTAACAACGGACACTGCAAAAATACAAAGGATCAAGAGAGATTACTACAAGCAACTTTATGCCAATAAAATGGACAACCTGGAAGAAATGGAAAAACTCTAGAAATGCACAACCTTCTGACACTGAACCAGAAAGAAATAGAAAATATGAACAGACCAATCACAAGCACTGAAATTGAAACTGTGATTAAAAATCTTCCAACAAACAAAAGCCCAGGACCAGATGGCTTCACAGGCAAATTCTAGCAAACATTTAGAGAAGAGCTGACACCTATCCTTCTAAAACTCTTCCAAAATATAGCAGAGGGAGGAACACTCCCAAACTCATTCTACGAGGCCAACATCACCCTGATACCAAAACCAGACATAGATGTCACAAAGAAAGAAAACTACAGGCCAGTATCTCTGATAAACATAGATGCAAAACTCCTCAACAAAATACTTGCAAACAGAATCCAACAGCACATTAAAAGGATCATACACCATGATCAAGTGGGATTTATCCCAGGAATGCAAGGATTCTTCAATATATGCAAATCAATCAATGTGATACACCATATTAAACAAATTGAAGTAGAAAAACCATATGATCGTCTCAATAGATGCAGAGAAAGTATTTGACAAAATTCAACACCCATTTATGATAAAAACCATCCAGAACGTAGGCATAGAGGGAACTTTCCTCAACATAATAAAGGCCATATATGACAAACCCACAGCCAACATCATCCTAAATGGTGAAAAACTGAAACCATTTCCACTAAGATCAGGAACAAGACAAGGTTGCCCACTCTCACCACTCTTATTCAACATAGTTTTGGAAGTTTTAGTCACAGCAATCAGAGAAGAAACAAAAATAAAAGGTATCCAAATCAGAAAAGAAGAAGTAAAGCTGTCACTGTTTGCAGATGACATGATACTCTACATAGAGAATCCTAAAGATGCTACCAGAAAACTGCTAGAGCTAATCAATGAATTTGATAAAGTAGCAGGATACAAAATTAATGCACAGAAATCTCTGGCATTCCTATACACTAATGATGAAAAATCTGAAAGTGAAATTAAGAAAACACTCCCATTTACCATTGCAGCAAAAAGAATAAAATATCTAGGAATAAACCTACCTAAGGAGACAAAAGACCTCTATGCAGAAAATTATAAGACACTGATGAAAGAAATTAAAGATGATACTAACAGATGGAGAGATATACCATGTTCTTTTATTGGAAGAATCAACACTGTGAAAATGACTCTACAACCCAAAGCAATCTACAGATTCAGTGCAATCCCTATCAAACTACCATGGACATTTTTCACAGAACTAGAACAAAAAATTTCACAATTTGTATGGAAACATGAAAGAGTCCGAATAGCCAAAGAAATCTTGAGAAAGAAAAACGGAGCTGGAGAAATCAGACTCCCTGACTTCAGACTATATTACAAAGCTACTGTAATCGAGACAGTATGGTACTGGCACAAAAACAGTAATATAGATCAATAGAATAGGATAGAAAGCCCAGAGATAAACCCACACACATATGGTCCCCTTATCTTTGATAAAGGAGGCAAGAATACACAGTGGAGAAAAGACACCCTCTTCAATAAGAGGTACTGGGAAAACTGGACAGGTACATGTAAAAGTATGAATATAGAACACTCCCTAACACCATACACAAAAATAAACTCAAAATGGATTAAAGACCGAAATGTAAGGCCAAAACTATCAAACTCTTAGAGGAAAACATACGCAGAATACTCTATGACATAAATCACAGCAAGATCTTTTTTGTCCCACCTCCTATAGAAATGTAAATAAAGACAAAAATAAACAAATGGGACCTAATGAAACTTAAAAGCTTTTGCACAGCAAAAGAAACCATAAACAAGACCAAAAGACAACCCTAAGAATGGGAGAAAATATTTGCATGTGAAGCAACTGACACAGGATTAATCTCCAAAATTTACAAGCAGCTCATGCAGCTTGATATCAAAAAAGCAAACAACCCAATCCAAAAATGGGCAGAAGACCTAAATAGACCAAAGAAGATATACAGATTGCCAACAAACACATGAAGGAATACTCAGCATCATTAATCATTAGAGAAATGCAAATCAAAACTACAATGAGATATCCTCTCACACTGGTCAGAATGGCCATCATCAAAAAGTCTACAAACAATAAATGCTGGAGAGGTTGTGGAGAAAAAGGAACCCTCTTGCACTATTGGTGAGAATGTAAATTGATACAGCCACTATGGAGAACAGTATGGAGGTTCCTTAAAAAACTAAAAGCAGAACTACCATATGACCCAGCAATCCCACTACTGGGCATATACCCTGAAAAAACCATAACTCAAAAAGAGTCATGTACCACAATGTTCATTGCAGCTCTATTTACAATAGCCAGGACATGGAAGCAACCTAAGTGTCCATCAACAGATGAATGGATAAAGAAGATGGGGCACATATATACAATGGAATATTACTCAGCTATAAAAAGAAATGAAATTGAGTTATTTGTGCTGAGGTGGATGGACCTAGAGTCTGTCATACAGAGTGAAGTAATTCAGAAGGAGAAAAACAAATATGTATGCTAACACATATATATGGAATCTAAAAAAAAAAAAAAAAGGTCATGAGGAACCTAGGGGCAAGACAGGTATTAAGACACAGACCTGCTAGAGAATGAACTTGAGGATATGGGGAGGGGAAAGGGTAGGCTGTGACAAAGTGAGAGAGTGGCATGGACATATATACACTACCAAACGTTAAATAGATAGCTAGTGGGAAGCAGCCACATAGCACAGAGAGATCAGCTCCATGCTCTGTGACCACCTAGAGGGGTGGAATAGGGAGGGTGGGAGGGAGGGAGACGCAAGAGGGAAGAGATATGGGAACATATGTATATGTATAACTGATTCACCGTGTTATGAAGCAGAAACTAACACACCATTGTAAAGCAATTATACTCCAATAAAGATGTTAAATAAATAAATAAATAAATACAAATAGAAAAAAAAAAAGCTTCATGTGCTTTCTTCCCAATTCTTGTTCCCAAAGGATGAATTTTCAATCCTTTTCTCTGTTTCTTTTAGTATTTATAACTATATTTCTGTACTTGGTCAATTACTTTTAAAAATTTTTTTCAGTTTTACATATCTGTCAACTTCCTCTATGGAAGGTGAGAACATGGTTCTCTTATACATTTACTGCCCCCTACACCCACACATATTTATATATCTCCTCCTTCCTTATAATATAATGTAGTATCGTCTCATCTTTTGATTAGATTAGTAGTCAGTATTTACATTGCCATGACTGTGAAATGTTTTTCATTGCTGAGCCATGTCGTATGATTATGTTTCCTTTCTTGTACAACTTTTTGTTTTTCTGGTATTTGTTTTGTCATTTGCTTAGTTTTCTATGTATCTTATATTAATTTATCCTAAACGCTTTTCTAGAAATATGTCTTCTCTGAACATGCTTTTCAGACTTGTTTTGTACTCCATCAGTTTTATCTCCTTGGAGACAGCCCTTCTTGCCTCTCCCTCTTCTACCAGTTTGGCTGCTGGCCTGGGCTCTTCTTTACCTTTCACCTGTGCTGATCCCCATTTCCTGGATCCTACATGTTCCCCTTTCGTTGCTTACTCTTTCATTTTCAGAAAGTATTTTCTCATTAGCTTCCTGAGTAAGTGTGTATAGAAGATAATTTTTTGAGAACTTGTATGCCTAAAAATGTTTTGATTTAAAAACAAATAGGACCTAATCAAATGTACAAGCTTTAGTACAGCCAACAAAACCATAAACAAAACAAATATATAACCTACAGACTGGGAGAAAATATTTGCAAATGATACTACCAACAAGAGCTTAATTTCCAAAATATACAAACAGCTCATACAACTGAATAACAACAACAACAAAAAATAAACAATAGAAAAGTGGGCAGAAGACCTAAATAGACATTTCTCCAAAGAAGACATACAGATGGCCAATAAGCACATGAAAAGATGCTCAACATCACTAATTATTAGAGAAATACAAATCAAAACTACAATGAGGTACCACCTCACACCAGTCAGAATGGCCATCATTAAAAAGTCTACAAATAACAAACGTTGGAGAGGGTGTGGAGAAAAGGAAACCCTCCTACATTGTTGGTGGGAATGTAAATTGGTGCAGCCACTATGGAAAACAGTATGGAGGCTCATCAGAAAAACTAAAAACAGAGTTGTCATATCAATTCAAAAAGCGGTATGCACCCTTATGTTCATAGCAGCTCTATTTACAATAGCCAAGACACAGAAACAACATAAATGTCCATCAACAGATAAATGGATAAAGAAGATGTGGTATGTGTATATATATATATATATATATATATATATATATATATATATACATACAATGGCATACTACTCAGTCATATAAAAGAATGAAATAATGCCATTTGCAGCAACATGGATGGACCTAGAGATGATCATACTAAGTGAAATAAGTCAGAAA
Organism: Kogia breviceps; assembly: GCF_026419965.1. Classification (NCBI taxonomy): domain Eukaryota; kingdom Metazoa; phylum Chordata; class Mammalia; order Artiodactyla; family Physeteridae; genus Kogia; species Kogia breviceps. The sequence continues at coordinate 64,145,348 of NC_081319.1, forward strand.
GAGAAAAACAAATACCATATGATATCACTTATATGTGGAATCTAAAATATGACACAAATGAACTTGTCTGCAAAATAGACTCATAGATATAGAGAACAGACTTGTGGTTGCCAGGGTGGGAAGGGGGGAGGGGAGGGATGGATTTGGAGTTTGGGGTTAGCAGATGCAAGCTATTATATATAGGATGGATAAAAAACAAGGTTCTACTGTATAGCACACAGAACTATATTCAATATCCTGTGATAAACCATAATGGAAGAGAATATAAAAAAGAATGTATATATATATATGTGTAACTGAATCACTTTGCTGTATAGCAGAAATTAGCATGACATTGTAAATCAACTATACTTCAGTAAAATACATTTTTTAAAAAATAAATTAAAATGTTTTGATTTTACCTTCATGTTTATTAGATGGTTTGGCTTGGTGAAAAATCCTGGGTCAGGAATTATTTACCTTCAGAAATTTAAAGATCCTTCTTCATTGTTGTCTGGTTCCTGTGTTTCTGCTGAGGAGGCTGAGGCCATTCTCATCCCTGATCCTTTGTATGTGATGGTTTTTCTTTCTGAAAACCTTTAAGGTCTCTTTGTCCCGAATATTCGGAAATTTCATGATGATGGGCTTTTCTCATCAGTTGTGCTGGGGACATGGCACAATTGATGAGAAATCTGTAATATCAGATCCTTCCATTATGGAAACTTTTCTTGGGTTATTTCTTTGGTAATTTCTTCACCTCTAGTCTCTTTCTCCAGTCTCTCTGGAACTCTTGTTTTATGGATGTTAGATTGAACCTGGATTGATCCTCTAATTTCCTTATCTGTTCTCTCTCATCTTATATCTCTTTCCATTTTTATTTTACTTTCTAGGAGGTTTCCTCAACTTTACCTTTCAATCCTTTTATTGGAATTTTTATTTTCCATTATATTTTAAGTTTCCAAGAATTCTTTTTTGTTCTCATAATTTTCCTTTTTTTACACATCGTCTTATTTCATGGATGTATTATTTTTTCCTTATATCTATGTAGATTTTAATGAGTTGGCTTTTAAAAAACTTTTCCTTTCTCTTAGTTTCTATTTTCTCTACATTCTAGCTTAAACTTGGATTCTGTCTCTGTCTTTGATGTTGGAGACTTTACTCATGTTTGGAATCCTTGTCTATTCACTCCATCTAAGAGTGAAGCATTCAATCCCAAGTTGAAGCTCTGTGTGCATGGGCAGGACTTGTCAACTGGTGGGCTTCACTACAGGGTGATCCAGATGAGAGGACTTGGGAGAGACCCCCAATTATCAGTATATTTAGGGCTTTCTTTTGAGCTTCTTAGAGTTCCAGAGAAAATGTATCCAATGTTCTACTTGGGGGCTCTAAGCCTGTTTGCTACTGATCTTGGCGCTGAGTGGACCTAGGATTTCTCTCTTCATATGTAGACTTGCACTTGTTACTCTTGTTTTTGGTGTGGTATTCTCACTCCTGGTGGGGTCTTGTGCTCACTTTAGTTCACCTTTGCTCAGAAAGTAAACAGGGGCTTCCCTGGTGGCACAGCAGTTAAGAATCCTCCTGCCAATGCAGGGGACAAGGGTTCGAGCCCTGCTCCAGGAAGATCCCACATGCCGTGGAGCAGCTAAGCCCATGCACCACAACTACTGAGCCTGTGCTCTAGAGCCCAAGTGCCACAACTACTGAAGCCCGTGCGCCTAGAACCCATGCTCTGCAACAAGAGAAGCCACCCACTGAGAAGCCTGCACACTGCAATGAAGAATAGCCCCTGCTCACCAAAACTGGAGAAAAGCCCACGCGCAGCAGCAAAGACCCAATGCAGCCAAAAATAAAAATAAATAACTAAAATTGTTTTTAAAAAGAAGGCAAACAAAGTTTCCACTGTCATGGGAGAGGGGCAGTTGACCAGCTATGCATGGTGGCAGGCAAGGGGTGGGGGAACAGAAAGGAGAACTGAAGTATCCAACTGCTTCTTATACAAACTCCAAAAATCCTCCTGTTTTACCTTCTTTTTCAGAGATTCCTGGCATTTTAAAATTTAGGTTTTATTATTATTCATATATATTGTGAGGCCAACATCTCAGGAGGCAACTGCCTTAGGAAAGTTAGTTTGTTATTCACAGTTCCTGAGAGGAGGAGCAGGCCACACCCTACAGAGCCTCACAGGGAAGTACCAGGTTGGTCAGAAGGCAGGGGGAGTGATGGGGAAATACAGGCAGAGCCTTTATTGTGGTTTTCATGGGAGGAATGGGAGAGGCAGGGTGAGCAGGCTACCGAGTGGGTAGTTTGAATAACTTCAGCAGGCCTTGTGGCATAGGGGTTGCCCTAGTTGCTTGGTACCTGGCCCTGGGATAATAGAAGGGCGGGTGGTGGTGTGGGCTCTGGAATGGTTGGTTTGTACATGAAAGGCACACCAAAAGGGGGACTTTATTATCTCTGGGAATTGGCTGATTCTGGGAGGTACAGCCTCCCCATGATCAGTAAGGCCCCAGATATCAAAACATTGGAATAAAAAGGTATGCTTAATATTCATGATACTGCCAATTCCTGTGCCTCTGAGATGGAGGTCTGTGTGCAAGATGGCTCACTTCTAGGCTTCCTCCACTTCCTGTTCATGGTTCTGCTTTCGTGGATATAATTTGATTATGACAAGTGAGGACTTATCATCTATCTACTCTCCAGCTTCCAAAATCCTTTGTTGTTGTCTTCTCTCTCATTCTGTTTGAATATGAGATATGTATGCTTTTTTAAAAATCCTTTATGGTCATTTGAGTGAGGTTTGGAGAGGTAGCAAAGGTGAGTGCTTGTGTTCAATCCACCACCTTTAACTGGTAGTCAGATACTACCTCTTGTACAAATGCTTTTTTCTTCTTACTTTGAAGGAATGGGAATATTTAACCACCCCGCTCCACCCCATCCACTCCTGCCCAAAACAGGATATACAAAGGGCCATATAACTTATCTTAAAATATTTGAAGGGCTCGTATATAGAAGAAAGAGTGAGCTTATCCTGAGCACCTCCAAAGCATATCTAGGAACAATGAGTAAAAATTTTAGAGAGAGATTTTCCAGATAAATAAAAGGAAAAGTATAACAGTCTAAAAATTTAATCTGCTGCCCCATGAGACAAAGAACTTTCCATCATGGAACTCATGGAAATGGAGTATACAGAAATGTGAACCTAAAGATTCCTGATCCCCTAGGTCTTCCTGTTAGTTCTCTTTTGGAGCACTTACAATTACTGCATGTCTGTCTTCTCTTTAGTCTATGAGCATATGGGCAAGAACTGTATTTATTAATCACCACTTTACCAGTTAGGTTTAGCATGGTGCCTGATACATTGTAGGTGCTCGGAAAAAAAACAGTATTTACATAGCAGATCAAGAAGTAGTATGATATAAATGTAATCATGGCACTAGAAGAGAATTCTAGAAGAAATAGAACTAAGCAAAGATACTTAATTCAGTGTGGGATGATAAGGGAGGACTTCCTGAGGGTGGTGGCATTTAAATGAATTCTTAAAGAACATAAAAGAGTTAGTAAGACAAGGAAGGAGGGGAAGAGAATTCTAGGAGAGGAAACAGCATGAACAAAGTCACAGAGACATTAGATAACATGATGCATTCTGAGAACTTATTCAAAATAGCAGGAAAACAAGGAAGACATTGAGGGATATGGAGAGAGAGGAGACTAGAGCACAAGACCAGGGCAAAGTCATACTAAGGGTTTGACAAAAATGGCAGTGAAGAGTTGCTCAAGGCTCTGAAGCCAAAAGTCTTACAATTCAGTTTGGAAAGGTCATCCTGGCAGCAATGTGTAAGATGGATGAGAGGTGAAGGCTAGAGGCACAGGACCAGTTGGGAATGTGGAAACTAGAACAAAACACTAGAACATGAACAATTCATCCAAGTTCTTTGCCACTTGATAACAAGAATCGCCCTTCCTCCAGTTTCCAAGAAATAAGCTCATTTCTGTCTGAGATCTCCCCAGAATGGCCTTCACTGTCATATTTCCAACAATATTCTCAAGTATCCTCTAAGAAGATTGTGGCTTTCTCTACAGCCCTCTGAATTTCTTTCTGAGCTCTCCCAGAATCACCCTTCACCATCTGTTCATGCCAATGTCCACTTTTTCCATTAGGCATATCAAAACTCTTCAGCCTCTACCCATCACCCAGTTCCAAAGCCACTTCCACATGTTTAGGTGTTTGTTACTGTAGCACCCCACTTCCCAGTACCAATTTTCTGTCATAGTCTATTCAGGCTGCTATAACAAAACACCATAGAATGGATGGCTTGTAAACCACAGAAATTTATTTCCTACAGCTCTGGAGGCTGGAAGTCCAAGATCAAGGCACTGGCAGATTTGGTGTCTGGTGAGGCCCCCTTCCTGGTTCATGGGTGGTCATCTTCTCATAGTGTCCTCATGTGGCAGAAAGGGCAAGAGAGCCCTCTGGGGTCTTGTCTATAATGGCACAAATCTCATTAACGAGGGCCCTGCTCTTATGACCTGATCACCCACCAAATCCCCCACCTCCTAATGCCATAACGTTGGAGATTAGGATTTCAACAGATGAATTTGGGGGAGAGTGGTGGGACACAAATGTTCAGTCTATAGAACCTGGCATCTATAATTGGTCAAAGAAGAACCCACCTTACCTCTTGCCATGCTGTTTTCAGTTATTTTGCATGGAATGATTCTTCATTACAAACCTACAGACTCCTTCAGTGTTACTGCCCTGACTTCACTTACCATTAGCTGACACTACCTATGCCTTCACCTCCCAGTACAGCATGACCTAGTTCAGGATGACAGACAGTTTATCTTCCTTACATGTGAGCCAATGACACTAATTCAGCTCGTGTGTCAATAGATGGACTCTACATATTACTTTGTCACAGTTTAAAATTTGATACTTTTAAACATCTAGACAAATAAGATATAGTTTTGATCAAAGACAATATTTTCCTCCAAGGTTTTAAGCATGACAGATTTAAAATAATGTTACTGTTTACAGTGTTTGGTATATGGAAGGCACTCAATAACTATATGATAAACGAATAGACTCTTCAGGTCAGGAAATCAATGTAACTAGCCCAAGGATGGCAAACTGTGGGTATGTTCTAAAAATGGTCATGGTCAAAATCTCAGATACATAGTGAGAAGGTGAGCTTTGGGGACCCTGAATGCTAGGCTGAGACATTTGGATGTTATGGAGAGATTTGTTTATAATCAGGTATCTCCTTTAAGAAAGATAATTCTGAAACTTTCCATTTCAGGGCAGTGATTTTCACCCTTTCAAATGCCATTGAAATAACCAGTGTAATATAAAAATAGGAATAATTCTGTTTCAAGGACAGAAAAAGAGGAGGTATAGGGTAGAGCAAGTTCTAAAAGACAAAGTGCAAACAGGACCAGATCGGGGGGAAAATTGAGCAGTCTGTAGTTTAATAAATGGGAAAGAAGAAACCTGCTTGGGAAATGAGTAAATGTTGTTCATTACTGAACCCAAATCCCCATGCAATGAGAGGAAATAGCAGAGCTCAGGGCTGGCAGAGGAGGCCCCGCCAGGAGAACAGCGCTCCTCACTCCTGCCCTTGTGGAATGAGCAGGAAGGGGATTGATGTTGTGGACTCCACCATGGGCACTGGGGCCTGTTGCCAGGTGGGCATGGGAAGATGGGGTGGGACCAGCGCCAAGGAACAAGACTTGCAGAAGCAACCAGTTGACACATCAGTGAATTTCTCTGAGATAGCTTCCTCAATACCTCAAACAGGCTATTTATACTCAAAATCCTGCCAAATCACCACAGAAAATATAAAATTTTACCACTTCTTTTTTGGGGACCCAAAGAATTGCCCAAGGACTCAGATAATCTCCAACACAAGCCATCTCAAATCCCAATACTGGACCAATATAGATACTCTTTGTTTGGATGAATAAACAGGAAAGTTAACAAATTTCCAAAAGTTCATTGACAAACACACACACCCACGCACACGCACACACACAAAGACTTGAACATATAAAGTATTGCTATGACAGGAATGTGAATAGGAAGACCCAATATGACAAAGATGACAGTTTGCCCCAAATTCAACTCGAGTGTTTGTTCATGCAATCCCAACTAAAACCTGAAAGGGATTGTATGGAGCTTTTCACCAGAATTTCCTCTGCTCTGAGGAATTCATTCCTCAGGAAAGGAATTACGAGCAAGCACTACACGTCTTCCTTTGATCTGATTCCACATATACTGAGAGAAATTCCTCGACATTTGTGGCTTGTAGATGGTATTTTTCTTCCTATTCCAGTACTAATGCAAGTTGTTTTGATTATCAATTGCTATGTAACACACAACCCCAAAATTTAGTAATTTAAAACAACAATCATTTATTTGCTTGTGATTTTGCGATCTGGGCCGGCTCCATGGGCAGCTCCTCTCTGCTCCACATGGCACTGGCAAGGCTGGTGGGACTGAGGCTGGGGGTTCATTTCTAAGGCAGCTCCAGGCTGCCACGTGGGAGCTCAGCAGGGCCTGCAGAGGCCTTTCTTCTTGGCCACGTGGCCTTCCCACTTGACTGCTGATGTTTCTCACAGCATGGCTACTGGGTTTCAGAGAAAAGAAGCAGAGGCTCACTAATGCCTGGGTTCAGAGATCCCAGAATGTCACTTCTCTGCATTCACCTGGACAAAGCAGCTCCAGGCCCAGGTCAAACTCAAGAGGAGACATAAGATCTCCCACCTGATGGAAGGACCTGCATACATGGACAAGGACGGGCAGAATCACATGGGGACCATCTTTAGAGAGTATTTACTACTCAGGTTGCTCCCCAATTTTGTATTTCATTGGCCATTTTGATCAGTTTCCATAAAAGATATCCAAATGTCAGCACTTAAGACATCTCCCTTCTTAGAAGTAGTCTCAAAGAATTATTAATGAAATTACAACTCATATTAACCAAAGTGGTGTTTCCCAGAAAAGCACAACATTGCTATTCTAATTTTTTATTGAGGTATAATTTACATTCAGTGAAATAAACAGTCTTAAGTGTATAATTCAGTGAGTTTTGGTGCATGCTTACAGCTGTGTAAAACATACCTGTATCAAGGTATAGAATATGTCCCTCACCTTAGAACATTCCCTTGTGCCTTTTCCTTGTCAAGGCATGTTCCCAGAGGGAACCAATGTTTTGATTTTTTTCATCTTAGATTAGATTCACCTACTCCAGAACTTCATATAAATGAAATTATAAACACCTACTCTTATGTGCTAGACTTCTTTTGTTCAGCATAAAGTTTTTTAGATTCATTCATGTTGCTTTGCATATTTTGTTCCTTTTAATTATGAGTAGTATTTCATTTTATGAATATACTATAGTTTAGTAACTATTCATCTGTTAGTGGTTATTTGGATTGTTTCCAGCTTTGGATTAGTACAAACAAAGCTGCTTTGAACATTCTTGTATAACTCATAAACATAAGATTTTATTTCTCTTGGGTTAATGTTAGGAATTCACATGGAAGTGAATTGCTGAGTCATACAGAGGATATCTCTTTAATTGTACAAGAAATTGTCAAACACTTTTCCAAAGTGGCTGGACTAGAGTTCCAGTTGCTTTGCATCTATGCAACTGTTTGGTGTTGTCAGTCATTAATTGTAGGCATTCTAGAGGTGTGAAGGTATCTCATTGTTGTATTAATTTACATTTCCCTGATGACTAATGATGTTGAGCACATTTTCATGCACTTATTGCCTATTCATATACCTTTCCTTGTGAAGTGGCCATTAAAATATTTTGCGCATTTCTACTTGTGTTGTTTGCCTTTCTATAAATGTGTTTTATATGTTTTTAATATAAGTTCTTTTTCTGATATAAGTCCTTCATCAGATGTGATTATTACAAAACATTTTCTCCCACTCTGTGAACTGTCTATTCATTTTCTTAACCATGTCTTTTGATGAGTAGAAGTTTTAAATTTTTACTATGTCCAACTTATCAGTATTTTCTTTTACAGTATGTTCTTTCTGGGTTCTAAGAAATATTTGCTTACCCTAAGGACATGAAGATATTCTCCTTTGTTTTCTTCTAGAAGCCTTAGAGTTTTAGCTTTTACACCTAGGTTAATAGTCCATCACAGATGACTTTTTGAGTACAGTGTGAGGTAGGGACTGAAATTTTTTTTAAATATAGATATCCGGTTATTCCAGCACCATTTTCTCTTTCTCCAGTGAATTGTTTTGGAGTTTAGGTTAAAAATCAATCGACCAGGGGCTTCCCTGGTGGCACAATGGTTAGGGATCCGCCTGCCAATGCAAAGGACACGTGTTCAAGCCCTGGTCAGGGAAGATCCCACATGCCGCGGAGCAACTAAGCCCATGCACCACAACTACTGAGCCTGCACTCTAGAGCCCATGAGCCACAACTACGGAGGCCACGTGCCACAACTACTGAAGCCCACGTGCCTAGAGCCCGTGCTCCACAACAGAGAAGACACCGCAATGAGAAGCCCGCGCACTGCAATGAAGAGTAGCCCCCACTCACCACAACCAGAGAAAGCTCACACGCAGCAATGAAGACTCAATGCAGCCAAAAATAAATAAATTAAATAAATACTTTTTTTAAAAGTTTCTTTTTAAAGTAGAAAAAGAAAATCAATCGACCATATTCGTGTGGGTCTATTTTTGGATTCAATTCTGTTTCAATGGTCTATGTATCTTGTTTATTGTACTTTTATTGAAATTCTTAAAATCAGAGAGTCTCAGTTCTTAAATTTTGTTTTTTTCAAAATTGTTTTGGCTGTCTTAGTTTCTTTGCATAACTTCTGGATCAGCTTGAAATTTTCAGCCCAAAAGTCTGCTGGATTTTGCTTGGAACTGCACTGAATCTATAGATCAATTGGAGAGAACTGACAACTAAACAGTATTGAGTTCCAATCATGTACATAATATATCTCTCCAGTTATTTAAGTCTTCTTTAATTTATCTCAGCAATAAGTATCACATATTTTAATTTAAAATGCTTGTTTATAATATGCTCTAATTACTGTAATTTGTAATCTGTGTAAAAGCCATAATAGGAAATTTCAAGATGGTATGACATATTTTTTCCCACAATCTAATAGAGGAGCAAAGTAGCTTCATTATTGTTTTAGAAGTAGAAAAATTTGAATAAATTTTTTAATTGAAGAGATGAACTATGCACACATTTGAAAATAGCACAAAGATAGAATTTGATAAGAGTTATAAAAGAGTTACACACTGTACAAGACAAAAGCCAAGGAGAAAGCAAATTCAGCCTTTGATTTCTCTTAACTAGTTAAAAATAATGAAAACAGGGCGCCCCTGGTGGCACAGTGGTTGAGAATTCGCCTGCCGATGCAGGGGACACGGGTTAATGCCCCAGTCCGGGAAGATCCCACATGCCGCGGAGCGGCTGGGCCCGTGAGCCATGGCCGCTGAGCCTGCGCATCCGGAGCCTGTGCTCCACAACAGGAGAGGCCACAACAGTGAGAGGCCCACATACCGAAAATAATAATAATAATAATAATAACATACTTAGGTGGATCTGTCACTTAAATATATGAAAAATTGAATTCTGAAAGACCTAAGAATTAGGAAAATAAAAAAGTTTTTTATACAACTTCTACATCCAAGTTGGCATTCAGCATGGAAAACAATCTATTTTTTAATTTAATATTTTCCTTTATAGAGACTACTCACCTTTACTTCATTAGACATTTCAGCATTTATTTTTTTTTTGGTGGTACGCGGGCCTCTCACTGCTGTGGCCTCTCCCTTTGCGGAGCACAGGCTCCAGACGCGCAGGCTCAGCGACCATGGTTCACGGGCCCAGCCGCTCCATGGCATGTGGGATCTTCCCGGACCAGGGCACGAACCCGTGTCCCCTGCATCCGCAGGCGGATTCTCAACCACTGCGCCACCAGGGAAGCCCCAGCATTTAATAATCAACATAACCAAGGTAAGTCCTTCAAATTTGATTTTTTTTTTTTTTTTTTTTTTTTTTTTGTGGTTCTTGTGGTATGCGGGCCTCTCACTGTTGTGGCCTCTCCCGTTGCGGGGCACAGGCTCCGGATGCGCAGGCTCAGCGGCCATGGCTCACGGGCCCAGCCGCTCCGCGGCACGTGGGATCTTCCCGGACCGGGGCACGAACCCGTATCCCCTGCATCGTCAGGCGGATTCTCAACCACTGCGCCACCAGGGAAGCCCCAAATTTGATATTTTAATTTAATTACAAGTAGCTAATCAATGATCAAGTGGGATTTATCCCAGGAATGCAAGGGTTCTTCAATATACACAGTTAACAAATTGAAGAATAAAAACCATATGTTAATCTCAATAGATGCAGAAAAACTTTTGACAAAATTCAACACCCAGTTATAATAAAAACTCTCCAGAAAGTGGGTATAGAAGGAACATACCTCAACATAATAAAGGCCATATATGACAAACTCACAGCAAACATCATCCTCAATGGTGAAAAACTGAAAGCATTTCCTCTAAGATCAGAAACAAGACAAGGATGTCCACTCTCACCACTATTATTCAACATAGTTTTGGAAGTCCTAGCCATGGCAATCAGAGAAGAAAAAGAAATAAAAGGAATACAAATTGGAAAGGAAGAAGAAGAATTGTCACTGTTTGCAGGTGACATGATGCTATACATAGAGAATCCTAAAGGTGCCTCCAGAAAAGTACTAGAGCTAATCAATGAATTTGGTAAAGTTGCAAGATAAAAAATTAATGCAGAGAAATCTCTTGCATTCTTATACACTAACAACAAAAGATCAGAAAGAGAAATTAAAGAAACACTCCCATTTACCACTGCAACAAAAAGAATAAAATACCTAGGAATAAACCTACCTAAGAAGGTAAAAGACCTGTACTCAGAAAACTATAAGACACTGATGAAAGAAATCAAAGATGACACAAACAGATGGAGAGATATACCATGTTCCTTGATTGGAAGAATCAATATTGTGAAAATGTCTATACTACCCAAAACAATCTACAGATTCAATGCAATCCTTATCAAATTACCAGTGGCATTTTTTACAGAGCTAGAACAAAAAAATCTTAAAATTTGTAGGAGACACAAAAGACCCCAAATAGCCAAAGCAGTCCTGAGGGAAAAAAACAGAGCTGGAGGAATCAGACTCCCTGACTTCAGATGATACTACAAAGCTACAGTAATCAAGACAATATGGTACTGGCACAAAAACAGAAATATAGATCAATGGAACAAGATAGAAAGCCCAGAGATAAACCCATGCATCTATGGTCAGCTAATCTATGACAAAGGAGGCAAGGTTATAGAATAGAGAAAAGACAGTCTCTTCAATAAGTAGTGCTGGGAAAACTGGACAGCTACATGTAAAAGAATGAAATTGGAACACTCCCTAACACTGTACACAAAAATAAACTCAAAATGGATTAGAGACCTAAATGTAAGACTGGACACTATAAAACTCTTAGAGGAAAACATAGGAAGAATACTGACATAAACCACAGCAAGGTCTTTTTTTACCCACCTCCTAGAGTAATGGAAATGAAACCAAAAATAAACAAGTGGAACCTAAGGAAACTTCAAAGCTTTTGCACAGCAAAGGAAACTATAAGCAAGACGAAAAGACAACCCTCAGAATGGAGAACATATTTGCAAATGAATCAACGGACAAAGGATTAATCTCCAAAATATATAAACAGCTCATGCAGCTCAATATTAAAGAAACAAACAACCCAATCCAAAAATGGGCAGATGACCTAAATAGACATTTCTCCAAAGAAGACATACAGATGGCCAAGAAGCACATGAAAAGCTGCTCAACATCACTAATTATTAGAGAAATGCAAACCAAAACTACAATGAGGTATCACCTCACACCAGTTAGAATGTGCATCATCAGAAAATCTACAAACAACCAATGCTGGAGAGGGTGTGGAGAAAAGGGAACCCTCTTGCACTGTTGGTGGGAAAGTAAACTGACACAGCCACTATGGAGAACAGTATGGAGGTTCCTTAAAAAACTAAAGATAGAATGACCATATGACCCAGCAATCCCACTACTGGGCATATACCCAGAGAAAACCATAATTCAAAAAGACACATGCACCCCCATGTTCATTGTAGCACTATTTACAATAGCCAGGTCATGGAAGCAACCTAAATGCTCATCGACAGATGATTGGATAAAGAAGATGTGGTACATATATATAATGGAATATTAGCATAAAATGGAACAAAATTGGGTCATTTGTAGAGACGTGGATGGACCTAGAGACTGTCATACAGAGTGAAGTAAGTCAGAAAAAGAAAAACAAATATTGTATATTAATGCACATATGTGGAATCTAGAAAAATGGTATAGATGAACTGGTTTGCAAGGCAGAAATAGAGACAGAGATGTAGAGAACAAACGTATGGACACCAAAGGGGGAATGTGGCTGGGGGTGGTGGTGGTGGGATGAATTGGGAGGTGGGGATTGACATATATACATTTACATGTATAAAATTGATAACTAATAAGAACATGCTGCATAAAAAAAGTAAAATAAATTAAATTCAAAAAAGAATTTAATTTATTTTACTTTTTTTATAAACAACAAAAACAACAAAAAACAGTATCTTTCTCTGTAATAACCTATATGGGAAAAGAATCTGAAAAGGAATAGATATGTGTGAAAACTAAACTAACTAAACAGCAAACTAAATCACTTTGCTAAATCACCTGAAACTAACACAACATTGTAAATCAACTATACTCCAATGTAAAATAAAAAATTAAAACAGAACAAAACAAAGAAAGTAGCTGGTCAGTAAGTAGACACTTCTTCAAAGAAGACATAGAGAGGCCAACAGACTTATGAAAAGATGCTCATCATCGCTAATTATTAGAGAAATGCAAATCAAAACTACCATGAGGTACCACCTCACACCAGTCAGAATGGCCATCATTAAAAAAACAAATCTCTGCTGTTTCCTTGGGTACAGACTTGAGTCAAATAAAAGGTGGACTTAATTGCACTGAAAATGTCCAACAATCCCATGGAAGTGAAAAGCAGGGTGGGGGTGGAGGAGAAAAAGAATGATTTGGGGAGGATCCCCTTCAAGATGTTTTACTAAAAAGAACTTTCTCTCAAATTTTAATCTGCAGATTTATTCTCTGAGACCCACTAGGATTTTTTCTTTTCCCCTTTAATAAAAATTGTGGTAAAATATACTCAACATAAAATTTACCATTTTGACCATTTTTAAGTGTACAGTTTAGGGGCATTAAGTACATTCACATTGTTGCACTACCACCACCACTATCCATCCCCAGAACTTTTTTCATCTTGCAAAACTGAAACTGTACTCATTGAACACTAATTCCCTATTCTCCCCTCCCCTCTGTCTCTGGCAACCACCATTCTACTTTGTGTCTCTATGAATTTGATTACTTTAGGTACCTTATATAAGTGGAATCATAGAGCATTTGTGCTATTATGACTCAGCATAATGTCTTCAAGGTTCATCCATGGTGTAGCATGTGTAAGAATTTCCTTCCTTTTTGAGACTGAATAATAGTCCATTGTATGTCTGTATCACATTTTCTTCATCATTTCATCTATAGATGGACACTTGGGTTGCTGCCACTTTTTGGCTCTTGTGAATAATGTTGCTATGGACGTGGTTGTGCAAATATCTGTTTGAGTCCCTGCTTTCAATTCCTTTCACCACATACCCAGAAGTGGAATTTCTGGATCATACGATAAATTCTATTTTTAATTTTTTTTTATGAACTGCCATAATGTTTTCCATAGTGGCTGCCTCATTTTACATTCCTACCATCAAGCAGTGCATAGGGTCATAATTTCTCAACATCCTTGCCAACAGTTGTTATTTTCTGGTTTTTGTTTGTTTTGTAATAGCCATCCTAATGAGTGTGAAGTGGTATCTCACTGTGGTTTTGATTTGCATTTCACTAATGATTAGCCATATTGAGCCTCTTTTCATGTAATTATTAGACATTCGTGTATCTTCTTTGGAGAAATGTCTATTCAAGTCTTTTGTCCATTTCTTAATCGGGGTTTTTTTTTCTTCTTTTTTTAAAAGGGGGTCACTACATTATTCAAGTTTAAGAGACAATACTAAACAAATCCTAGAGATAAGGTAGCTATCTGACATTAAATTTCTTGCAAAATAATCACTATGTTTACATTTACAAAACTATATCAAAATTATAGGTAAAACAATTTCTAAATTTTTAAATTAATTTTAAAAATTACTGCAAGTGAAGTATAATTCACATACATAAAAGTGTCCATAAAGGTACAGTTTGGTGGATTTTCATGAATGGAACACACCTGTGTAACTAGCACCAAGATCAACGAATAGAGCCCATTGGAACCCCCCTCCCATTCACTATCCACCCCCCAACAAAGGTAACTACTAACCTTTTAGCAGATTATTTTTCCTGTATTTGTGCTTTACAGAAATGGACTTCCTTGTATGTCCTTTTGAGACAGGCTGGGACCTGGGACCCTTTGCTGGGACCTGGGACCCTTTGCTGCAGTGCTGCAATGCTTGCACATGGACACACCTCTCCTCAAGCAACAAAATACAAAGAAACTGTATGGGACTAAAAATAACTGTGTGCATGTGCAGTTGGGGCAAAGTCTGGATCTAAAAGATACAAGGAGACCAAAAAACCCAACTGCCACTTTTGAAGAGCCTGGAGCAAAAACAGGATGTCAGGAGCAAAAGCAGGGCACTGGGGCTTCCCTGGTGGCGCAGTGGTTGAGAGTCCGCCTGCCAATGCAGGGGACAAGGGTTCGTGCCCCGGTCCGGGAAGATCCCACATGCTGCGGAGCAGCTGGGCCCGTGAGCCATGGTTGCTGAGCCTGCAGGTCCGGAGCCTGTGCTCCACAACGGGAGAGGTCACAACAGTGAGAGGCCCGCGTACTGCAAAAAAAAAAAAAAAAAAGCAGGGCACTGAGCATGCCCCTGCACACCACACCACTCAAGGAGTAGGCAAACCACCTAAGTCCCCACTCCGGCCCGACTCCTGGACACACCCCTATCCTCACCCCATATAAGGAACCTGCTCCCCTTGGGGAGTGAGCAAGGGAAACTGTTACTTATTTCCACTCCTCCATGCTGCAGCAGGGGGGTCCTAATAAAGCCTTGCCTGAATTTCTTGTCTGGCCTCTAGTCAATTTCTATTGATTGGGGAAGGCCAAGAACCCTGGTCAGTAACATATCTGTGGCACCCAACGTGGGGTACTTGTTCTTTTCTGGGGAGAGTATCTGGGCACCTCTGGGACCACTGAATTCAGCTTCCCCATGGGTGACAAGCGGCCACTTGAACCTCTTGCTTCAACGTCACTGTATTTGGTAAGTCTGCCTTCCTGGCCCCTGAGGGCCCCAGTACCTTCATTTAGGCAACACTTTCCCCCTCCCCTTTGTCCTTTTTCCTTTTTCTTTTGCTTGTCTGGCTGTTCTCATGCTTTTTGATTTATTTGGTTCTGTTTTTGTTTCTTTTGTGGGTGTGCATGTTTCCTTGTTTCTGTTTTTGTTTGTTTGCTTTTACTTTTTACCATTTGTCTGGGTTTTCTTAGTCTTTTTTTTTAACCGCCTTTATTTCTGGGATGAGCAAAATTTCAGGCTCTTGGTTCCTTGACCAGAAGTTGAGCCTGAGGCTCTGGGGTGGGAGCACCGAGTCCAGGATGCTGGACCACTAGAGACTTCCTGGCCCCAGGGAAGATTAGTCCCTGAGAGCTCTCACAGAGGCCTATATCTGAATCCAAGACCTGGCTCCA
Source organism: Kogia breviceps (assembly GCF_026419965.1). Lineage (NCBI taxonomy): Eukaryota > Metazoa > Chordata > Mammalia > Artiodactyla > Physeteridae > Kogia > Kogia breviceps. The sequence goes on from NC_081319.1 coordinate 64,161,165, forward strand.
CCCAACTGCCAGCAGCTCCCAGCACTGGATGCCTCACACCAAACAACAAACAAGACAGGAACACAAACCCACCCATAAGCACACAGACTACCTAAAGTCATACTAAGCTCACAGACACCCCCAAACACACCACCTGATATGGCCCTGCTCATCAGAGGGAAAAATCTCAGCTCCACCCACCAGAATGCAGGCACCAGTTCCTCCCATCAGGAAGCCTACACAAGCCACTGAACAAACCTCACCACCAGGGGCAGAGAATAGAAGCAAGAGGAACTACGACCCCGTGGCCTGGAGAAAGGAGACCTCAAATACTGTAAATTAGACAAAATGAGAAGACAGAGAACTATCTTGCAGGCAAACGAGCAAGGTAAAAACCCACAAGAACAAATAAATGAAGAGGAAATAGGCAAACTACCTGAAAAAGAATTCAGAGTAATGATAGTAAAGATGATCCAAAATCTCGGAAATAGAATAAATACAAGAAACATTTAACAAGGACTTAGAAGAACTAAAGAGCAAACAAACAGTAATGAACAACAGAATAACTGAAATTAAAAATACTCTAGAAGGGATCAACAATAGAATAAATGAGGCAGAAGAACGGATAAGTGAGCTGGAAGATAGAATGGTGGAAATAACTGCCACAGAGCAAAGTAAAGAAAAAAGAATGAAAAGAATGGAGGACAGTCTCAGAGACCTCTGGGACAACATTAAATGCACCAACATTCAAATTATAGGCATCCCAGAAGAAGAAGAAAAAAAGAAATGGGTGAGAAAATATTTGAAGAGATTATAGTTGAAAACTTTTCCCAACATAGAGAGGAAAATAGTCAATCAAGTCCAGGAAGTGCAGAGAGTCCCATAGAGGGTAAACCCAAGGAGAAACACACCAAGACACATATTAATCAAACTAACAAAAATTAAACACAAAGAAAAAATATTAAAAGCAGTAAGAGAAAAAGCAACAAATAACATACAAAGGAATCCCCATAAGGTTAACAGCTGATCTTTCAGCAGAAACTCTACAGGCCAGAAGGGAGTGGCAGGATATATTTAAAGTGATGAAAGGGGAAAACCTACAACCAAGATTCCTCTACCCAGCAAGGATCTCATTCAGATTCGACAAAGAAATCAAAAGCTTTACAGACAAGCAAAAGTTAAGAGAATTCAGCACCACCAAACCAGTTTTACAACAAATGCTAAAGGAACTTCTCTAGGTGGGAAACACAAGAGAAGGAAAAGACCTACAAAAACAAACACAAAACAATTAAGAAAATGATAATAGGAACATAACATATCGATAATAACCTTGAATGTAAATGGATTAAATGACCCAACCAAAAGACACAGCTTGCTGAATGGATACAAAAACAAGACCTGTATATATGCTATCTATAAGAGACCCACGTCAGACCTAGGGACACATAAAGTGAGGGGATGGAAAAAGATATTGCATGCAAATGGAAGTCAGAAGAAAGCTGGAGTAGCAGTACTCATATCAGACAAAATAGACTTTAAAATAAAGACTATTATAAGAGACAAGGAAGAACACTACATAATGATCAAGGGACCAATCTAAGAAGAAGATATAACAATTGTAAATATCTATGCACCCAACATAGGCACACGTCAATACATAAGGCAAAATACTAACAGCCATAAAAAGGGAAATCGACAGTAACACAATAATAATGAGGGACTTTAACACCCCACTTACACCAATGGACAGATCATCCAAACAGAAAATAAATAAGGAAACTCAAGCTTTAAGTGACACATTAGAACAGATGGACCTAATTGATATTTATAGGACATTCCATCCAAAAACAATAGAATACACTTTCTTCTCAAGTGCACACAGAACATTCTCCAGGATAGATTACACCTCGGGTCACAAATAAAGCCTCAGTAAATTTAAGAAAATTGAAATCATATCACCCATCTTTTCTGACCACAATTCCATGAGACTAGTATCAATTACAGGAAACAAACTGTAAAAAATATAGACACGTGGAGGCTAAACAATACTCTACTAAACAACAAACAGATCACTGAAGAAATCAAAGAGGAAATCAAAAAATACCTAGAAACAAATGACAATGAAAACCTGACCACCCAAAACCTATGGGTTGCAGCCAAAGGTGTTCTAAGAGGGAAGTTTATAGCAATGTAATCCTACCTCAAGAAACAAGAAAAATCTCAAATAAACAATTTAACCTTACACCTAAAGCAGTTAGAGAAAGAAGAACCAAAAAACCCCAAAGTTAGCAGAAGGAAAGAAATCATAAAGATCAGCTCAGAAATAAATGAAAAAGACACGAAGGAAATAATAGTAAAGATCAATAAAACTAACAGCTGGTTCTTTAAGAGGATAAACAAAATTGATAAATCATTAGCCAGAGTCACCAGGCAAAAAAGGGAGAACATTCAAATCAACAGAATTAGAAATGAAAAGGGAGAAGTAACAACTGACACCACAGAAATACAAAGGATCAAGAGAGATTACTACAAGCAATTATATGCTAATAAAATGGACAACCTGGAAGAAATGGACAAATTCTTAGAAAAGTACAACCTTCCAAGACTGAACCTGGAAGAAACAGAAAATGTGAACAGACCAATCACAAGCACTCATATTGAAACTGTGATTTAAAATCTTCCAACAAACAAAAGTCCAGGGTCAGATGGCTTCACAGGCAAATTCTATCAGACATTTAGAGAAGAGCTAACACCTATCCTTCTCAAACTCTTCCAAAATACAGTAGAGGGAGGAACACTCCCAAACTCATTCTATGAGGCCACCATCACCCTGATACCAAAACCAGACAAAGATGTCACACAAAAAAATAATAATAACAGGTCAATATCACTGATGAACATAGATGTAAAAATCCTCAACAAAATATTAGCATACAGAATTAAACAACAAATTAAATGGATCATACATCATGATCAAGTGGGGCTTATCCCAGGAATGCAAGGATTCTTTAATATATGCAAATCAATCAATGTGATACACCATATTAACAAGTTGAAGGAGAAAAACCATATCATCATCTCAATAGATGAAGAGAAACTTTTGACAAAATTCAACACCCATTTATGATAAAAACTCTCCAGAAAGTGGGCATGGAGGGAACCTACCTCAACATAATAAAAGCCATATATGACAAACCCACAGCCAACATCATTCTCAATGGTGAAAAACTGAAAACATTTCCTCTAAGATCAGGAACACTCTCACCACTATTATTTAACATAGATTTGGAAGTTTTAGCCATGGCAATCAGAAATGAAAAAGAAATAAAGGGAATACAAATTGGAAAAGAAGAAGTAAAACTGTCACTGTTTGCAGATGACATGATACTATACATAGAAAATCCTAAAGATGCCACAAGAAAGCTACTAGAGTTAATCAATGAGTTTGATAAAGTAGCAGGAAAGAAAATTAATGCACAGAAATCTCTGGCATTCCTACACACTAACAATGAAAAATCTGAGAGTGAAATTAAGAAAACACCCCCATTTACCACTGCAACAAAAAGAATAAAATACCTAGGAATAAACCTACCTAAGGAGGCAAAGACCTGTATGCAGAAAAGCATAAGAAACTGATGAAAGAAATCAAAGATGACACAAACAGATGGAGAGATATGCCATGTTCTTGGATTGGAAGAATAAACATTGTGAAAATGACTATTTCCCAAAGCAATTGACAGATTGAATACAATCCCTATCTATTTACCAATGGCATTTTTCACAGAACTAGAACAAAAAATTTTACAATTTGTATGGAAACACAAAAGACCCCAAATAGCCAAAGCAATCTTGAGAAAGAAAAACAGAGCTGGAGGAATCAGGCTCCCTGACTTCAGACTATACTACAAGACCACAGTAATCAAGACAATATGGTACTGGCACAAAAACAGAAATATAGATCAATGGAACATGATAGAAAGCCCAGAGATAAAGTTCAGAGATGAACATATGCTCACCTTATCTTTGATAAAGGAGGCAAGAATACACAATGGAGAAAAGACAGCCTTTTCAATAAGTGGTGCTGGGAAAACTGGACAGCTACATGTAAAGGAATGAAATTAGAACACTTCCTGACACCATACACAAAAATAAACTCAAAATGGATTAAAGACCTAAATGTAAGGCCAGACACTATCGATCTCTTAGAGGAAAACAGGCAGAACACTCTATGACATAAATCACAGAAAGATCCGTTTTGACCCACCTCCTAAGAGTGATGGAAATTAAAAAAATAATAATAAAAAAATAGGACCTAATGAAACTTAAATGCTTTTGCACAGCAAAGGAAACCATAAACAAGACAAAAAGACAACCCTCAGAATGGGAGAAAATATTTGCAAATGAAGCAAGTAACAAAGGATTAATCTCCAAAATATACAGGCAGCTCATGCAGCTTAATACAAAAAAAAAGAAACCCAATCCAAAAATGGGCAGAAGACCTAAATAGACATTTCTCCAAAGAAGACATACAGATTGCCAAGAAACACATGAAAGGATGCTCAACATCACTAATCATCAGAGTAATGCAAATCAAAACCACAATGTGGTATCACCTCACACCAGTCAGAATGGCCATCATCAAAAAATCTACAAACAATAAATGCTGGAGAGGGTGTGGAAAAAAAGGAACCTCCTGCACTGCTGGTGGGAATGTAAATTGATACAGCCACTGTGGAGAACAGTATGGAGGTTCCTTAAAAAACTAAAAATAGGGACTTCCCTGGTGGCGCAGTGGTTAGAAATCTGCTTGCCAATGCAGGGGACACTGTTTCAAGCCCTGGTCCAGGAAGATCCCACATGCCTCAGAGCAACTAAGCCCATGTGCCACAACTACTTAGCCTGCCCTCTAGAGCCCAAAAGCCACAGCTACTGAGCCAGCGTGCTGCAACTACTGAGGCCCACACATCTAGAGCCTGTGCTCCACAACAAGAGAAGCCACCACAATGAGAAACCCGTACACCACAACAAAGAGTAGCCCCCACTCACCGCAACTAGAGAAAGCCCACGTGCAGCAGCAAAGACCCAACACAACCAAAACTAACAACTAAATAAATAAATTTATATTTTAAAAATAAACTAAAAACAGAACTACCATATGACCTAGCAATCCCACTACTGGGCATATATATACCCTGAGAAAACCATAATTCAAAAAGATACATGTACCACAATGTTCATTGCAGTACTATTTACAATAGCCAGGATATGGAAACAACCTACATGTCCACTGACAGATGAATGGATAAAAATGACATGGCACATATACACAATGGAATATTACTCAGCCATAAAAACAAATGGAATTGACTTATTTGTAATGAGGTGGATGGACCTAGAGTCTGTCATACAGGGTGAAGTAAGTCAGAAAGAGAAAAACAAATACCATATGCTAATGCACATATATGGAATCTAAAAAAATCAGTACTGATGAACATAGTGGCAAGGCAGGAATAAAGACACAGACGTAGAGAATGGCCTTGAGTACACAGGGGTGGAAGGGGAAGCTGGGAAGAAGTGACAGAGTAGCACTGATATATATACACTACCAAATGTAAAATGGATGGCTAGTGGGAAGCAGCAGCTGCATAGCACAGGGAGATCAGCTCCGTGCCTTGTGACCACCTAGAGGGGTGGGATAGGGAGCGTGGGAGGGAGGCTCAAGAGGGAGGGGATATGGGGATATATGTATACATATAGCCGATTCACTTTGTTATACAGCAGAAATTAACACAACATTATAATGCAATTATACTCCAATAAAGATATTTTTTAAAAAGAAAAATGATGATCACAAAGGCCAGACTAGGATGAGACATTATATTACTTGTCTATCAGGAGAAATGAAAAGGTGTATAGTGAAGCCTGTAAATTATGATAAGGCCCAAGAGGTTACACAGGAAAAAGATGAAAAGCTGGCAGTCTTCCTGAGCCAGGTGACAGAGGCATTCAGGAAGTAAACCAATACAGACCCTGAGTCTGCAGAAGGGAGGACACTATTAGCCATGCATTTTATCACCGAGGCTACTCCTGATATCCGAAGAAAATTACAAAAGCTTGAGGCTGGGCCCCAAACCCCATTATCAACCTTGGTAGTGGAAGCCCTCAAGGTCTATAGCAACAGAGACTTAAGGGAGGAGGCCAATAAGAATAAGAGGCTAATAAAGAAAAGGCAGCTTTTGGCTGCTCTGATTCACCCACCACCTCACATGGACCCTGGAGGGCCGAGGAGGCTGGACAGACCACCAAGAAGCTGCCTGGGCCAGAACCAGTCTGCCTTTTGTTGGTAATGGGGGCACTGGAAGGGGGAATGTCCTGAGTGCCCTCCTGTGGGATGTCCAAAGGGCAAACCCGACCCACCCCAGTTCCTTGAGGATCTCTCGGATGAGAGATTCCCACACACTGACGGATGGGCCTGAGCACCTGCCCAGCTCCAGATCCTACTTGATCCACCCTCGTTACTCCAGCAGAGCCTCGGGTCACCCTCAATGTGGCAGGTAGGAGAACTGAATTTCATGTAGACGCTGGAGCCGCCTGCTCTGTTCTGACTTGGGAAGCCGTCCCCCTCTCCAACCGTGACTGTGCTGTGACAGGAGTTGATAGACATCCAAAGGTAAGGCGATTTACATCTCCCCTTGCCTGCAGAATCGGGTCCATTATTATTACTCACTCCTTTTTGTATATGTCAGAATGCCCTGTCCCCCTCCTCGGAAGAGATTTGCTAAATAAGTTAGGAGCTAGTATATTCTTAGGACAGGGTGAAGTCCAAGGAGGTAAAGAATCCAAACAGAGAATGCATCTATTAGTAGCCCCAGATGACCCACCTGTTGGGCATCAAAATATTCCCCAAGACATTCCCCCAAGAGATTAGAGAACAGGTAGATCCTGTAGTTTGGGATACCTTGGTACCGGGAAGGGCAAAATGTGTTCTCCCAATAAAAAGAAGGTTAAGGCCTGGGGATGAATACCCCTGGAAGAGACAATGTCCTTTAAAGCCTGAAGGTGAATCCAACCACTGCTGAGGCGAATCCAACTGCTGCTCAGCAAATTCCTAAAACACGGACTCATTAGGACCTGCCAATCCCCTTGCAACACCCTGATCCTCCCTGTTCAGAAGCCTAACGGGGAGTATTGGCTTGTGTAAGACTTATGAGCAGTGAAGGAGGCCATCATGTCTATTCACCCACTAGTGCCAAACCCATCTACACTCCTCACCTAAGTGCCAGGAAGCACTCAGTATTTCTGTGTTTTGGACCTCAAAGATGCATTTTTCTGTATTCCTCTACATCTAGACTCTCAATACCTTTTTGCCTTTGAATGGAGGGACGTTGACACCCTGGAAGCTACCCAATATACATGGACAGTGCTTCCCCAGGGTTTTGGGACAGCCCTCATCTTTTTGGAAATGCATTAGCAAGGGAACTGAGGGAACTGAGCCTTGAGAAGGGAACTTTGCTACAATATGTTGATGATTTATTGACAAGTAGTGAGACCAAACAAGATTCAGATCAAAATACCATTAGGGTCCTAAATTTTCTGGCAAAAAGGGGATATAAAGTCTCTCCAACCAAGGCTCAGATCTCACAGCAATGGGTTCAATATTTAGGGTTTGTTTTGACCCCAGGGGCACGAGCCTTGGCCATAGATCAAAAAATAGCAACTAGTGCATTACCATCTCCAACAACAAAGAGACAACTCCAAGGCTTTCTAGGTATGGCTGGGTTCTGTTGTATCTGGATTCCAAATTATGGCCTTATTGCCAAACCCCTGTATGAGGCTCCAGAGGGAGAAAAAAGGGAACCCCTTTAATGGAATAGGGACCACCAGCGGGCCTTTGAGACTCTAAAGACAGAGTTGAGTAGAGCACCAGCACTGGGGCTTCCAAATTTGGACAAACTCTTTACCCTATACTTTCATGAGCGGTCAGGGATAGCTCTAGGGGTCCTGACCCAAAAGCTGGGACCAGATCAGAGGCCAGTGGCTTACTTTACAAAACAACTGGACTCAGTGACCCTGTGATGGCCAAGCTGCCTTTGGGCAGTAGCAGCCACAGCCCTGTTGGTTAATGAGACTTCCAAGCTCACCCTGGGACAACTCTTAGATGTGTTAACCCCTCATCAGGTACAATCTGTGCTGGAAGTCAAAGGACATCATTGGTTGACTGGAGGAAGGTTAACAAGTTATCAGGCCCTTCTAACGGACACCCCCGACATCCCCTTAAAGGTGTGCCAAACCCTGAACCCAGCAACTCTGCTTCCAAGTGGTTGAGAGTGGAGACCTACTGCATCAGTGTATAGAGACCACAGAACAAACTTACTCCAGCAGGCCTGATCTTCTAGATGAACCTCTTGACAGCCCTGAGGTTGAATGGTTTACTGATGGGAGCAGTTTTGTAGAAATGGGAACCCGAAAGGCGGGGTATGCCATAGTTAGTCTAGATCAGGTGTGTCCAACCCCCGGGCCACAGACAAGTACCGGTCCGTGGCCTGCTAGGTACCAGATTGCACAGCAGGAGGTGAGCGGCGGGCGAGCCAGCGAAGCTTCACCTGTGTTTACAGCTGCTCCCCATCGCTCACATTACCTCCTGAGCTCCACCTCCTGTCAGATCATCAGTAGCATTAGATTCTCATAGGAGTGCAAACCCTACCATGAACTGCGCATGCGAGGGATCTAGGTTGTGCACTCCTTATGAGAATCTAATGCCTGATGATCTGAGATGGAGCTGAGGCAGTGATGCTAGCGCTGGGGAGCGGCTGCAAATACAGACTATCATTAGCAGAGAGGTTTGACTGCACAGAGACCATAATAAATCAATTGCTTGCAGACCCATATCAAAACCTGACCAGTGAGTGGCAAGTGAAAACAAGCTCTGGGCTCCCACTGATTCTGCATTATGGTGAGGTGTGTAATTATTTCATTATATATTACAATGTAATAATAATAGAAATAAAGTGCACAATAAATGTAATGCACTTGAGTCATCCCAATCCCACCCCCCTCCCCTGCCCTAGTCTATGGAAAAATTGTGTTCTATGAAAATGGTCCCTGGTGCCAAAAAGGTTGGGGACCGCTGGTCTAGATGAAGTCATAGAAGCCAAGGCTCTGCCACCCCAGACATCAGCCCAGAAGTCTGAACTAACTGCATTAATGAGCGCTTTGAAATTAGGGAAGGATAAGAAATTAAATATTTTTACTAACTCTAAATATGGGTTCCATGTGCTACATGCTCATGCTGCCATTTGGAAAGAAAGAGGAATGTTAACTGCTAAAAATTCCCCCATAAAACATAAAGATTTGGTCTGGCTCTTTTAGAAGCAGTGCAGCTTCCAACACAGGTAGCAGTAATCCACTGCAAGGGCCATCAGAGGGATGGCTCTTTTGTGAGCTAAGGGAACAGCAAAGCTGATCAAATTGCAAAACAGGCAGCTTGGCTGCAGGAACCCGAACAAGTTATGGCTCTAGTGATTGGCCCCCCCTGAACTCTCTAGCCTTCCCCAGTATTCCCCACAGGAACATGAAAATGCTGAGAAGTAGAGCTATGAGAAGGGAAGCACAGGCTGGTATAAAAAGGAGAATAAGGTTCTAAGCCCTGAGGCCCAATGATGGAAATTCACTAAGAGCTTACATGATGCCACCCACTATGGGACTTGGTGCAAAAGCCTTTTTCAGGGAAGGGGCTTAAAAGAACAATAAAACAAGTAACACTTGCCTGTGATTTATGAGCCCATAATAACCCACAGATCCATCTAATTCCCCCTTCGTTACTCAGGCGAATCCAACGCCAAGGGACATATCCAGGGGAAGACTGGCAGTTAGATTTCACCCAAATGCCCCCACGATCAGGATATAAATATCTTCTGATGTTTGTTCCTATTTTCACAGGATAGGTTGAAGCCTTCCCCACCTGATCTGACATGGACATCAGATCTGATGTCCATGAAGCCTTCCCCACCTGATATGGACATCTGTAAGTCCCTTTTAAAGGAAGTAATTCCTCGATCTGAACTTCCAAAGTCCCTCCAGAGTGATAACGGGCCCTCTTTTATAGCCAAAATCACACAGGGACTCACAACAGCCCTAGGGATAGGCTACAAGCTACACACCTCTTGGCATCCCCGGTCTTCAGGGAAGGTAGAGAAAATGAACCATACTTTCAAGAAAACCTAGCAAAGCTCTGCCAAGAAACTCATGCACCCTGGACCAACTTGCTTCCTATTGCACTCCTCAGGGTCCGTGTAGCCCCCAGGAGTGGTCTGAGGCTTAGCCCATTTGAAATGACCAATGGGAGGCCTTTTCTTACTACTGACATTCTACCAGATGAGGAAGTAAACCAGGCCCCGAGATACATTATTAATCTAGAACAAGTTCAGAGGGCAATCCAGAATTATGCCACTGCCAGCTCCCACTAAAAATACAGAGGAAGGAGCAGTTTCTCCACAGATAAACCCCAGGGACCAAGTTCTTCTTAAAACCTGGAAAGAGGGGTCCCCCCCCAACACCAACTAATGCCAAAATGAAGGGCCTCTATAAAGTAATTTTAGCCACCCTACTGCTGTCAAACTTCAAGGAATATCTAGTTAGGTACATTTGTCCAGACTAAAGCTTTTACCTCCAGAAACCCCGCAGGTCACAACAGAAGAACAATACACCTGTGAGCCAGTGGACAATCTCAGATACCTATTCAAAAGACAGGCACCATCAACAGATAAGTAAAATGATGTAGTGGGTTGGCTCTTATTTGAACCCTTAACAGGACTTGCGACCTCTCTTCTTTCCTTGGCTGATGTGATTCTTGACAATTTTCTGGCCCTTGATTACCTTCTGGCCGAATAAGGCATAGTGGCTTCATAATTTTGGCAGGGACGATATTGCCTCCCTTGTCTGGTCAACAGTTAAGGAAGCCCAAAGTTAACCCTGGTTCCTTCCCTTACTAGGCCCTTTAATGGCTATCATTGTTCTTCTCCTTTTTAGCCCTTGTCTATTGAACCTTTTGGTTAAGTTTGTGTCTTTCAGGCTCCAACGGTTTGAAGTAAGGCTCATGATGGCTCAAGGAATTCAGCCTATTCCAGCGGAAAGTGGCCCAGGTCCCTACAGGTCCTTGAAACAGCGAGGGACATCTAGGGCAGGCTAGGCTCTGCGGCCCCTGTCCAGCAGGAAGAAGTTTCAGAAGAAGAGACCTCGGCTCCTTACCCTTAAGAATAAGGGTGTAGAGTCTCTCGGGGGGAATGAGACAGGCTGGGACCAGGGTCCCTTTGCTGCAGTGCTTGCAAATGGACACACCTCTCCTCGAGCAACAAAATACAAAGAAACTGTATGGGACTAAAAATAACTGCATGCATGCGACGTTGGGGCAAATTCTGGACCCAAAAAATACAGAGACCAAAAAAACCCAATTGCCACTCCTGAAGAGCCTGGAGCAAAAGCAGGGTACTGCGCATGCCCCCTGCATTCAACACCACCTAAGGGGGTGGGCAGACCACCTAAGCCACACCTCTGGCCCAACCCTTGGATACACCCCTGCCCTCACCCTATATAAGGAACAAGCTTGCTCCCCCCCTCCCCGTCCCCCAGCAAGCAAGCCAGCAAGCAAGGGAACCTGTTGCTTGTTCTCTCTCCCCCATGCTACAGCAGGGGTCCCAATAAAGCCTTACCTGAATTTCTTATCTGGCCTCTACTCAATTTCTATTGATTAGGGAAGGCCAAGAACCCTGGTCAGTAACACTTTCGTGTCTTGACTTTTTATGCTCAACTTTATGTTTCTGCAGTTCATCCATGTTGTCGCCTGTAGTTGCAGGTCACTTTTCTCATTGTTGAGTAGTATTCCAGTATATGAACACTGTGAATGTATTAATTTATTCTACTGTTGATGGTCTTTTGCGATATTTCCATTTGGGATTATTAAAACAAATGCGTCTGTGAACATTCTGATAATTGTTGGTGCCCCCGTAAGCACACGCTTCTCTTGGCTGAACACATAGACATGGAACTACTAGGTCATAGGGTATGCTTCTTTACTAGCACGCCAAATTGTTTTTTAAAGTTATTCTAGTTAACATTCCAGCAGCAGGACAGAAGAATTCAGCTACTCCACAACCTCGTCAACACTTGGTATTTTCCTTTTTTTTCTATTTTACAGTAGTAAAACAACTGAAGCAAAGTTTAGGTTGCTTTGGGGGCCAACTTTTGGATTTCTGTTTGGTTCTCTTAATTATTAAGCATCGGAGCCTTGCACTTGGTCCAGTCACAGAGTACGGACCGAGTGCGTTTTCGACTTTGCTCCAGTTTTGCTCACTCCGCCACTTGGATGTCCTCCGGTCAAGAGTATAAGGTGTGCATCCAGGGCGGGCACGTCCTGTGAGGACTCTGAAAGCTGACCACTGTGTAAGCGAAGCGTTTGCGGCCCTTCCTCGGCAGCGTCCTCTCCCCCCGCCTCCTGGAACCCCACCAGCTCCAGCTGCCTCACAGGGAACGCGGCGCCCCTCAGCCTCAGCCAGCTCGGGGGCGGGGCAGTGGGGCGAGGCCGGCGGCGCGCGCGTGCGCACTGAAAGTCCGGCGCATGCTCCGAGTGCGGGGCGTCCGCAGCAGAAGGGAGGCGAGTCTCCCGCGCCCTACCCTCCGCGGCGGGGCCGCAGCGATCTGCTGGTTCCGATTCCTTCTGCCAATAAAGTTCCTGAAAAAAATCACAGTCATTCTTAAAAGAGCAAAAGAGGGCGCGAGCCGGCCGGAGGCCCTGCCGGGGGGCTGGCACCGGGCGGCGGAGACGGCGGTTACACCGCGACCAGGAGGAGCGGTCGCGCCGGGCGGCGGGCGGCGGGCGGCGCGGGGACGGTGAGTAGCGGCTCGCTCCCGGGGCGGCTGGCCGCACTCATCGCCCTCGACCGGGGCTGGCTGCGGAGGACCCGCCCGTCCCCGCGGCCTGGGATGTGCCCACCGGGGGCCGGACAGGAGCTCGGCGGGGGCTTCCAGGCCGGGTGCCCCTCCCCGGCCCGGCCGCCGCGCGCGCACTTCGAGTTCGGGGTCCGGGTCCCTGCGGCAGGCGGTGGGCGCAACCCCCGGCGCCCCCTCCCCTCCCCTCCACGCGCCCCCGCCTCCCTGGGGTGGCCCTCGGGAGGGGAAGTGCAGCGGGGCGGTGGGGACTGGGCGTTAGGTGTGGGTTGGGGCTGGCGGGGAAAGGGCCCAAGCCCCACCCTGGTTTCCAGACCCCGTCCTGGGAGGCGGGCCCCTTCCCTGCCTGCGGCCGCACCCAGCCCGGGTATTGCTCCGGTTCCGCTCGAATATGAATGAGCCTGACTATGCGGTCTCCTTGACACTGGCTACCGCAGAGTCACTTCACTCGGGGATCCCAGTGGCAGTACAGTCTGAAAAGGGCTGTCTATTTCTCCAGGTTTTATGTAACTCCTGACATCTTCTAGGTAACTTCATTGAACTTGAGAAGTTTTTATAAATATAATCATACCTGTGCTGAAGTACATACAGGCTGTGATGAAAAAGCTACCCTTTTGATCAGTGAGTTAACTCATCCTTAACTTTTCTAATGTATTGGACGGCTGTTGGTTGGCAAAATCTTTAAAATTAAACTTGGAAAAAAACACATGTAAAGTGTTACTGTCAAGCTTTTAAACTATTGTACTCAGAATTATGCTTACTTTCTAAGAATTTAATTGTTTTGGTATAGTTCTTTAAGTCTGTAGAGTAGTGGCTGATAATCACAGGAGTCAGACTGCCTGTTTTAAAATCTTATTCCACTTACTTTTCTTTACATTTTATTATTTTAAAAATTATATGGTAAAATTGACTTTGTTGGGGTGTGTGCAGTTCTGTGAATTTTAGATATATGTAACCACCATAACAGTCATTCTTAGAACAGTTCTGTCACCTCCAAAACACTCATGCTATCCTTTTATATCCTCCCCCTTACCCCAACCCCTGGCAATTACTGATCTTTTCCAGAATGTCATAGAAATGGAATCATGCAACATGTAACCTTCTTTCACTCAGCATAATGCCTTTAAGATTCCTTTGAGTTGTTGGATGTATCAACAATTTATTTTTTTATTGCTGAGTAGTATTCTATTAGATGGATGTGCTCCCAATGAAGGACATTTGGATCGTTTCCAGTTTTTGGTGATTATGACTATAGCTACTATAAACATATACAGGTTTTTGTGTGAACATAAGTTTTCATTTCTCTAGGGTACTGCTAAGATTGGGATTACACGATCATATAAAGTATGTTTAACTTTAATACACTTTCACACTGAATTTCCAGAGTGGCTCTCTCATTTTGCATTCTCACCAGCAACATGTGAGAGTTCCAGTTGCTTCACCTCCTCTCTAGCACTTTGTATTGTTGGATTTTTTAATTTAGCCATTCTAATAGGCATGTAGTGGTATATCGTGGTCTTAATGTGTCTTTAACTAATGGCTAAAGATGTTGAATATCTTTTCATGTACTTAATTGGCATATATAATCTTGGATGAGTACTGGCCAAGACTTTTGCCTATTTTTAAATTCAGTAATTTCTTTCTTATGTTGGGTTTTGAGGGTTCTTTATATGTTCTGGATACAAGTTGTTAGATATATTTTGCAAAAGTTTCTTGCAGTCTGTAGCTTCTTTTCATTGTTTTAACAGTGTCTTTCCCAGAGCTAATGTTTTTAATTTTGATGAAATCTAATTTATCCATATTTGCTTTTATACATCTTTTGGTAGCATATCTAAGAACTTTGCCTAATTCCAGGTCAAGAAGATTTTCATCTTCTAGATATTATAGTTTTATATCTAGATCTATAATCTATTTAAAATTATTTATGTAAGGTGTGAGATTTAGGGGAAGGTTTACTTTTTTGCGTATGAATGTCCAGTTGTTCCATCACCATTTGTTGAAAAGACTGTCTTTTCTCCATTTAATAGTTTTGCACCTTTGTCAAAAATCAATTGGCTGTATTTGTGTGGGTTTATTTTGGCCCTCTGTTGTGTTCCATTGATTTCTGTGTCTTTCTCTTTGCCAGTATCAAACTTTCTTGATGGATGTAGTTTTATAGTGTAGTTTTATAGTGTCTTAAAATTGGGTAGCATGATCTTCTCCAACTTTATTCTTTTTCAAAATTGTTTTAGCTATGCTAGTTAATTTGCCTTTCCATATAAAGTTTAGAATCAGCTTGTCTTTAACTACAAGATATTCTGCTGGTACTTTGGAATTATATCAAACCGTAGATTAGTTTGGGGAGAATTGCTATTTTTACTTTGTTGAATCTTTCAATCTATGAACATGATATATCTTTCCATTTATTTCTTTGTTTCATTAGTGTTTTGTAGTTTTCAGTATACAGGTCCTTTACATGTTTTGTTAGATTTATGCCAAAGTATTTCATTTTGGGAGGAAACTATTGTAAATATAATTTTTAAAATTTTGGCTTCAAATTGTACATTGTTAGGATATTAGAAATACAGTTGAGTGTTGTGTGTTGCTCTTGTATCCTGTGTCCTTGCTAAACTCACTTATTATTTCCAGGATTGTTTGTTTGATTCCTTGGAGTTTTCTAGATAGACAGTCATGTCATCTGTGAATAGAGATAGTTTTTTCCCTCATCTATAAGCGTTTTATGTAATTTAGTTGCCCTTTGCTCTGGCTAGGTCTAATGATAAACAGGAGTAGTGAGAGTGGACATCCTTACCTGTTCTCAGTCTAAGGGGGAATTCAATCTGTCTTTCAGAATTAAGTGTGATGTTAGCTGTAGATTTTTTTTTTTAATAGATGCCCTTTATCAGGTCGAAGAAGTCCTCTTCTGTTTCTAGTTTGCTGAGAGTTTTTTTCACAAATGTTTGTTGATGTGGTTTTTCTTCTTTACTCTTAATATGGTGGATTACACTGATTGAATTTTGAGTATTGAACCAGCCTTGCATTCCCAAATAAAGCCGATTTGGTCCTGATTATTCTTTTTATATATTGCTGGATGTGATTTACTAATATTTTGTTGAGGATTTTTGCATTTGTGTTCATGAGGGGTTATTTGTTTAGTTTTCTTTTTTGTACTGTCTTTGTGTGGTGCTGGTATCAAGATAATGCTGGCTTTATAAAATAAGTTAGGGAGTGTTTTCTCCTTTTCTGTATTCCGGGGAAGAGTATGTATCATTCTTGAAAAGTTTGGTAGAATTCTCCAGTGAAATCACCTGAGCCTGGAGATTTCTTTTTGAGTTTTTAAAGTTATAAATTCAATTTTCCTAATGGTTACATCAATTTCACTGATTTCTGCTCTTTATTATTCCCATCCTTTTGCTTGCTTTGGGTTTATTTTGCGATTCTTTTCCTAGTTTTTTGAGGTGGGGGCTTAGATTATTGATTTGAGACTTTTCTTCTTTTCTAAGGTAAGCATTTAGTGCTGTAAATTTTCCCTCTCAGCAGTATGTTAGCTGTGTCCCATAAATTTTGACATATTTTCATTTTAATTCAATTCAGTTATTTTTTAAATTTATCTTGAGCTTCTTCTTTGGCCCATGGGTTGTTGAGAAATCTGTGTTTTTAATTTCCAAATGTTTGGAGATTTTCCTGTTATATTTCCATTACTGATTTCTAGTTTGATTTCATTGTGGTCCCTTTATTTGGCTTTTGTTGAGGGTTGTTTGATGGCCTAGAATATGTTCTATTTTGGTATATGTTCAGTGGGTGCTTGAAGTATATTGTGCTGTTGTTGCATGGACAGCTTTATAAATGTTGATTGGATTTTGACAGTTTTCTGTTTTTAGAATTTCATTTTGTTTTATTGTGTTTTATAGTGGTTTTGAGTATCTCTTTGTGTAACTTGTTTAGCTGCATAGGTAATTCATCAGTCTGTTGGTGTCAACATTTTACCAGTTCAAGTGAAGTAAAGAAACCTTACCTCCTTTTGTCCTCTTCCATGTATAATTTTTTTTTTTTTAATTTGGCTGTGTAAGGTCTTAGTTGCAGCATGTGGGATCTTTGTTGCAGCATGTGGCATCTTTTTTTTAGTTGCAGCACACAGGCTCTTTTAGTTGCGGCATGCAAGATCTCTAGTTGTGGCATGCGGGATCTTTAGTTGTGGCACACAGGATCTTTTTTTAGTTGCAGCATGCAGGCTCGCGGCATGCAGGATCTAGTTCCCTGACCAGGGATCAAACCAGGGCCCCTTGCATTGGGAGCACAGAGTCCTAACCACTGGACCACCAGGGAAGTCCCCTCTTCCACGTATAATTACTTGTCTTAAATGTTTTCTCTACATATATTGAAAACCATGTTGAACAGTATTATAATTTTTCTTTCAACTGTCAAATGTAACACAGAACATTTAAGAGAAGTCTGCTATATTTACCCATATTTTTGCTTCTGTCATCTTCTTTCTCTTGTTCCAATACTTTAAGTTGTTGTTTTAATCATTTAATTATGTCTGAAGTGGAGACCTAGAACCTGTAGTTTAACAAGTGCTCCTAGATGCTTCTTACAATCGTGCAAGTTTGTGAAGCATTAGGGACAATTACTGAGACTCCATTAGGGGCAAAGAAAGAAATGTTCTTCACATTTCAGACATGTTTTGTGTAGTGGTTGTATAAATGGATTTTTGGTTAAGGTAGCTGGAATATAATAGCTAAGTAGGCAGGAACTTACCTAGTAATTTTAAGAAGAAATATGAAGAAATTGGCTTTCTGTTCTTTTCAGTCTAAAATGCCAACAGTACACATTCTATTACTTTCATTATATGAGTAACTGTAACTAGTCTGAAACTAATGAAAAAAAATGCATGGTATAAGATGATGTGTAGAGGATCCACTGTAATCTAAACACTAGAGCACTGTAACTACGAGCCTGATGCTATCACGTGGTTGCATAGCATTATACAAAACCCTTCCTTAGGGTGCTGTTCTAGGGACATTAATTATTACCTGTGAGGATGAAGAGCAGTTTCCTTAGATTTTGTATTTGTTGCCCACTTGGTGGTAACTATCCATGGAGGATTTATTATGGTATATGAAACTACCCTTTTTTTGAATGCTTAACTTTCACTGTGCTAAGTGCTTTGTATCTATCATTGATCAACAATCCTGTGAGGTAAATATCCTCAGGAAACTGAAGCTTCAAGAGGTTAAGAAAGAACTTCACTAAGAGCACAGAACCAGTAAATAGCAACGAGTAAGTCAGGCCTCGACTCTTAATGCCCATACTCTAGTCTCAGTGAAAGGCAGAACTATGTAATCTAGGCATTTATTGGTACCTGGAAGTCATACATTCTGCTGTTGTTAAGGATGCAAAAGTGAATGGTATTATTGTCTCTCTTTTCAAAGAATTTACATTATCTGAACAGGGTGGGGAGAGGGCCTTCATCACAGAAGAAAATTCTTGTAATTCATTATGATTATTTCTTGATAAAACAATTATAGCTTATTTTATTTTATATAGTTTTGATGTCATGAAAAAATAATTTCATTTTAAACCACAGATTTGAGAGAGATCAGATCACCTGGAATTAAATTTGGCACAGAAACCTTTTCAACTCCAAAAATGTTGGAGGAAGATATGGAAGTGGCCATAAAGATGGTGGTTGTGGGGAATGGCGCAGTTGGAAAATCAAGTATGATTCAGCGGTATTGCAAAGGCATTTTTACAAAAGACTACAAGAAAACCATCGGAGTTGACTTTTTGGAGCGACAGATACAGTATGTACTTGGCTGTTTTATCCTCTCAGTTTTGATTTGTGAGCTGTGTCCAAGAGTTTGCTCAGAATAATAGTAACTGAGTACAATACAATCCAAGGCTAGGTGTCTAGTGGCAGCGGGTTTTCAGTTATTCACTCCTTTGTGTGTCTTCGCCTTCTTTTTTCCCCTTCCCCCATCTCTTCCCTTCCTCTCTAACTTCTTTTTTTTTCCTACACTTCTCCCTTCTCTCTTTTTCTGTCTTACATCTGTTTTATATTTATTGGTGGCACCCTGGGCACTTCTTAAACACAAACTGACGCTTGATTCTACTGAGATTTCTGTCCACTATTTTCTTTGGAAGGAAAGTTACCTGTCTCGCAGAGTAATTTTCATCTCTTATATTATGGGATCTATTTGTGTAAAATGTCTCTTCTCTTTTTAAAACTGGGCATATAGAAGTTAGAGAATTAATAATTTGTTTTTACTTTAAAGAAATAAGAGAAAGATTTGAGAGGATTAAATACTCCTGTGAAAAGGAAATCCAATTGGATTCTAAAACACTTCAAAGTAACACTTTTTGTCATTAGTCCTGAGAACTTTTAAGGATATTTTAAATTGTAGGAGACAAACCCAAATATATCACAAAGAAATAAGAAACATTAAACAAATATGATTTAACTATCCCAGACACTAGCATCAAAGATAGTTGTGTTCATTGTTTTAAAGATTGTTGAATTTATAATCTGTATTCTGTTACCCTCTTTTTAAAAATACTTTTAAAAATTTTATTTTAAAAATACTTATTATTTGTAGATTCCATATTTATATTTTAAGTATGCAGTTACTTCTCATTACTTGTGGATTTCATATTTGCAAATTCACTGCTTGCTAAATTTATTTGTAACCCCAGACTCAGTACTCCCAGTACTCTGGTAGTCATTTGTGGACATGCACAGAGCAGCAAAAAATTTGAGTCACTTATACACACGTCCGGCTGAGGTTGAACAAGGCAACCCTCTGCATTTTTGTTTCATCTCTCATACCGTACATGAGTGGCCTTTTCATGTTCTGTTTTTGTGCCACGTTTTTGTGCTTTTTGTTGGTAGTTTTGCTGTTTAAAATGACCCCATGCCTATAGCTGAAGTGCCGTCTGGTGAGCTGTGACGTGCCTTGTGGAGAAAACACATGTATTAGATAAGCTTCGTTCAGGCACCAGTTATAGTACTGTTGGCCATGGGTTCAATGTTAATGAATCAACAGTGTATATTAAATAAGGTGTCTTTAAACAGAACAATGCCAAAAACAAGGTTATATATTGATCAGTTGATGAAATTGTAACCAGGGGCTCACAGGCACCTCGCCCGCCTGGTATTTTCCGTCAGAAGAATGGTTCAGGATTTGCTAATTCAGTGTTGGCAGTGACTGTAGAACAGAACTACTGCCTGCGAATAAGACAACAGGTGTGACAGAACAGTTAATTTGGGGGTTAAAGGGCAACCAAGCAGTAAGCTGCTTCTTTCCTTTCTTACTATTCTACCCCCATTAGAATAGGTTAGCAGGAGGAGGGCAAGCCCTGACCTAAGGGAACCCTTTCCCAGGACAGCTGACCCTGGGTGTCCAGGATCCCATGGACACCAACATCCACGGGCACTCAGTCCCTTGTATAAAATGGCATAGTATTTGCATTTAACCTACACACGTGCTCCCATAGACTTTCAATAATCTCCAGATTACTTATAATATCTAATATAATGTTAAATGCTGTGTAAATAGTTGCCAGGCACACAGTAAATTCAAATTCTGCTTTTTGGAACTTTCTAGAATTTTTTTTCCAAATATTTTCTATCTGCAGTTGGTTGAATCCTCAGGCGTGGACCCCTTGGATGCTAGTCTTAGAGTCACCACTATCTGTGACTGTGGTTGAAGGAAAAAACATGACAGATAAATCCAAAATGTATAAAATTACAGCTTTAGGGGAGTGTCTTTCACCCTTTACTTGCACTGTTGGTAATGGTATCAGCATTTAAAAGCACTCAGACTTTTTCAGAGTGAAACCAGCAATGTAGTTGCTGTTTTTTTAAAAATAAGTAAATATTTTTAAAAAATAAGTAAATAAATAAATAAGTTTATTTATTTTTGGCTGCGTTGGGTCTTCGTTGCTGTACGCGGGTTTTCTCTAGTTGTGGCGAGCGAGGGCTACTCTTTGCTGCGATGCGCGGGCTTCTCATTGCGGTCGATTCTCTTGTTGCGGAGCACGGACTCTAGGCGCACGGGCTTCAGTAGTTGTGGCACACGGGCTTAGTTGCTCTGCGGCATGTGGCATCTTCCTGTCTGGACTCGAACCCTGTCCCCTGCATCGGCAGGTGGATTCTTAATCACTGTACCACCAGGGAAGCCCAACAATGTAGTTTTAATACCTCCAGATTTGAAAAATAAAAACATTTCCTTTGCATATGAAATACATTCATCTCTTGTTTCAGAGTTAATGATGAAGACGTCAGGCTCATGTTATGGGATACAGCAGGTCAAGAGGAGTTTGATGCAATAACAAAGGCCTACTATCGAGGTAAATCATGGGTGTCTTTAATTTGTTTTGACATGTTCCTTTAGCTGAACAAACAACTTTGCTTTTCTTGTTTCCCATAGAAGGATTTCTCTTTAAGAATATTTAAATTAATTCCAAAGTATTTTTTAAAACCCCAGACTATTATTCTTCTAAAGATCTTGTTGGGTGGTAAATAATACTCTGTGCTATAGACTGTTTATCTCTGCCTTATAATTACATGACTCATATAGGCATTCCCAGACCTAATAAGTCAGAAGTTGTGAAAAGTCTTCTCTGACTCCAGGGAAATGACTACATAGTCAGAGTGGAAACTAACATAAGAAAAAGTAAAGCCCTGGTAGACAAGATAGCATTTTGTTATGATATTTAATGTGGGTAAAGCCTTCTCTAGGCTTTACGAGTTCAGGAAAGTATGAGATACATGTGAAAAGGCAGAGCTACAATGATAGGATCTACAACTAAATAAACTGTGGGGGAAATTCCTCTTTTTACCTACCTAGCTTTCTTCTCTAAATTCTCAGCATAAAATATATGTTCTTTTTGTGTGGAAAAAAATAGGTTGGGTTATTTCTTTTTAAGCTTTTGACAATGTGATATGGCAGTATTACTTTTTAACTAGTATGGTTATTTTTGGAGAAAGTATCATCATTATGTCTCTAATTTAAAAGGACAAAACTCTGTGAGTCTACAATTATCTCAAAATAAAGTTTAACTTAAAAAAAGACAAAACTGGTCAAATTCGTATATGAATAAAAAGGAGAAAACGTTGGAACTCTACAGTTAAGTAGCTCATTTGGGTCCCTAATTTAAAGAAAAAGACCAGGTAGCTAAACTTTTTTTTTTTTTTTTTTTTTTTTTTTTTTTTTTTTGCGGTACGCGGGCCTCTCACTGCTCTCACTGTTGTGGCCTCTCCCGTTGCGGAGCACAGGCTCCGGACGCGCAGGCTCAGCAGCCATGGCTCACAGGCCCAGCCGCTCCGCGGCATGTGGGATCTTCCCATCTTCCCGGGCCGTGGCACGAATCTGTGTCCTCTGCATCGGCAGGCGGACTCTCAACCACTGTGCCACCAGGGAAGCCCGCTAAACATATTTTAATATCCACTGCCATAAGACTTTGTTCAACATTATTATCTTCTAATTTTTTTAACTTGACTCATCCAGTTTGTTGCAGACTTCTTGTTTTAACTTGTTAGATGTCAATGAATCATACCGTTTCTCTTTCATATGTTTACAAAAAACATTCTTTGCCAGAAACTAAAAAGAGAGCCCATAATTGTTAGTATTTACATCTTAATTTATATGGGTGATGTTCAAATTTCTTTTCACTTTGTTTCATTTGAACTAAAAGGCTTTAAACAGCATTGATTTCTCTGTGTTTAACATTTTAACTTAAAGCAATCTTAAGTGTATAAATAGATCTGTTAAAAGTTTTTTTTTTAATGTAACGTTTTTTAGCTAACTATGTTAAAATGGCAAAGAGGGTGGATACTGAGACAGGTCTCAAGCTTCAGCTTTTTCCCTCACATCCCTATTTGAATTAAGGAACAAACAGTGGCAATGTTACATGAATTTGAGAAATGGCATATTGGACTTGTATGCTTTTATTTTTTTTGAGGTTCTATCAGAGTGCTTTTGGTTGCTGACAGCAGAAAAGAATTTCAAACCGACTTATTTAGCGTCTGTTGACTTGTTACTGGGAGTAGCTTTCATTTGTGGTTCCTCTTGTCTGCAAGTTTGCTACCATCGACATTGCTTTTTGTTCACATTCTTGGGGACCGAGGGTTACTTCCCACAACAATGGACCAAAAGTCCAGAGCTTTTACCTGATTAGATCACCTTTGACCAGATTACAGTGAGTAGTCAGAGGAAGGTGATTGCCCTAATGGGCTTGGCGCACTTGGGGCTCTCCCAAGGCAGAGGGAAGTTTAGCTGCCTAAGCCATAGGCTACTGTACAGAGGGGGAGAGGTGTTCTTGGGGACGGGGCACTGGATGGCAGCTAGGCACCAGGTAATATCTGCTACTAGTATAGATTCAGATGATGATATAATTAAATAAAGAGTAGGAAGAAAAGTTAAGGTGGGCAGAATGAGTTAAGATAGAGATTTAGTGATAGAAACACTATGCCTTATAAAATTATGACCTACTGACTTATGTCCTAAAAATGTGTTACTCAAGATGCATAAAAATTATATTTAAAAAAGAAAAAATTTATTGTAATTCATTTAAAAGACCTATTATAGCAAGACCATTGCTCCAAGACATCATATGCTCTTAGAGTGCTGGCTTAATTGTACAGTGAGACATGTGGAAACATGATCTCCTTATCAGTAGGTTAGAACAGAGCACAGTAGAAACCGTACTTAGTACAGAAAGTTACATACAACATGAAGTAGATTTTTATTACAGTTTTTTACTGTGACTTGGTTCTCAGAAAAAAAATGCTTCTAAGTATATGTAAATTAGGTAATAGACTTGAGACCTGTTATTTGAGATCATACACATAAGTAGAAGGAAACCCTTATTTTCTTAAAAAATAATTTTTTTCCACAAATATAAATGAATATAAATTGTTGGAAATGAAATAGCTCTGGACAAGAAGCTAGTTATAAGTTATAATTATAAATGCAAGAATTAAGGAACAACAGAATTAGACTATGCAAGTCTGAGGTTAGTTTTGAAATTATGTGAGCATGGAATCTGTGACAGATTGGTTCATTGAATAATTTATGTGCTTTAGATTGTATAGAATGTCAAAAAGAATAAGGGCCAGCATTTTAAATCCTGAGTAGTATCTATAATAGTAGTTTTAAAGCCTTTGCCACTGTTTGCTAGAGCAGTGTCTCTTAAACTTGACAGTGCATAGGAATTCCCTGGGGAGCTCATTAAAATGCAAACTGAATTCTGTAGATCTGTGGGTGGCTCTGAGAGTCTGCATTTCTGCAACCTCCCAGGTGACACTGATGCTGCTGTCAGCCACACTCAGGACCAGCCTACAGATCATCTTGTAGGATCTGTCAGTGATTTGAGGATAGAATTACTCTCTGCACATTATGTGTCTTGGAGGTTATTTTCTGAATTGCATTAAAATATAGTGACTTTTTTGGAATGATCTTATTAAGGAGGAATAAATACTCGCTATTGGTGATCTTATCATTGACAACAAAAATTTATTCAGAGCTCTGTATTTCTGATGCATGGTCAAGTAAGGTAGTTTATTAACTGTTAGAAGTGATCCTTCTATGGGTGACTTACTGTTATCTATGATAATGCAGAAACTTTTCCATTGGTGCAATTTTTAGGGTAGGTAGTATTGAAGGAAGATTGAATAGTAGGAAAATAAAGGTCTTTGTAAAATATATGGGTAGAAAACACTAGCTGCCTTTCAATATTAACAACAGAGAAATTAAAACAACTTTCCCAAAGATGGCTGGTACTAACACAGAGCTAGAGGTCCAAGGAAGAAAAAGAAGGGAGAGCAGTGTGGGGTCATTTTAATTTATTTTATTATTTTTTTAGGGTCATTTTACACCTCCCCCCACACGCACACACACACACAGCTGGGTGGGTGTGGGATGTAGAAGTGAGAGGCCAGGGAAAGAAGGGAGAACCGTGCATAAACGGTGCAGTAATGAGCCAGTTACTACTGCGGGTGGGGAGACGCGCCTCGGGGTGACCCCACCCCAGGGAAGCTGAGGTTTTTATCCCTCCTCACCCCTCCCCAAGCATCCAGTCCCCTTAGGGGCGTGTGCTAGACCACTCCTGGTGGAAGAGCAGAGCGCCCCCTGCAGCCCGTGCTGGAGGGTCGGGGCGGGGAACACACAGGGCACCTATTGGGGGAGGAGGCACCGTGCTCACCTCCCTGGTGGCTTAACTGAATCCAGGTCCCTCCTCCTCCGAGGGCACTGCGGCCCATCCCGCCCAGTGTGGTCTCTCTACCAAGTCCCCCACTAAATAATTTTAGGTTTTATGGACAGACTTTTTCTTTTATCCTTTGATCCTTGATTTTTCAAACAAAATTGTGCTT
The DNA here is from genome assembly GCF_026419965.1 of Kogia breviceps. Taxonomy (NCBI): domain Eukaryota; kingdom Metazoa; phylum Chordata; class Mammalia; order Artiodactyla; family Physeteridae; genus Kogia; species Kogia breviceps. The sequence goes on from NC_081319.1 coordinate 64,186,438, forward strand.
TTCTTAGTTAATCATTCTTACTGCCCATATCTCTGGCACCATCTGCTTAGTTTTTTTTGTTGTTTGTTAGTTGTTATTGTTTTGTTTTTTTTTAACATCTTGTCTAATAAGTGTTTTTTTGTGTGTCTGAGACCTTGTATACTTGGAAATACCTTATTGGACCCTCAAATTTAAATGACACTTGACTGATATAAAATTCTAGGTTTAAAGCTAACAGAGTTTTATAACAAAAATTTATTTTTTTTAAGATTTTTGTTTGTTTGTTTTGATGTGGACCGTGTTTTAAAGCCTTCATTGAATTTGTTACAATAGTGCTTCTGTTTTATGTTTTTGATTTTTTGGCCCCGAGGTATGTGGGATCTTAGCTCCCCAACCAGGGATCGAACCCGCACCCCCTGCATTGGAAGGTGGAGTCTTAACCACTGGACCGCCAGAGAGGTCCCCAAAAAACAGTTTCTTAAAGTATGATTAAATAATGTTTTATTTGTAGTTTAAGTAAATGTTAGAGTTCAAGTAAATATAAATTTGTTGTCCAGTATGCTAGTGTGATCTCTTCAGTTTTACTTCTCCTTCAGTTCTGAGCAAGTCTCAGGCTATGTCTGTCAATCTGCCTGTCCCCCACCCCTCAGTTTTGCATAATTAATTTATTCTTTGGTCCAAAGCCTGTTCTAGAGGACAGAAACCTCTGCGTTTACAGTCATAGTGAACTGCTGTTTTTTTCCTTCATTAATTGTGCTTTGGGTTTCTACCATATTCCCTCAGGTGATAAACCTTTTTTGGCCCTAGAGTGTCTTAGGTAGCCCAGGTATGTGTGTCTTGAGTCTTAGTAGGAAACTCTTACACCTGGGGTATCTGGAAGGAAGGAGTAGCAGTGAGGAACCCTCTTGACTCCAGGACGATTTTCTCTTCTCACCTGTTTTTGTCACTATGCTGCCTGATTCAACAGCAAATCATTGGTAAAAACTCCCTTCCAGAATGTTGATGCTTATTTTAAAAATGAGATATTATCAACCTAATGTGATAGTTGATAGTTAAAATATTGTGAGTATGGTATGGGAATTATGCAGTTAAAGAGGATGAAAAACTAAATTAAACTCTTTTCCTCTCTACTATATATATAAATATTTTACTCTTGGCACTGGTTCCTAAATTACATTCTTTAGCATTGATGGTATTCTGCTACTAAAATAAAATAATATAGATTTTTTTAAAAGTAAATAGAATGAGAAAATTATGATTTTTTCTCTCATAGACTTTTCTTAAATCTGTGCCAAAAGAAATTAAGAAGCAGGTGACAGATATTAACAAGAAGAACTCAGCAACTCTGTCATTCATTCCTAGTTTACTGTTCTCTCTGGCTTTTACAGTGTTATTAAATATATCAGTATGTTGTGGTGTTCCACAAGGAATGTGTATAATTTTGAGGATACTTTGGCACTTGCACAAATTGAGAACCACTGTTCTTGGTAAAAATTGGTTCTTTGAATTAGAAAATAGAGTTTATACGTTAAAAAATAGGGCTTCCCTGGTGGCACAGTGGTTCAGAATCCACCTGCCAATGCAGGAGACATGGGTTTGAGTCCTGGTCAGGGAAGATCCCACATGCCACGGAGCAAATAAGCCCGTGCGCCACAACTACTGAGCCTGCGCTCGAGAGCCCGCAGGCCACAACTACTGAAGCCCGCGCGCCTAGAGCCCGTGCTCCACAACAAGAGAAGCCACTGTAATGAGAATCCTGCACACCACAATGAAGAGTAGCCCCCACACACTGCAACTAGAGAAAAGCCTGTGCAGCAATGAAGACCCAACACCTCCAAAAATAAAATAAATTTTTTAAAAAAAGCAGTGCTACAAAGATGAGTTCAACATTTATTTACATAAAAATTGTTTTGAATATGTAAAAGTTTCCCTCACCCTGCATAGGATTGTTTCATTAATGTAAATAACATTTTTATTTTGTGAACTTACAGGGGCCCAGGCTTGTGTGCTTGTATTTTCCACCACAGACAGGGAATCTTTTGAAGCGATTTCCAGTTGGAGAGAGAAGGTGGTGGCTGAAGTTGGAGATATACCAACTGTACTTGTACAAAACAAGATCGATCTCCTTGATGACTCTTGTATAAAGAAGTAAGGTGGCTGCTGTTGAGGGGGTGGCTGTAATTCTGTAAAGCTAAAACCTATTTTAGTTTTTGCATACACTTACAAAATTTAGGAAAGTTTTTAAAAAGACAGACTTATACTTAAAAATTTCTGTGAGCTAGTGTGTGATTGGTTTGGGTTAAAAAAAGTTCACACTGAATCAGAAGTAAAGAAAATTAAAGGAGTACGTTGTGAAAGCCCTTTTAGAATTCCAGGTCCTTGCAGCTCAAATCCAACTCCTCATGTGAAGTCAAATCTAGACAGAGTAAGAATGTTACGAGAAATTTCCTGGAACTTCCCTGGTGGCGCAGTGGTTAAGAATCTGCCTGCCAGTGTAGGGGACACGGATTCGATCCCTGGTCCGAGAAGATCTCACATGCCAAGGAGCAACTAAGCCTGTGCGCCACAACTACTGAGCCTGCGCTCTAGGGCTCGCGAACCACAACTACGGAAGCCTGCATGTCTAGAGCCCATGCTCTGCTACAAAGAGAAGCTACTGCAATGGGAAGCCCGCGCACCGCAACATAGCGTAGTAGCCCGCGCTCACCGCAACTAGAGAAAGCCCGCGTGCAGCAATGAAGACCCAACGCAGCCAGAAATAAATAAGTAAATTTAAAAAGGAAAACATCCCTAGATGTTTTAATATCTAGCATAAGTATGTTGATGAGTTTAAATAGGTAAGCAGTTCAGATTCGTATTGTTTTGTATACCCAGAACCATTATGCTCATATTTGTGAACAGAGTTTGGCATCCAGATAATTTCTCTGTATAAGTATTTGTTTACTGTATTATTAACGTTTTGCTGGCTTTGAAAATACTTACTTGGTTTTTACCTTTTTTTTAAAATAAGTTCTTGTATTAGTTGTCTGATGCTGTATAGCAGATTAGCCCAAAACTTAGTAGTTTAAAACAACAGACATTTATTATGTCACAGTTTTTGTGGGTTAGGAATTTGGGAGTGGCTTAGCTGGGTGGCTTGGACCTGGGTTTTCATGAGGTTGCTATCAATATGTTGCCAGGGCCTGTGGTCACAGGAAGGCTTTTGACTGGGGCTGGGGGAGGGGTCTGCTTCCGGGATGGCACCCTCACTTGGCCATGGGCAGGTGGCCTCTCCTTCGGGCTGCAAGTGTCCTCAGCGTGTGGCAGCCACTTCCCCAGACACGTGATCCCAGAGGGAGCAAGGCGGAAACCGCAGTGCCTCTTATGAGGAGTCTCCAAGTCACACGCCATCACTCATGTATGTCATTGATGACACAGACCAACTTGATTACAGTGGGGCAGGGGAGGCGTGTGGTAGAATCATTGGGAAATATTTTAGAGAATTGGGAGTCATAATGAAACTAAAATTAGGAGTCCACTGTTCTAGACACATCAATATACTGACTTCGGCTTTGGCAGCAAAGTAGTTTTGTAGCCAATAAGAGTAAAATAGGTAATGCAGTATAAGACTTTTAGAGTGTAATTAAATTCAAGGGTTTTTAATAACCGAAGAGAGAAAATTAAAGTAGTATATAAAGAAGAGTGACATTTAGTCATTTTAAGGCTAGAGTAAGTGACTTTATAGAAAAGTGTCTTGCAGTTACAGTGCGATGGCTGGTGTTTACCCCCCCAAGAGCAGTGACAACTGAAAATCCTGCTCAAGCACTGAGTGTAGCTCTCAACTGTTCTGGAAGGGCTGACTGCCGTCCTCAGGCTGTATGCAGTAAATGTAATAAAACAAGCTCTCAGAAAGTACCTTTACATGCATTCTTTTCAAATTGATGTGTAGTGAGGAAGCTGAGGCACTGGCAAAAAAGTTGAAGCTGAGATTCTACAGGACTTCAGTGAAGGAGGATCTGAACGTGACGGAAGGTAAAGTGCCTTTTTAGCAGTTAACAGCAGGAAGTTTGTTTATTCTTCTTATGCCTTTTCTTTTTGTTGTTTAGAAATCGTATTTGTAATGAGAATAGAATTTTCTCTTTGTCATGTATCATTAAGTTTAAAGGCTGATGCTGCTCTGAATTTGAGTCCTTGATTATTTACTAATGTCTTTGAAAAGTTGTTACTCTACAGCAAAACTCCGGTGGGCTTTTGTTTTGTTTTTTATCTTTAAAAATACAACTGGCTATGTGTGTGCCTGTATGCGTGTGTGTTTTTCCAGCGGACCTTCTAAAATTGCTGCGTTAGAACCCCACAGCGGTGGACACCCCACTAGGTAGTTACAGTTACCTTAACTTGTTTAATAGTGTTTCCTAGTTTAAGAAAGTGAGATTAGAGAAAGATGGTGGTTATTTTTCTCATTCTGGAATTGCTGCTCATTTTATTAGATTGCAGCTCAGCTGTTGCTTCAGTGTCCCCTGAATAGTGCTTTTTAGCTAAAGAAAGAGTCTTTTTAAGACTGAGTCAGTTTAGTGTTGCTGAATATTAGTCACTATTCAGGTACTTAAAACTAAAGAGCCAATGACTACAAGTAATATTTGATTTCTTTACTAATAAAATGCCACTATATATTTATTAGTATTACCATTGTAATTAGGTATTACTCAGATAATTTTTAGAAGTTGAATTTTTTCAACTAGATTATATACTTCTAATTATAATTTTAAATTTGTTTTGTAAGTATAAATATTATAGTAAGTGATGTGAAAGAACAGGTTTTACGTGCATAATTATACTGACCTGGCAAGGTTTTTGGTTTTGTTTTCATTCCAGTTTTTAAATATTTGGCTGAAAAATATCTTCAAAAGCTTAAACAACAAATAGCTGAGGATCCTGAATCAATGCATTCAAGTAGTAACAAAATTGGTAAGTACTCAGGAAGTTTTAGCCCCATGTTTACCTGGTAAATTTATTTTCCATTCATTATTATCATACTTACTGGGTTTTTTTAAAATACAGTATGCTCCTTTCTTTAAGAAATGTGACTGGAAAGCGTGAGATGAGTGATTATTAAATTTAGTAGTATCAGCTCTCATTAAAAGGTATATTGAGTTAAAAGATTTTTTAACTGATGAATTTTCTAAAGATCTGTCCTTTTTGAACACTTGTTTCTCTGACTTAACACTTGCACCATCTCCACACCTTTTCCCTTTCCTACCACCTTGCTGAGCACCCATCCTGATTTTTAACGTGAGATGCCAGCAGACTTTAGTATTCCCTGGAGAACAGGAAGCACCTGTCCGCGTCTTACTTTTTGGCCATGGCTTCTGGGAGGATGGGCACCGGTCCTCTGTCCTAAGGACCTCCTGCCTGCACCCCACTCCTCACTACACACACACACATATACACACACGCACACACACACACAGCATTTTCTTGGCCTGTTTTAACTTTTCTTACTTTGCCCTTTTTATTGCATATGTTCCTACTGTCAGACACCTCACATGCTCTGAGAAACGACAGGGCAGTTGTGATAAGCCACTGTCTGCTCTGGTCTCCTGGGCCTACCCTGTCTCCTTCCAGTCTGCTGATTAAAGCCCTTTGATAGATTCTGGTTGTGGAACACATTCAATGCAGGCTCTCTTCATCCCAGCATTTAAAGACAGTTTGGTCCATCCTTCCTGTGCGGCCTCGTGCCCCACTTTTGTAATGTAACCTGTTTACGGTTCCACCACAGGGCCCGCTGTTTCTTGAGCCTGCCCAGGGCTGTCTTACTTATCCCTTTGCGCATTTTGGCTCTTCCATTAAGAATGGCCTCCCCTTCCCACCTTCTGTTGAGAACTGTGCATCCCTCAAGGTCTATGGAGAAAGCTCTCAGCTATCTGTCTGGCTGAAGCACAGCCTTCACTTCTCTTAAATGAACAGAGACCTGAGTGCAGGGCATTGCCAGGGGTCCAGTCCCTCCATGTAGTTTGTCCTTTCTTATAAATTACATGTGGCTGACCCTTCCTTTGAACCATCTGTGGGATCTTGTCTCTTTTATGACACTTAACATAGAGTGGCCTGTAGCGTCACTGCCTGTTTGTAGTGCCTCACCTCACGCATCAGGTTGTAAGCTTCTTGGGGGCAGGAATCAGTCTTAGTAGTCTTTGTGTCACTCATAGTGTCTCTGGCCCAGAGTCTTGTGTATCGTGGACGATAAATAGCCCATATACTGGAGATTACATTTTAGAACCAACATTGTTCAAAATGAAAACTCTAACAGTTGAAAGTTTTTCTATAGTTCATCCCTTCTGTCTGCTCATCACTTTGAGTATCTGCAGACCATTTTGCTATTGTTTTAGCCTGGATAGGAACATCTGACATCACTATCGGCTCTTACATATGCAGTATCTTTATCAATGTATCACACATTCTGTTGTTAACTACAGGCAGGTACTGTTGACGAAGTTCTATGATGTAAAATTAGTAAGTGAAGTTATTAAAATTATCATATTTACAGATATAAAATTTCAAAAACAGATTGTTAGTGAAAAGAGTGTGTAGAGAAGCACACAAAGGGAGGAAAGAAGACCATATATGCACTTCAGCCTACATGTGTGTACAATATCACTGCAGGGATGTGTGGGAACTCTAAACACGTGTGCCTTAGGCGAGGGGCTGGGGTGGGTGAGAGACTTCACTGTGACCCCTTTGGTTCCCTTTGAACTTTGAACCCTGTGTATTAAAAATAAATGGAATGAAAACAAAAGCTTAAAACTGTAAATACTTGCATATGTTGCTGATTTACTAAGAAGCTGGGTGCACAGTCTGCAGTAGGTGACCTTGAGGTCCGTTAGTGTTAACCTCTGTGTTTTCCTTCAACTTCTCCAGGTGTCTTTAGCACGTCTGCTGGGAGTCACTTGGGTCAGAATTCAAGTACCCTTAATGGTGGAGATGTCATCAACCTCAGGCCCAACAGACAGAGGACCAAGAAAAACCGAAATCCTTTTAGCAGCTGTAGCATACCCTAAAACGCTTCAGGGAGGAAGAAATGAATTATATTGTGCAGTAAGATACATCCAGCTGTCACGGTATGTTACACAATTTTTTCGCAGACTTTGCACCTAATGGCTCTCTGAAAGCTGACAGACTTAAACAGATAGCACTGCACTGCGGTGCTTTTCAGAATGGAGCAAGGTCTCTGGTGGAAAACTTACCGCCCTCTGGACTTATTTTAATTTTTTTTACATTAGACGAAGCTTCTCCTGTTTTTGAAGGAATGCTATAAGAAACATCAAAAACAGGTTTTGCTGAATTTGAAATGCTGGAAAACGTAAATGAAATGCCTAAATATACTGGTACAGATTTTAATATCATGGGTCAAGGAAAGATAGCAACCGTTCTTTCTCTGAAATTGGTCATCTAGCTTTTCTAGGAAGTCGTATTGAATCTGAATACTGAAAAGAATAATATTGAAAGGCGAACCCTAATCTTGCCAGACTGCATTAGTGTGTACTTTGGCAATGTTACTTGTGCAATATCTGTAGATGTGGAACGTGGAGGTACGTGCGCATGCAGATCCCTGGTTCTGGAGTAAACAGAAGGTGTGTGCAGTGTTTAAGGAAACATAGACTCTAATTCATTCATGAAACCATTTACACATTTACGTGTATGTTATAAGTTTCTATTTTCAAATGAGAAATTCTAGACAGATATTTTGCAAAATGAGCTCAGATTTTAAAAATGCTTTTGTGCCAAAAATACCATACCTAATTTTCAGTGCTTTACCAGAATTTATACTGTAAATATACAGTAGATGAAAGAGTGTCTTAGTGCTAGAGCCCCTCCCAGGTGGCACTGGTTGTGTGTGGAATCTTTTCATGTCCCTGCACATGCATGGCGGGCTCGAGCTGGCGGCTGCAGGACCCCCTGCCCTGTGCAGCGTGGCCGCCCTGTCCCCAGTGCCTTTTGCTGTTGACAACGCAATTCTGAACTTTTAGGATTATGCTAACAATTTTTAAAAATACACAGGAGGTGATCTTTTGTCTTAAACCACATTACGGATTTTCTAATGCCCTGCAACTCGAAAGCATCTTTTTGTTTACACATTTTTTGTATGGTATTTTGAGATTATCATTTAAAAATTTCTATAAACTTCAGTTTGTATAGCACTTTCTCAAGAGCTCTGTCAGCATGAAATACAAAATAATTTCTTTTAATAAGTGATTTTAACATGTAATCATGTGGCAGAGCATACATTTTGTGACTTGGGACAGTAGCTTTCCAACTCAGATAATTAACTGCATGAACTCTGGTAAAACTGATTATCATTCCTCAGTGACTTGTTTTTAACCCCTTGCAATATACCTGGTTTTTACAGGATTTAAATATATGTAAAAATAACTTTTCTTGGAAAATGTGTCACAAAGTCATTTTTCATTATTTCTACTAAATGCATAATGTTCTATATGTTCCTTCTGTATGTTTCTCTCTCTCGTTCTTTTTTTTTTTAAGTCTTCCATCTGCACCACCCTCATCCCCTGTCCAGATTAATGTTGAAAACAAAATAGCATTTTGTAGGGCATGTCTTTAAGTGGTCAGGAGTGAAGGTTTGCTTTTCATAATACTGAAATAATCTGGCATTATCTATTTCAGAGTAATATGTTTATTTTTATGTCACCAGTTGTCACCACTCCCATTGCTGGCAGTGGGATAGGTGTTGGGGAAAAACTCTGTTCCTAACAATGGGTACCCGCTAGTGACTCCCTTTTCTACTCTCTGGAAATACAGTCCCTTTAATTTTTGCACAAAATATATTTTGCATCAAATAGTCTTTAGTAGCAGAAAAATCACATTATATAAAATGTTGTAGTTCTATTTCACATTAATTAAATGTGTGTGGGTAAACGTTTGTTATTTTTCTATATTAAAAAAATCTGATGATGGTTGCAGTTCCCCTGATATTTGTAATATAATTTTATGTATTTAGTTTTGTCCTTTTTTAAAAACAAGAACTGAAGAGATCTTTGTTACGCATTTGAATTTTTAATTTGCAATTCTGTATGTTGCCTAACCATAAGTAGTCATTTTAAATAATTAAGTAGGCCTGAAAATCAGCCACAAGTGATATGTTAAATACTTTCTCAATTCTAGACACCTTCAGAATTGACATTATATTCTTTCACCTTGAGGCCTTTAATTCTTTTAAATAACTTAACTACTAATTCCTAATGAACCATGGATGCTGAAGAAATACTAAGACCCTGGGACGTTGTGCATTTGTGCAGTAATAGCTTTCCTATGTCGTGGCTCATTTTTGGCTGTGGCGCGGCTGCCGTGTTTCAGAGTCCTCAGGATTCCTTCTCCTCTTTCAGTCTGCCTCTCGAGTTAATAGTGTACAGAATAGGCCACATAAGGCGATATAATAAAACCAGGCTAAGTGGTTTCCTTTTTATCTGCCCAGAGTTGACAGCACTCATGTACTTCTTCAAAATAAAGTAAAACTAACACTATCAGAAGAGCCCCTCCCCACTGTGGCCGCAGTCCCGTGCTGTCTGGGTGCCTCAGACGCTGGCAGCGCAGTGCTTGGGAAGAACTCACTGATGGGCTCCACTGTGCCCGGGGCTCCAGGGCTGGGGTCTCCTCTGGAGATCCTGGGATGGGGAAGTGGCCTCAGGACCTGACATCCCAACTTAAAGGGAATTACTTTAATGTAAAATATTGTTAGTTTTTCCCCTCCTTTTTAAAACCTTTGAAATAGTTACTGGTAACTTGTTAAAGTGTGCTCGTTACTGTTACGGTATCTGTTTCTCTGAAAACAAAATGAACTGACAGGTGAAAATCTGTCCCACACTGCAGTCATCTAATGAACAGAGAAGTCTGGGCTGATGTGGAGTGAACAGGAAGGGGAGGATTTCCAGATGCTGACGGTCTTTGGGAACGTGAGAAAAACTTGGTTGTCTGCTGAATTTTCAAAAAGCTGATAACGAAAAAGATGGCACAAAAAGAAAATCTTCTCACAGTGAACCTGATGATAGCAAATTAGTCTGACAAATCAAGAGGTTTTTACCAGTTATCAGTGAGAATTAATGTTTCCCAGGAAAGAATAGATTTAATTAAGGTGAACTTGGGCTGGCATCAAAACTATCATGAATGTCCTCAGATTGTAACTGCTTTTTATGAAGAGACATATAAATATATAAAACCAATCTGTAGCTTGACTGGTTTTTTTTCTTGCAGTGTTAAAGAATACCTATCCTTTAGAGAAAATTGAATCTGATATATTCATTCTGAAGTGGTACTTGGGGAAGCTGAAGTTTTTGTGTATGAATAGCACTAGTTATTTCGAACAAATAAAAGTGTTCTATAATTGCTGCATTTATCACAGATAAAAGAATAATCAATACGCTGGTCAACCTTGTTAGTGAACAAAATGCAATCTAAATTAAGGTATTTCATATTTAATATTAGAAAAAAATGCTCAATGCTGAAAAGCTCTCAGTGAAACAGCTACTTTTTAATTATTGAAGACAGTATAAATTGATATAACTCTTATACAAAAAAACCTTGGAAACATATAAGGCCATGAAAATGTATATACCCTTTGACCCAGTAAAACCCATTGCTGGGAATTTATACAAAGAAAATCAAAAACAAACTAAAGAAGGAAAAAGCTCTACGTACACAAATATGTTGCAGTAATAAGCAACAAACTGGAAACAACCTAAATGTCCAGTAAGGGGAATGGGTAAATTGTATAACTACATGGAATAGAGGTTCTTAAGTTGAGAATTAAAAGCAGACTTTAAAACAGTATTTAATTTTTCCTTTTAAAGGCAAGTTACAACATTGTATTTCTGTAATGATGAAAAATTTAAAGAAATGATGCATTTGGAAAAAGATGAAGTGGATATACCATATACAGTTCAGAGTGGTAAAATCAGAGGCGAAGTTTCTCACATTTTATGTCATGTTTTCACGTATTATCAAGAAATACATTCATATTATGAGATGCATAAATGTTTAAGTTCAAAATAATTTGATATAGATGTCTAAAACACCTGCTGAATGAAAGAGAAGACACAAGGAAGGTTCCCTTCCATAATTCCAAGCTCACCGCTTGGCTCACAGCAGATGCGTGGTCAGTGTGTGCCCGTGTGTCTTTGCAGACAAAGCCTAGGAGAGAACCATGATGCTTTTACCCCTAGCCGAGCACTTATTTCCCCCACATACTAAGTGTTCATCCACAGAATAGTTTTATATATATATATATATATATATATATATATATATATACACACACACACACACATGAGGTGCTAGATCCTAGTACAAGACAAGAATTCAATCTAAAAACTTCTAAAAAGGTAATCAAAATATTTCTAGTTTTAATTGTTATTCACAAACTAACAGCACTGAGATATTTTCCTCTTCGGAAACAACGATCAGTATCAAATGAGTTGTTATGTCTAACAGACAGAACTAGTTATCACTTAAGATAGTACGTTATCATTTTTATGTGATAATTTATAAGGGCTCTTAGGTTGGAACACTAGTTGAATCTGCTTTCAGTGTTTTGTAGCAGGGTTTTGGAAGCAGCCCCTTTAGAATGCTCCAGCAGCTTGATGGCCCTGTCAGAGTTTTCAATGTTCCTAAGCAGGGTCTCTAGTCTTCTCTTAATTTTCTTCTGATCCTCGAGAGCACAGCCGATCACGATGGACTGGAACTTCTGATCCACCGGCCCCGCAGGCACCTCGGAGGAGCACGCACTGTACAGCGACATCAGGTGACTCTTGGCGTTTCCCAGATCATCCAGAAACTTACTGACCACCTCGTCAATGACCTTGGTGGCGTGCTTGAGGGACTCCTGCTGCTGGGGGTTCCTAACTGTTTCTACTGAAACTTCCACAGTCAGGGTTCGTCCCATCAGACGGTTTGCAGTCAGATTTAATTCTTCTCTTTCTCCTGATCATGAAAAGTTTGAAATATCAATCAATATGAGACATACACGCATCTATGTCAAGAACACGAAGGCATTTTTGTGTGGCTGAATCTACCCTGTGAGCACCTATGAATTTCTTAAAGATACAAGTTAAAACCACAGCAATAAGATTAATTTATAAAGAGTATCAGATTGGACGCCAGATGACTCTGCGGTTGCCACGTCTGCAGAAGCTGGGGCAGGTGTGCGTCTGTAACTGGGGCTTTGTGCTGGTTAGAGCAGGAGATTGGATGCCCTGGATCTACGTGAGGATGTGCATTAGAGGAGGGAGATAACTTTCCCTTTACCTTTCTGAGCTTTTGGCTGAGACCCTCCTGTAATAAGACAGATTAACAAGAAAAAAACCCCAGAAGCTTATTGACATGTATGCCCCATGTATACATGGGAGATCCCCAGGGAAACTGAGTAACTCCCTGAGATGGCCCAGCCTCCACCCAAAATACCCACAGCTAGAGAAGGTGAGGAGGGAGGGAAGCAGGTTCTGGAGGTTCCCAGAAAAGGCACGATAGACAAAGGTAAGGTGCTTATGTAGATTCAGTAGGTGCCTTCTCCACTGGTGAAAGTTTCTTGTAATTTAGTCATCCTCCTCTTCCTGGTAGAAAGGGAGACACCCTTACAAATGATTTCCTTTACAAAATGTAAATGTAAATTTCCCTTACAAAACAGTGACTTCTACTGTTTTCAGAGCTCCTCCTCCTGTGTCTGCAGTTTCTCAAAAATAGTCAGTTCGGAATAATCCTTAGGCCAGAGAGGCATATTTCGGGGCCTCACATTCTGTGTGTGTATCAGAATGCAATGCCCCGATTCTGGCTGAAAAAAGCCATGACACTGGAGGAAAAGCTGGCCTCAAAATGAGGGACTGACTTCATCCCCACCAGACTAATGTAGGCCAGTAGTCTGAGTCTCGGCCAGCATGAAGAGGGTGCTGCGTTATCATTTCACTATATGGAAATCAGCAACCTGTCCTGCTCTGTAACCTCCTTCCCAATTCACTGCTCTATGGCCAGGACAGTGAAGAGACAGACTAGATCTTGGCCCCTCGGAGGATGTGTGACAGTGTGGGTCTGGGCCGGGGTGCACACTTAACCACACCAGCTGCCCGGCCCACAGGCCGGTCCTGTGCGGCCCCAGGGGAGCCCGGTTAGGAGGAGCACCGCCCACTGGTGCAGAGCGTCACAGGCCACCCGGCCCTCCTGTGGAACGGGATTTAGTGGGTCCATGATCTATTTTCTCTGCCTTTCTCCCCTTCCCCTCTGTATGTTACACCTCCATTCATCTCCTTTTGTCTTCTCTGCTGCCGACCTTGTGCCCGTTTTCTCTGCCGTCGCACCCTGCCCGGCCCGTCTCTGCTGGGCTGGAGGAGCGGCTCTGCGGCACCCCCGCCACCACCCCCGCCCCCCCCCCCCCCCGGCCCCGGGAGGCGCCCTCACCGTCGCTGATCTGCCGCATGTCCTGGCTGTTCTGGATGCTGTGGATCATCTCCAGGAGGACCTCCTTCTCCTGCTCCACAGCCGTGGCCGCTTCCCGAAGAGCCTCCACCCTGCGGAGTGCGGGGGACACGACAGTTACTGGAGGGAAGCCGCCGCGTCTGCCTCATCTCTCCACTGCTCAGTCCAGCTCAGGTGTAACGACGATTAGGAACACTTCCCCAAAACTCCTTACTCCTTTTTATTTTTTATTCTGTAATTTTTTTCCCTGTGGCTCCCAGTTTTTTTCCCCACTCCCAGGGCACTCATTCTATTTAGTGTTTGTCGATTTGTATTCGTTTTTACAAAAAAAAAAAAAAAAATCTGTACTCATGTACTTGTCTATTTTCAATTTATTTATATCTCACTGTTTCTTCACTCGGCAGCATACTTGATTAAGGATCACCAGGTTCCCGTGTCCCTCACCTGATCTGCCCTCCCCTGGCCCAGGACACGCCCTGTCCCCCAGTTTCTGCTCACAACCCGTCCACGAGTACCCGTCCCCTTATGGCCCTGCTAAGAGGATCCATCCCAGCGTGGAACTGCTGAGACACAGGGTGTGTGGACTGTCATCTGACTCCACCCTGGATTGTTCTCCAGAATGGTCGGATCAGGAGTCCCTGTGTCCCGACAGCCCTACCAGCACTCAGCATCTCCCAACTTTCTAACCCATCTGTTGCCAGGCTAACAAGTGATATGTCAGTACTTAATCTGCATTTCTTTCATTGCTCATAATTTTGGACGTCTCTTTGTATCCTTGGGACCTTGTTCACAACCTTTGCCTATTTTTTCTTTTTTAAACTGGGGTTACTGTCCTCTTGGTGATTTGGAGACAGACGCTGTGACCATCTTCTCCCATCCTACCCTATATGATCTGTGTCTGGGAGGTCCTTCACTGAACACAGAGCCTTATTTTGAAGTGAAAAGTAAAAAGATCCATCTTTTCTTGCTTTTGTTTTGCCTTGGCTCATGCAGTGAAGTTTTGTTTCAGGGTCCTCCCATCCCTAGGTCAGGACATACCTTCCTACATCTCCTTCTATTAACTTGATTGTTTCACTTTTCTCATACTTAATCTTAATTCATCTAGAATCCACCTCTGTATACGGTTAGGTAAGGATTTAACCATTTTCCCCAACATTATGCACCCCAAATCCATCTTTCCCTCAGTGATGTGTAGATGGTCTGCCTCTGAAATCTGTATTCCATCCAGTAGTATTTTGACTGTTCTTACACCAACACCCATTTCTTAAAAATAGCACCAGCTTTGTTTGTGATATGCCGTAGTATCTGGTAGACCAGTCCTCTAATCTTTTTGTTTTTTTAATTTTTGGCTGCGTTGGGTCTTCATTGCTGTGCGTGGGCTTTCTCTAGTTGCAGTGAGCAGGGGCTACTCTTCCTTGTGCGCAGGCTTCTCATTGCTGTGGCTTCTCTTGTTGCGGAGCACAGGCTGTAGGCACGTGGGCTTCAGTAGTTGTGGTACACGGGCTCAGCAGTTGTGGCTCGTGGGCTCTAGAGCGCAGGCTCAGTAGTTGTGGTGCACGGGCTTAGTTGCTCTGCGGCACATGGGATCTTCCCGGGCTAGGGCTGGAACCCGTGTCCCCTGCATTGGCAGGCAGATTTTTAACCACTGTGCCACCAGGGAAGTCCCCAGTCCTCTAATCTTTAAAAATAACATAGCTATTTTGACTTTTATTCCTCCATAAACTCTTAAGTAAGTTTATTGGGTTTCTCAAAAAACTGGAATAAATTGAACACCTTTAGAACATTGTCAGTTCCTCTAAGGGTGTCTCCTTCATCCAGACCCTCCTCTATGTTCTTTATTAGAGTGTTGAAGTATTCTTGATGGTAGTCTTACAGACTCTTTTAAGTGTTTTGAATATTTTGGATATTGTTACTATTGTGAATAATATATTTACATATATACTACATTTTATAGTTGGCTGTTGTTGATTAGAGAAATGCTGTTTTTGGTAGGTTCACGTCATAACTGGCAACCTTCATTTACACTTATTCATTTTTAATGGTTTTTTAACTTCTATTAGTTCTTCTGGATTGATGATCATTTCATCTACAAAAAATGAAAAATTCTCATCTCTTCCTTTTCAATCCTATCAGCTCCTATTTTTCTTTCTTATATAGCACTGACTAAAGTCCTCCTGTGCGATATTAAACTGGTTGCTAAGAGAGGGCATCTTTGTCTTTTCCCGAATTTAAAGAGAACGCTTCTGTAGGTTTTTGGTGTAAAGCCCTGATAATCCTGCAACTATACACACGTGCACTTACTACACAGACACACGAATACAACCAGTGACTAAAGAACGAGGCTGTCAAATTACAAGAGCGAAAGAAAACAAAATCCTGCATGTTTAAAGTGCTGTTTCCAGGGCACTTTCTTGTTTTTTTTTTTATTACACCACAACTAAATAAGTTGCCAAGTGTTGCAAAATAAATAGTGACAGACCTACCTCCAGTACTCAGATGCTCTTGGAAACACAGATCACAAGGAGATCTAATCCCTTGTGTCTTCCTGGGCACGTGTTCTAGCATGTGTTCCTGCCACATGAGGAGGCCCTCACCCCAACCACACACGCGCCTTTTCCCCTACAGGCACCCACCTGTTATCCCCCAAAATAGCACCGACACACTGTACAGTCACAGGGTCTCGATTCTCAAGACACTAAATACATTGTTGGATTCTGTGTTTATAAGAGCCAGTAAAAGCAAAGAGCTCATAAGAATCTTATGTGACAAATTTGGCTGGAAAACAATCAAAACCAATATTCTATAAAATAGTAAACACAGCCTCAGGCTGCCTTCCAGCCCCATTCATTATGTGTTTACACATTTCACACCAGCAGACTCTCAGGGCCCGGGACACATGAAAAGGGGTCAGGTTGTCACTAACATGAAACATTTGTGCAAAAACACAAACGTGACTCTAGTATTTAAATGGCACAGATGAGTCATTTGACTGGTAAATGAGATGATGCTGAAAGAAGAGATGAATTTTCCAGCACTTCTGAGTTTATATTCAAATGTAAGATGATAAAGAGAGAATTGTTACTCTAAAGAAGAACGCTCCATTTATGATAATAAGTTATACTAGTAAGTTCATGAAGTTGTTAACAAAATCGTTTGAGACACTCTAGAAAAAATATAATCTGCCATATAAAGGAGATATTTTGTCATTAAATGAGACCAAATATAGAGGCAATTAGATGGAACTTTTTTTTTTCCCCCACAAGGCTAGAAGTTGCCAGGGCATTTTCCCTGTGAAAAACAGATTTCATCTTTTATAGAACTTCTTATATATGCTTTTATGTAAACCTTTTTCATTTCATAGCAGAGGTAAAATTTCATTCTTCAGGATGTAAAGATTCCCAGGGTTTCTTTTGTCATCTTGGCCCTTTCATCTTCTGTCCCCCACTTCCTGAACATTCTTTTTCCCTGTTCCACGTCTACTGAGTGATCCTTTTTCAAAACACAATCCTTCTGGCAGGAACTGTTTCCTTAGCAGCTTCCTCCTTCCCCTCCCTTGAGGCCGTCAATACTACATCTGTCTAGTGTATGGGACATCACATGCTTAGTTTTTTCTTTTAAAAAGCTGAACCTACATCTCTACTTAGTTTGCTTAAGTCATATTTATCAGCTATTGGTCTCCTTAAATTCAATTCATATACACATCTTTTTGTCTACATTAGTTCTAGAAAACTGTTAGCCATTAAACCTAAACCTTCAAATATTTCCCACCTGCCCTTCTATGATTTCTCCTGGAACTCTGTTCAGAGGCGTGTTGGACCATCTCACTTTATTCTTCTCGTTCTTAACACATCACTTGACAACACTCCTTGGCAGAGGGGGGCAGCTCTGTTTTTACCAGCAGGTCCTGCAAGAGCTACATGTCCAAATTGGGAAAGAACTGATCTTCACGGCAAGGCTGGCCTGGGCTGTGCTCCTGGAAAACTCTCTGCATGAAATCACAACTAAGCTTTAACAGAGAGAACCTGTGCTCACAATGTTCCCGCGAGGACAAATGTGGAGCACACGCATCCTCGGCTGGTCCCCGGGGCCCAGAGATCGCAGCCTGGGGGACCAAGGGACAAGGTTCTGGGAGGTGGTCTTCCAGGCCAGCCACCCCGGCACGTGCTCCGTGCCACGCGCGGGGACTGCAAGGGCCTCAGTCCTGCCGCTCAAGCCATCGCTCCTGCCACTTAGCAGCTGAGTGACCTCGAGTAGTTACTTACATTCTCTTTGCCTCAATTTCCTCATTTACAAAACGGGCATCATGAGATGGTAGGTGTGACTGAATGAAGTAAAGCAGCTAAAGAGTTTAACACAGTGACTGACAGCATTGACTAAACAAGATGTGAGTTAATAGAGATGCAGTACCCGTGGATACGGATGGCCAACTCCTACACCATTTTATAGAAAAGATTTGAGCATCTGTGGCTTCTGGTACCCCACGGGCCCTGGAACCAATCCCTGCAGACACTGAGGGACCACTGCATGCAGTCCATGCCCAGAACTGGTGCCTTGAACGCTAGCTTCCTGGTCATTATTAAATGCTTGCCATTATGAACTCAGGCTTGTAAATAACAAGAAATTGTGCTTTCATCAAAAGGGGAAATGGCAAATGGACTTATTTCAAAGAAATTACTTCTAAACCAGGTTCTTAAAATCATAGTCCTATTTCTTATTCAAAATTCTTGTATCAAAAGAATACTATAGGGACTTCCCTGGTGGCGCAGTGGTCTCCATTGCAGGAGACACGGGTTCGAGCCCTGGTCTGGGAAGATCCCACATGCCGCGGAACAATTAAGCCCGGGCGCCACAACTACTGAGCCTGTGCTCCAGAGCCTGTGAGCCACAACTATTGAGCCCGCGCGCCTACAGCCTGTGCTCCGCAACTAGAGAAGCCACCGCAACAAGAAGCCCGCGCACAGCAACAAAGAGTAGCCCCCGCTTGCCACAACCAGAGAAAGCCTGCGCACAGCAACGAAGACCCAACATGGAGAGGAGAGGGGAGGGGAGGGGAGGGGAGGAAGAAAGAATACTACAAAGATCACTTATATTTTAGGCAAGGTTAAGATTTTGAAGGGCTTCCTAGTCATCACCAAAATGATAAATTACATTCACTACTGAGACACTCTGGTGTAAAAAAGGGTCTAGGCTTTAGTGTCAGGAGCTACTCATGAGCAGGATGGCCTCAGACCGGCCACTCAGTCCCTCTGGACTGGATTCGCTCGGTTCTAAAGGAGGGAACCTATGTCCTCCTGCCTCAGAGGGTTTTGGAAGGTTCATATGACAATGTCTACAAGAAATGATCTTTTAAATTACAGGCTCTTACACAATATTAACTATGGTGCCATCTTGTCTTGTGGCTGCTGGGACGTTGGTGCAGTGAAACTGTCAGCTAAGTGACCACATCTGCCCTTGCCCCATCCTTCATTCCTTGGCTGCCATGGAAGCCATGGTGACTGGCTGATGGCGGGGGAGGGAGCCACAATAGGACGAGTTTGGGGACATCTGTGAACAGCTAGTCTCCCAGTCCTGTTGTTCCCCTCGGCTGTTCTCCACACCCCACGTCCCAAGCATCTTCACCACCATCCAGAGCCTTCAGGGGCCACTCAACACCCTGCACAGAGCAGATGTTCAATAGTTCCTGAGATCAGGGACTCAGGGACACCAATCTAAGTGGAATTTTCACCTCTTTCAGTAAAATCATATACTATTCCTACATTTTTGAAATATGACATACTTAACTCTAAGAAAATCCAGGCATAAAGTATTAAGCTCTACAGCCAGTCTTCCTGGGTTCCAGTTGTGTGACCTTGGACGGGTCATTTAACTTCTCAAGCCTCAATTTCCTGCCTGAAGAACAGAGGTGATGGTAATTTCCACAAAGGCACGGGGCCTGCAGAGTCAGCTCTCATTAACTAAATAACTGTTAGTGGGTATCATTTATGAATTATGATCACTGTTAAATTAGTAACAATCATAAGTAAAGTGGGTAGAGCCACTGACAAATGGAAAAGTCAGATACCATTTGAATTGGTCATGAAAACCGGGAGAGAAAGGCATCACCTTTTTAGGAGGAAGAAAAAAATGAGGTGGGCCGGCGTCAAAAAAAAAAAGGCTAGTGTCGTGCTAACATGTTAAAAACAAATGGGGTTTCTTTAATGATTTGTCAGATGCTGCCAAACACCTGAAAGCACTTTAAACACCATGGACATCAGTTCCCAAGGCAGGTCATAAAGCATTGAGAATAATTCTATTTTCAGTTTCATATGGAAAAAGTTCTGCCACAATTGACAAAACTAGTACAGTGGGGGAACAGTAAACACCAGCTTCTAGGTACAGCCTGTAATTTTCACCCTACTTAGTACCCTGCCATCCTCAATATGAAATTAAACTATTAGATAAGATGACACATGAATGTCACATTTTCCTTTTAAACTTGATCTTATAAGCATAATTCTATCAATAGTTTCTTTTTTAAAATTTTATTTTATGTATTTATTCTTTTGGCTGCGCTGGGTCTTTGTTGCTGTGCACAGGCTTTCTCTAGTTGTGGCAAGCGGGGGCTTACTCTTCTTTGCGGTGCACGGGCTTCTCATTGTGGTGGCTTCTCCTGTTGCAGAGCATGGGCTCTAGGTACACGGGCTTAGCTGCTCTGCGGCATGTGGGATCTTCGCGGACCAGGGCTCGAACACATGTCCCCTGCATTGGCAGGCGGATTCTTAACCACTGTGCCACCAGGGAAGCCTGGCATCACTTTTTTAAAAAGGAAGAAACAAAGCTCACAAAAGTCCAAAATTACTAGAAAAGGCCCTAAAATGAACAATTAGACACATACTAATCTAGCTTAGCTCAAGGGTTAATTCAGCAAGTTATTATTTAATCACTTGCACATGGTAATCAAAATTCACTTTACATTAATGAAGCATTGGAATAATATTCAAAACCAGAGGCTTCCTTTTAAAGATGAGTACTTGACTACTTCTGTACCCACCCTATGTGAGGCACCAAGTTTGAGGAAAGTGAAGCAGCTTGAAGAAAGGAGGGGCAGCATCCCACCTGTTCCTTTAAGAAAACATTCTTTTTTTCTAACTAGGCGAGAGAGACCCCTGAAATGGTTGAGAACATGCCCTCAAAGTTCTAAAGACCGGAGGAGGCGCTGAGGCGTTTGTTTCGCTGCTACATAAAAAGAAATCATAATCTTCCCAGGGACACTCAGGAGCTCTAGTTTTGCTCCGTCTGGTCCAGCTTGTTCCATCTGCCTCATTCCAAGTAGGACCCCTCTATTACTCTCCATGAAGTCATGGTGGTGGAGAACTTATTTTCTGAGAAGACATCGTTTCTTCCCATGATGATAATAATAATAATAAACACGTATATAATAATAAATGACAATTTAAACATGTATATTAATAAATGATAATAAATTATTCACTTGGTTATTAATGTACTTTATTGGCAAACAAACAGACCCCTTGTTTTGGTATATTAATCCAGGGAGATAAAGACATATATGCAATGCTTCTTAAAATTTTTGTCTTACATACTCCCTTGCTCACCCAGAACCTGGTGAAAACTATGCGAAAAAAATTCCTTGTGGTTTCAGGGTGTTGTGGGAGCCTCAGTATGATTTACCTGTAACTACACTTGCACACAACTTACACAGTAACTTTAGTGACATAAACAGTTACAGGAAGTACATACACGTTTTCATTCACTGTTAAAGGAAAAAAAGTATTTCCCAAATTTCTTAGAAATTATTTAGGAATTCCATACAAGCCAGCCACTACGTTTGCCACTAAGGAGGTCTCGTGGTGCCCGGTTCTACAGGAATTAACAGCACAGCCTGGAAAGAATGCAGGAGAAGAGCAGGAATGAGGCACTCAGAGCTCGAAAAGCGGTAGAACAGGCACTCAGAGAGATCTTCAGGAAAAATCTTAGGAACACATTCTTGCATCTTCCCAAACTCAGAAAAACACTCAAACCATTAAGGGAGACATCTGCTCCTGGTCAGCAGTAACCTGTCACCCAAATGCGCACCTGACTGCGCGGGCTCTTCTCTAAAGTCACATTCCCGGGACCTCAGCGCCGGGACCGCTCCCCCACCTTCCCCCAGTAGAACAACTCAGGCTCTCACCTTGCACGTGTTTATCGCAATGGGCACACTTACTTAATAACACTATCATTAGTTAAGAAGGGAAAACTGACTCGTGTTCTCGGGCCAGTGACCAGCATTTGGAAGGTGTGAGCGGCGACCTGGAGAAAGAGCCCCCCCCCACTCCCACACACACACCCGGGCTGAAAGTGGCAGGGGGAGGGGACACGGGTCCTGCTCCTCTCCCGTCCTGGGATCAGATGGATTTTTATATTTTGCAAAGAGATCGATCATTCACAACGGAGACCGCTAAACTGCCGCCTATCCTAAAAATACACTATGGAAAAAGACTGGGCCGGAAACACCTGGCCCCCACGCGGAACGTTCCAGAAGCTCTGCGGACGGGCAGTGTCACAACCCCCATGTCGAGTAACGTACCCGTAACTTTCCCTTCTCGGTTCTCACGCTCCCGGCGATCGGGTCTGGAGCCGCGAAGGAGCGTGGCCGCCGGAGCGTGCGGGGCCGCTGACCCAGAACACGGCCGCTCCTGTGAGGGGACCCGCCGACCCAGCGCGGCCCTCCGCGGGGCCCGGGGCTGCCCAGCTCCCCTGCCAGCCGCTCCCCGCTGCCCGCGCGCTCCCTGCTCTCGGTCCCCGCGCGCCCTCCGCAGGCTCGGAGGGCCGGCCCGCGCACCTGAGCTCCAGCTGGTCCAGGCTCTCCAGCAGGCGGCTGGAGCGGTCGGCCATGGACGAGGAGCGGCAGAAGCGGCCCTCGTTGGCCTTGGCGCTGATCCTCGCCTGAGCCATCGGCGTCTGGCGCGCCGGCCCGAGATCACTGCCTTCCCCGCGCTCCACCCGCCTCCTCTGACGCGCCGCCCGCGAACCAGGGAACCGGGAACCGGGCGCGGGTGCACGAGGGCCGGCCGCTGCTCTGTCTGGCGCGAACGGCCTCGAGGGCGGCGCGGCGGGGAGGCCTTGCCGGGCGCGGGGACAAGTCTCCGCCCCGAACACCGCCCGAGGCGGAGCCCGCGCCCCCGGCCCCGCCCCGCAGGGGCTCCAAGGGGAGCGGGCTTGGGCTGTGCTAGGGTGGAAAGGGCCCTTCACGCAACCACGGCTCCTGGGCACTTTTCCGAGATAAGAACAAGGAGCCGGGAGGCCACAACTTAAGCTGATAGATGTACGGAGCAAGCTGAACCTCTTTTTTACACCCGCTCTCATGAAGGCATTTTTAATGACTTTCTTTTCTATTAAAAAGTTACTGGTTGGTACTTCCCTGGTGGTCCAGTGGGTAAGACTGTGATCCCAGAGCAGGGGGCCCGGGTTTGACGCCTGGTGGGGTAACTAGATCCCCATGCATGCCGCAACTAAGAGTCTGCATGCTGCAAGAAAGATCCCGCCTGCCGCAAATAAGACCGGGGGCAGCCAAAATAAATAAAGTACCAAAAGAAGATTAAGAAAGGAATTTTGGTAAAACACCCACACATGTTTAAAAAAAAGTTATTGGTTGGAATTTGAGTGAAATAATTATTATTTAAGGCCGTTTCACACCCCACTTATTTAAATCTCCAGTTATGAAAAGATACAGTAGACCACTTGGTCAGTGAGTGGAATGGGGCCGGGAGTACAAAGATGTATCGACTTAAATACTTGCGCTTTGCTCCCATCTCATTATAGCTCTCTGCCTCCAAGGACGAGAATGTACAGGACACCTGAAATGGAGATAATAACAGTTTAAAGCTGCATCACAACCTTTAATCTGAGATCAAAGCCATTGAAATACTTGAACAGAGATGAGGCCTTTAAGGCTGGATCCCAATTCCTCTGAACTCTAAATACTAATAAACTGTTGCTGTAGGAGATAATCTGACCTTATTAAAGGTTTTGTCCTATCATGACACCTGGAATCTTTAAACATTTTGTGAATGGTCTGGAAGTCTACCACGTAGCTTTGGAAACGTGCTGGACTCTCTCTCAAACCCTAGACCCAGTGGGCTCCACCTTCAGAGAACACCCAGGCCCACTCCCACTTGCCTGTCCCCACTCCCCTACTCAGGTCTCGGCCAGCATCACTCCCCGCCTGCATCACCGCAATACCCTCCCACCCGGTCTTCCTGATTCTGCCCTCATGTCTATGCTCAGCACAGCAGCTACAGTCTTCCTTCTAAATAGGGCGCATCACACCACTTCTCAGAAACCTTCAGCGGCCCCTCGTTTGTGAAATGGGTAAAAGCCAAGGTCTTCAGGAGAGGCCTCAAAGGACTCCATCTCCTATTGCTCTCCAAGCTCATCCTGCTCACTCGCCTATACTAGCCTTCTTGCTTTTCCATGGATGTATCAAGCTCACTTCCAGACTTTTCACCTCCACCTACAGCTCCCCCCCATACACATTTGCTTGGCTCACTCCCTCGCCTTCAGGTCTTTGCTCAAGTTCACCAGAGGGACCCTGACCTCCCTATTACAAATAGCAAGCACTCCCGCCCCGCCCCGCCCCACCCCCATACTATCTTCCCCTTCCCTGTTTTCCTTCCCCATCTTGTCACCTCTCCCCCAGCTGTGCTCCAGAGAGCAGTAGGCTTTGTTTTGCTCACTGGTGTATCTCAAGTGCTTAGAACAGCCCCTGACACACGGTTAAGTACTCAATAAATACTTTGTGAGTGAATGAATAAATGAATTGTTTCAAAGAAATTTAAAAGAAAAAACTGATGGAAAAAAAAGCTCTTTAAATTGAGGCCCAGCCGATTGAGTCTCCCAGCTGCACTTGCCCAAGGCTGTCCAGAACAGTCCCTGTACGTTGTTCTTGGGAGAGGCCAGAGTGGAGGGCCAGTTCATCAGGGGGACAAAGAGTAGGAGAAAGGGCTGATCTGGTAGGATACCAAGCATCCAAAAAGAAAAAAAAAGCTTCTTAACCGAGATATTTTTATTTAAGACAATCAATGATACCACCAACCAGATACTACCAGTATGTTATCTACATATCCTTTTTAAAATAAACATTATGTTATCCATCATTGCTTCGACAAAAGTTGTTATTCAGGTATAAAAATAAGGAATCACAATAAAAACTTTTTAAAAGAAAAAAATCACAATAAAATAAAAAATGAATAAAAACAAACAGGTAAGCATCATTGTCAATGTTAGAAACATTTACTCTTGATAATATTCCCCATAACTTTCTGTAACATCCAGACTACTTCTCCTTGTGTCTAAATTAAGTTCAAATTATGAGGTAATTTTAAACTGACTTTTAATTGCTTAATAAGTAGAAATAGAATCAGTGACAATTATTAATTAAAACATTAAACAACCCAGTTACGTCATTTAAAGGATCATGATGAATTATCCCTTTCCTGTCATATGAAAAGCCTCGGTTACTCTTGACCATAGACACCACACAAGCATCCTAATAGAACACAGGCTGCATCCCACCTGTGTGTGGCACCTCCCCTACATCTGCTGGACCGCTCTTCTTTCTGGAACACTCTTTCTGCTCCTCACTACTGAGCAAGCTCCCACAGATGCCTTTAAGGTCCGGCTCCATGACTACCACCCAAAGCCTTAACTACTCTAACAAACAAATTAAAAATACAATGTGGTCACTTTGGAAAAATGACTAGTATATTCTCAAGCTATGATGTGTACTTAAAAAAATGCAAGCAGGCAGGACAGAACTGACAGCTTAAGAAATGAAAAACAAATTGGTTTCCAATGTGGATTGAAAAGACTATATAATAATAATATTTTAAAAAAACAGTAATACTATTTCACACTAAACTATCTAGTTGCAGAGAAAGAACAAAGTTCTAGCCATGATATATTTTTTTCTGTCTTAAAGAAAAATTTATATTTACAGAAAATTTTAAGTTTGGTAAGTAATTACTACTCGAAATTTTTAGGGATGACATTTCTGGGTCAGATAACATAAAGCATATACACAAAGATTGTATGACAAGCCCCTTCCTAGTCTCCTAATTAGGTAAC
Source organism: Kogia breviceps (assembly GCF_026419965.1). Classification (NCBI taxonomy): domain Eukaryota; kingdom Metazoa; phylum Chordata; class Mammalia; order Artiodactyla; family Physeteridae; genus Kogia; species Kogia breviceps. The sequence continues at coordinate 64,211,974 of NC_081319.1, forward strand.
GTCTTTTATTATTCACAATGTGGCCTCAACATTTAAAAATTAAATATTTAATACCAACTGTAGGAAATTGACATTTTAATGAATAACTAAAATGAAGATACCTCCATATGAAATAAAAATTTTAAAGGGTTAAGGAAGATTACTCCTGAGTAGACTTTCAACATTATTTTCTGAAGAATACTATGTTTACACAAATATATATATAAAAGGACTAATATTATTAAAAATATGCCTAATTCTATGCAAGTATTTTTTACATCATTCCCTTTAAACAGGAGATAATACAAGTCACATAAAAAGTTTAAGCAGGTAAAAGGAATGGCAAAAGTTTCTTTTTACTACTTTCAAAGAAAATTTTTTTTTTTATTCCAGCAATAAGCAGCTCTAATTAAAGCAGGGATATACATATGAGTGAAACCCACAAAGAACATTGCTGATAAAATTTTTCATCTCTTTCCATGATCAGTTTCCATTACTCTCTCCCAATAATCATAAACTAAGATCTCAAATGTATTATATATTAGTGCCACATAAGAAGTAGAATTTACAGAAAAAGTGAGCTATGACAGCTTTATTTATTTTCATTTTCACTCCTAAAAAAATAAACTAGAATCATCTGTACAGTACAAATAAAATTAAAGAACCAATTCTATTTGGGAAACATATAAACAATAGTCAAGGGCTTTTCTAATTTTTAATTCTTGTAACCTAAATATATGAATTCAAAGTTAACTGGGAAACATGATACTTATATTAGAATACATGGTTTTATTTGCATTAACAGGTATTCTATTCCTCTATACATTTTTGCAAAATAGCACAAAAATACAAAGCAATATCAGATTTTGAACATATGACAGCAAAAAAAAGTTTTCAAATACATTTGTACTAGTAGATTTCTGATCTCCTTTAGAAAACAAACTCAAGAATTCATTATCCTGAGTCTCTTCAAGGCCACTTGATGCTGTGTGGTAATATCTTTAATTACATTTCCTCAAGACTTCTTCTAATCGCTTCTTCTAATTCCACATCTGCATTAAAAAACATAGAATTTTGATATTTAGGGCAGAAAACTAATAAAGATGTACTTTATGTAAATCTCATCAACTACATCTGTATTTTCAGGAAGGAAAGGAAATACAAATTGGAGAAACTGAGCATAACTTGGCAGTTTCTTCATTATAAAATATGACTATTTTGAAATATGAAAATCTGGATATAATCTCAAACTGAATTATAATATATCTGAGCTTAATCATGCTACGGAACTTGTGAGTAATTTCCATTTAGGGATGCAGAAAGTCAACAAACTTCTAGAATCACTAACAGGTAATCACCAGACTCAATGTGGAAAATGAGTATGTATTTACAAAAAGATTTGAGGTAATGCATGTAAGACTTAAAGCAGAAATAGAAAGCCAAAACCATGAAATGGCAAAATCTCAAAGGCTATTAAAATTTTAGTTTTAAGCTTTCTAGTATCTAAGGCAAAGAGTCAAACTCATGGCTATATAATGTCCTCTGAGAAGCACATACACATGTGCACTCACCGAACAAATGTTTATTGAATGCCCACTGTATACCAGGCACAGAATACAACAGTGAACAAGACTGACATTCTTGTGTTCACAGGTCTTTTTCTCCATTTCCCAAGAATGATGCTAAGGTCCAAGAGGGTGGAACTAGGTGTCAGTTTCTTGGCCTTCAGTAGCTTCTCACATCAGATTTATCTCATCCTGTCCAGTCCATGGTCTCCCAGAGCCTACTTGGTTCACAGACACCGGTAATTCTTCTAAGATATAGCCACATCTTCCTCTGAGCCAGGGCACTAGTGTTATGTAGTTGGCAATTTAAAACACTACAAGCTACTCTTCACTGTATTAAGTTAAAGCTAGATTCTGGGTCAGTGAGTTGCCCTAAGATGAATTCAAAGGGACGAAAAAATGCACAGAAAAGCCAAGATGCTCTTAGCAAAGAAGAAAAAGGTGACAAGATTTATTTTTATGAAAACTTATTACAAAGTTACAGTAATTAAGAGTGTGGTACCAGTGTAAGAACAGATGAACACACCAAAGGAACAGCATAGACAGCTCAGAAACAGGCTCATGCATATATGAAAACTTGACTGATGACAAAGGTGGCGCTGCAGAAAGGTGGGGAAAGATGATATTCTTAACAAATGGTCAACTGGTAGGCCATACGGAAAAAAAATTAAAATTTATCTCTACCTTATAGAATATACAAAAACACATTTCAGATTTACTGTATATTTACTATATAATTGTGAAAGGCAAAACAACAAAGCTTCTAGAAGATAATACGTGGGAATATCTTCATGACCTTGTGTAGGGAAAGACTTATTAAATAGGATTCAAAAAACATTATGAAAAAGAATTGTACTTTGGAATGTATTAAAATTACTTTTATCCATCAAAAGTACCATTAAGTGAGTAAAAAGACAAGACATAGAGTGAGAGAAAATATTTGCAATACATGGATCTTGCTTGTACCCAGAGAGAACTAAAAGATTTTCAACCCAGAAAAATCAATAAAAAGATCATCCAGGGCTTCCCTGGTGACGTAGTGGTTAAGAATCCACCTGCCAATGCAGGGGACACAAATTCGAGCCCTGATCCGGGAAGATCTCACATGCCGTGGAGCAACTAAGCCCATGCGCCACAACTACTGAGCCTGCGCTCTAGAGCCTGTGCTCAGCAACAAGAGAAGCCATTGCAGTGAGAAGCCTGTGCACTGCAACAAAGAGTAGCCCCTGCTCGCAACAACTAGAGAAAGCCTGTGCACAGCAACGAAGACACAACACAGCCAAAAAATAAATAAATTTAAAAAAAAAAGATCATCCAAAAGACAACTGTCAAAAAATATGGAAAGGCACTTACAAAAGATGTGAAAATGGTTAGTAAACATTACTCATCAGAAAAATGTAAACTCAAACCACAAAGAAATGACTATCACTAGCTAAAATTAAAAAGACCAATAATTCAATGATTAGTGAAGATATATCAGTAGATTAACGGGAACTCACACTCAGTACTGGAAAGAAATTGGAACAACCACTTTGGAAAAATAACTTGGCATAACCTATTAAAGCTGAATGTCAGCAAGTCCCCGCCTCAGTATACATTCCCAGAAGTGCGGGAATTACTTGTAACAGCCAACTAAATGTCTATAAATAATACATGAGTTGTGATATATGTGTAAAATTATTATAGAGCTATTGGAAATGAACAAACCAAAGCTATACGCTAACAATCTGTAAAACAATGAATGAATGTTTAATGAATCTGTAAAACAATGTTGACTGAAGGCATCCAGACCCAAAAGAATATAGACTACTCCTGTGCTGTCCAGTATGATGGACACTGACTATATGTGGCTATTTGTATTTTAATTAATTAAAATTAAATGAGGGGGATGCTTCTAGGGTACTAGTTGTTATGGGTTGAATTGTGCCGCCTCCCCCAAAAAAGATATGTCCTTACCCCCGGTACCTATGAATGTGACCTAATTTGGAAATAGGGTCTTTGTGGGTGTAAACAAGTTAAGATGAGGTCGCTAGGGTGAGCCCTAATTCAATATGACTGGTGTCCTTATTGGAAGAAAATGCGATGTGAAGATAGACACATAGGTAGAAGATGGCTCCATGATGATGGAGGCAGAGATTAGAGGGATGGATGCATCTAAAAGCCAAGGAATGCCTACAACTGCCATTAACAACCAGAAGCTGTGTGTGGGACAATGACCCTACCAACAGCTTGACCTTAGAACTGTCAGAAAATTTCTGTTTTAAGCCACCTACTTTGTAGTACTTAGCTGAGGAGGCCTAGGAAATCAATACACTGGCAATACTCCTGGTTCTTTTTAACCTGAAAGATGGTCACCTGCTTTGTGAGATGTTTGTACAATTTTTGTGTGCATTACATACACATATACACACACAGATAACCAGAATTCTGGAGAATACCAGCATATAAGTTGGGGGAAAGGATCAGAGTTGAAGTGTTCCAGAGTCCTTTTACATTGCATAGAGGTAGACAACATGCACCTCTACTTTAGCCTTTAAGTTATATATAAAAAATGTGGTAAAATGCCAAGATGACCACAAAAAGAATAGAAACACGAATTTGGGGGCCAACCCATACATAACTTATAAAACAATTTGAAAAAACAAAAAGAGGAAGCTAAGAATGAAACAGCAAGAGTAAATACAAAAATAATATCTGCAATGAACTTATATGAATTAAACTTGCCAGTTAAAAGACTGGATAAAAACAAAACCAATTTCTAAATGGTTCCACTTCTAATAATAGTGGAGTAGCTTATATTGGATTAATTCTTCCATAGATAACAATTATAAAGTATTTTAAGGCACTGAAGAGCAACAAAAATCAGGTACGAACAGGACAAAAGTTGATCACTGAAAGAAGTGAATTGCAATGGGTTAAATTTGCAGCTTTATGGTTTTGTTTTGTTTTTTGCCTTATGGCATGCCTCAATCCTTGTGAAACAAAATGGCAGAACTTCACCCAGAGAGCCAACCTCTTTGAGGCTTGAGGAGTCAAAGACAGAGTCTGAGTCTGACAGAGAAGCTGGAAAGTGGAGTTGGAGGCAGGAGGGGGGCAGGGACAGGGGAAGCGGGGGTAGGACAAGAGAAAGAAGAGCTCCCAACAGAAATGAGAAAGTAACAGAAGAAGATCCTACAAATCCTTGGTTGACTTCTGTGTGCTTACACGGGAGAGGAGCCAAGATTCTCGGTGAAAAGCAACAGTTGGAAAGCTAAAAGAAGCAAGCAATTGTAGCTGTCGCCTGCTGTGGAGGAGGCAGAGTTTGGAGTTTGAGTCTAGAAAGTTAACTACCTACAAGGGGAAAAAAACAACTAACGTTCCTCAGGTAAAGTTAACAGAATTCAGAGAATCTATAACATACATCCACAAACATCCAGTATACATCAAAAATCACTTGACTTGTGGGACTTCCCTGGTGGTGCAGTGGTTAAGACTCTGTGTTCCCAATACAGAGGGCCCAGGTTCGAGCCCTGGTCGAGGAACTAGATCCCACATGCATGCCACAACTAAGGAGCCCGCCTGTGCAACTAAGACCTGACACAACCAATTAAATAAATATTTTTTTTAAAAAAGGGCTTTCCCATGTATTAGTTTATTCAAAAAAAAAAAAAATCACTTGACTTGCAAAGAAACAAGAAATGTGACCCACAGTCATGAGGAAGAGCAGTCAAAAGAAACTAACCCCCAAGATAATCAAGCCATTGGAATTAGCAGAAAAGGGATTTTAGAAAAGTTATCAATATTTTCAAGGATTTAAGGTTGAGCGGATAGGAAATGTCAACAGAGAAATGAAAAAAACTATTACAAAAAAAACCAACTAAGTGGAAATTCCAGAACTGAGAAATACAATATTTGAAATGGAAAATTTACGAGGTCAGCTTAACACTGAAGGTGTTAGAAGGCTGAACAATAAACTTGAAGTCTGAACCATAGAAATTATCAAATATGAAGAACAGAGAGAATAAAAACTGGAAGAAAATGAACAAACCTGTGGATAAATTTAAGCTAACATATGTATAACTGGAGTTCCAAAAGAAAAGAAGAGAGACAGAAAGTGGGGAAAAAATTATGAAGAAATAATTGGGAGAACCTATAAACTTACAGATACAAGAAGCTAAGAAAACTCCAAGTAGGCTACGAAGACAACCACATCTAGGGGCATTATCAAAAACTGCTAAAATCCAAGGACAAAGAGGAAATATTAAGAGCAACAAGAGAAAAAAAATGACCCTTTACATATTAGGGAACAATAATACAAATTATAGTCACTTGTCATGACAAGCAATGGAGGCCACACGATAAGACAATGGAATAACATCTTTAAAGTGCTGAAGGGAAAAAATACTAGTCAACCAGAATTCTAAAGCCAGAGAAAATATCCTTCAAAATTAAAGGGAAAATAAAGATATTTCCATATAGATGAAAACAGAATATTCATCACTAGCAAAACTGCATTGTATAAAATAGAAAGGAAGTTATTTAGGCTGAAGAAAAATGACACTGGATGGAAACTGTAATCTACTGGAAAGAATGAAAGTCATTTGAAATGGTGACTATGTGGGTAAATATAAAAGAATATATATTTCTTCTTCTCTTTCTTTAAAACTCACAGCACTGTTTAAAGCAAAAAATAACATTTTCTTGTAGAACTTATAACAAAAGCAAAAATATATATATTGCAACCTTTAGAGCAACAATAAAAATTAAAGAGCTAAAACATCAATAGGTATATTAAAATAGTAAACATTAAATAAATATAATGGAGTAAAATATAGATATTATAATAATCCAAAAGAAGGCAAGAAAGGGGGAACTAAGAGGTAAAAGAAGGAACAAAAAGAAAATAAAATGGCAGAGAGGAATCCAACCATGTGAGAAATTACATTAAATGTTAACGGACTAAACAACTATTAAAAAGTAGAGGTTGTGAGAGTAAATCAAAAAGTAAGATTGAACTTTATGGTGCCTATAAGAGATGTAGTTTCAAAATAAAGATATAAATAGATTGAAAGTAAAAGGATGGAAAAATATATACCATGAAAACATTAAGCATAAGAAAGCTTGAGTAGCTATATTAATATCACAAAAAAAGATTTTGTGATAAAAGGTATTACCAGAGATAAAGAACATTTCATTATATTATAATGATAAACAGGTCATTTCATTAGGAAGACACATCAGAAATATATATGCAACTAAATACAGAACTCGAAAATACAAAAATATAAAATGACGGAACTAAAGAGAAAAAATAAATCTACAATCATTGATGAAGTTCACTGTTCCTACTGTAGTAACTGAGAGATCAACTAGATAAAATAAAAAGTCAAAGTAGATCTGATATTATCAACCACCTTGACCTAATTGACATGTATAAAATACTTTACTTAGTAAACACAGAAAATACATTCTTTTCAAGTGTGTATGGAATGTTCATTAAGACAACCCACATGTTGGGCCATAAGTCTCAATAAATTTCAAAAGATTTAAATTTCACTGAGTATACTCTCTTACCACAACAAAATTAAATTAGGAATGAATAATAAGACATTCAAATATTTGGAAATTAAACAAAAGAGCCAAGAGATCAAAGGAGAAAATATAAGGAAAATCAGAAAATATTTTAAACTGATGCAAAAATACAATATGAAAAGGTGTGGAACACGGCAATAAGTAGAGAATTGACAAACTACAGTCTGTGGCCCAAATCCAGTCCACAAGCAATTTTTGTAAATAAAGTTTTATTGGATACATTCACACTCATCTATGTATTGTTTAGGGCTGTTTTCATGCTATAATAGCAGAGTTGAGTAATTGTAACAGACACCACAAAGCCCAAAATGTTTACTATCTGGTATTTTACAGGAAAAGCTTGTTCACCCTGGCTTAGAGGGAAATAAACACCTTTAAATGTTTACATTAGAAAACAAGAAAAAATTTAGGTCAACAATCTAAGTGTCACATTAAGAAGCTATAAAAGATGAGAAAATTAAACCCAAAGTAGAAGAAAGGAAATAATAAAGAGCAGAAATCAGTGAAACGGAAAGCAGACCAAAAAGAGAAATTACCAACTAAAAAAAGTTCATTCCTTGAAAAGACCAAATAAACTGATAAACTTCTAGTTAGTGATCAAGAGAGAAAACAAAAATTACCAATATCAGGAAAAAATGAGAAGATATCACCAGAGATCCTACAGAAATAAAAAAATATGTAATAAAGGAATATTATTATGAACTTTACATTGGTACATTTGACAATCTAGGTAAAATGGACAAATTTCTTGAAAAACACTATTCTCAAACACTAACACAAGATGAAACAAAATCTACCTATAAATATATTAAAGAAAGTAATTATTTTTTAAAAAATTTATTTATTTATTTCATATCTTTATTTGGAGTATAACTGCTTAACAATGTTGTGTTAGTTTCTGCTGAACAACAAAGTGAATCAGCTATATGCATACATATATCCCCATATGCCCTCCCTCTTGAGCCTCCCTCCCACCCTCCCTATACCACCTCTCTAGGTCGTAACAAAGCATCGAGCTGACCTCCCTGTGCTATGCAGCAGCTTCCCACTAGCCATCCATTTTACATTTGGTACTGTATATATGTCAATGCTACTCTCTCACTTCATCCCAGCTTCCCCTTCCCACCCTGTGTCCTCAAGTCTGTTCTTTATGTCTGTGTCTCTATTTCTGCCCTGCCACTAGCTTCATTGGTAGTTTTTTTGATTCCATATATGTGTGTTAGCATATGGTATTTGTTTTTCTCTTTCTGACTTACTTCACTCTGTATGACAGACTCTAGGTCCATCTACCTCATTACAAATAACTCAACTTCGTTCCTTTTAAGTGCTGAGTAATATTCCATTGTGTATATGTGCCACATCTTCTTTATCCATTCATCTGTCAATGGACACTTAGGTTGCTTCCATGTCTTGGCTATTGCAAATAGAGCTGCAATGAGCATTGTGGTACATGACTCTTTTTTTTTTTTTTTTTTTTTTGCGATACGCGGGCCTCTCACTGTTGTGGCCTCTCCCGTTGCGGAGCACAGGCTCCGGACGCGCAGGCTCAGCGGCCATGGCTCACGGGCCCAGCCGCTCCGCGGCATGTGGGATCTTCCCGGACCGGGGCACGAACCCGTGTCCCCTGCATTGGCAGGCGGATTCTCAACCACTGCACCACCAGGGAAGCCCTCATGACTCTTTTTGAATTATGTTTTTCTCAGGGTATATGCCCAGTAGTGGGATTGCTGGGTCATATGGTAGTTCTATTTGTAGTTTTCTAAGGAACCTCCATACTGTTCTCCATAGTGGCTGTATCCATTCACATTCCCACCAACAGTGCAGGAGGGTTCCCTTTTCTCCACACCTTCTCCAGCATTTGTTGTTTGCAGATTTTTTGATGATGGCCATTCTGACCAGTGTGAGATGATACCTCATTGCATTTTTTTTTTTTTTTTTTTTTGTAGGTAGATTTTTTTTTTTTTTTTTTTTGCGGTATGCGGGCCACTCACTGTTGTGGCCTCTCCCGTTGCGGAGCACAGGCTCCGGACGCACAGGCTCAGCGGCCATGGCTCACGGGCTTAGTTGCTCCGCGGCATGTGGGATCTTCCCGGACCAGGGCACGAACCCGTGTCTCCTGCATCGGCAGGCGGATTCTCAACCACTGCGCCACCAGGGAAGCCCTCATTGCATTTTTTTAAAATAAATTTATTTATTTTATTTTGGCTGCATTGGGTCTTTGTTGCTGCATGCAGGCTTTCTCTAGTTGTAGTGAGCAGGGGTCTCTAGTTGCAGCAAGCAGGGGCTACTCTTCATTGCAGTGCACGGGCTTCTCATCACGGTGGCTTCTCTTTTGTGGAGCACGGGCTCTAGGCGTGTGGGCTTCAGTAGTTGTGGCTTGCAGGTTCTAGAGCACAGGCTCAGCAGTTGTGGTGCACAGGCTTAGTTGCTCCGCAGCATGTGAGATCTTCCCGGACCAGGGCTCAAACCCGGGTCCCCTGCATTGGGAGGCAGATTCTTAACCATTGCACCACCAGGGAAGTCCCTCATTGTGGTTTTAATTTGCATTTCTCTAATGATTAGTGGTGCTGAGCATCTTTTCATATGTTTGTTGGCAATCTTTATGTTCTTTGTAGAAATGTCTATTTAGGTCTTCTGCCCATTTTTGGATTGGGATGTTTGCTTTTTTTGATATTGAGCTTCATGAGTTGCTTGTATATTTTGGAGATTAATCCTTTGTTGGTTGCTTCGTTTGCAAATATTTTCTCCCATTCTGAGGGTTGTCTTTTGGTCTTGTTTATGGTTTCCTTTGCTGTGCAAAAGCTTTTAAGTTTCATTAGGTCCCATTTGTTTATTTTTGATTTTACTTCCATTACTCTAGGAGGTGGGTCAAAAAAGATCTTGCTGTGATTTATGTCATAGAGTGTTCTGCCTATGTCTTCCTCTAAGAGTTTTAAAAATATGGAATGCTTCACGAATTTGCATGTTACCCTTGCACAGGGGCCATGCTAATCTTCTCTGTATTGTTCCAATTTTAGTATATGTGCTGCTGAAGTGAGCACAGTAAATTTATTATTAAAAAACTCCCCAGAAAGAAAACTCCAGGCCCAAATAGCTTGACCAGTGAATTCTCTGAAACATTTAAAGAAGAAATAAAATTGGTCTTAGAGTGAATATAACAAAATGGCAGAGTAGGCAGCTCCAAACACCCATCCTTCCACAGAAACACTGAAACACAAGCAGAAACTGTCAGAAACGACTTTGTCAGAAGTCTGGAAAATATTCAAAGGTTCACAGCAACCAAGCAAACACTGAATCAAGAAAAAGACAAATAAAAGAAGTAGGAAAGCCTCATGGTATTTTCACTTGCCCTTTCCTCACCACCTCCCTGTGCCTCTGTAGCAGTCTCGAAGATGGCAGCCATCTTCGAGATGGACCTCTACAGGGTCCCTGGTTACAAACAGAGCAGAGCAGAACTCACAAATTATTGTGTTTGTTCTAATCTGTCTGGGGGCTACCTGAATGAATGAAACAAGGCATTCATCTCTATTTTACGAAGCTCAGAACCCACTCAGGGCAGAAAAGCAGGCTGCATTGCTCAGAAACACTGTAAGACAAACAAAAAGCCCATATCCAGGGGTAAAAGATTATGGTTGAGACATACAATAGAACACTTAATATCTAAGAGGAAAAGCCATGAAGAGAATTTCCTTGGGAAATCAGGGCATTCAAAAGCACCTATGTGTACTGGGGAATTTAGAAACCAGGCACAGACCCAGGACACGATGCATGCTCAGAAAATACCTCAGAAGACACCAAGCCTTCACCACTGGCTGATCTGTAGGCTCAGTGCGAGCCTGGCTAAATGCTGAAGGGCCCTAGCACACAGCCAATCTGCAAAACCAGAGAGAGGTTGTTTTTTGTTTTGTTTTGTTTTGTTTAGCTCTTGGTATTCAAGGAAATCTCTGTTAAAACACTAATTGGACAAAAGCTTAAAGGAACAGAGATTTCAATGACCAGATGTGACAAGGAATACAGTTATTGCAAAAATGGTTGGGAAAAGTAACTAAACAAATGGACAACTGCAGCCTTTGACAATCACGAACAGCTAACTCTGGGGAAGAGGTAGAATCTGATTTCCAGAGGTACTACATTATAATATTTGCACATCCAATTTTCAACAACAACAACAGCACAGATAATACAACGAAGAAGGAAAGTATGGCCCATTCAAAGTGATAAAAATTGAGTTAAATTGTCCCTGAGGACACCAAGACATTGAATTTACTAAACAAAGACTTTAAACCAACTGTCTTACGTACGTTCTAGGAGCTAGAGTAAACCATGGACAAGGAAGTAAAGGAAACCAGTAAAACAATGTATGAATAAAATGAGAATATCATAAAGAGATTGGAATTATGAAAGGCCACCAAATAGAAATTCTGGAGCTGAAAAAATTTTTCAACTAAAATGAAAAATTCATTACAGGAGTTTAACAAAATTAAGCAGACAGGAAAAAGAATCAGCAAATTTTAAATGTCCCAAATTTGATGAAAGATATGAATCTACACATCCAAGAAGCCCAACAAACTCCAAACAGGAGAAACTCAAAGAGATCCACACTGAGACAAATTATAGTCAAATTGTCAAAAGCCAAAATCAACAGAAACAGCAAGAGGGAAGCAACTCATCACATGTAAAATTTTTAATAACACTAATAGCTTATTTCTCATCAGAAATCATGGAGACCAGAAGGCAGTGAGATATATTTAAAGTGCTGAAAGGGAAAACAAAAAACAAAAAACAGACGTGTCAAGCAAGAATTCTATATCCAGAAAGAATGGAGAAGAAATCAAAACAAAGCTAAAGGAGTTTGGTATTACTAGCAGATCTGCCCTGCAAGAAATGCTAAGGGAATCATTCAGGTTGAACTGAAAGGACATTAGACCATGGCTCAAATCTATATGAAAAAATAAAGAACATTTATGGCAAATATGTCCTTGTTTTTCTTTTATATGGCTAAGTCTATGTTTCTCTTTTCTCTCTGCCTTAATTTGACTCTCTTTGAAAGAGAGGTAATATGACAAAATAAGAAAGAACCCAGTAATAGGAGTTAGAAGACCTATATTGAACCATGCTCCAATCATTTTGAGACTGTGAATCTGAAGACAAATTAAAGTTTGGAAGACTAAGTTTTTATGTAAAATACGGGGAATATTCTGACTCTCATAAGTTGTTAAGATTAAGAGCAGTTTTCAAAGTATTAGATTTTTCGTAAGCATTAATTGAAGTAAAAACTGAACACACTAGTCTCTTATCCTTTCTTTATTCTTTAAACTGGCCACAATATAGAGTTTTACTGTTTATGTTATATTATAATATTAATAATTATATTGATGACTGCTATTATTTGAAGGAACTCTAAGGCAAATTGCTGACATTTACAGAAAGATTGTTTTGCATTGGCAATCACCCACATAATGCTGTCTTCTTTCTTTTCCAGGGATTTGAGTCAGAATACCTCTGTTAAGTGTGCATACTTCCAGAGCACACCTTAGATGCAGGTAACAGTGACTAATGATAATGATGAAAATCATAGGGAATTCTCTTGTTAGTGGTTAGGACTCTGCACTTTCACTGCCAAAGGCACAGGTTCAATCCCTGGTTGGGGAACTAAGATCCTGCAAGCTGTGTGGCCATAAATAAATAAATAAATAAATCACAATAACAGCAGCAGCAACCAATACATACACTGCTTACCATGTGCCAGGCTACTCTAGTAAGGTAGGTATACTAGTATTCCTGAGGAAAGTGACACACAGTGAAGTTAAGGGACTTGCACAATATTATATAACTTGTAAGCAGCAGAGCTGAGATAAAATAGGACCTTTATGATTGACTTGGGTAGTTACAATCTGATACTGGTCTACAGAGAACAACAAAGAATGAGACAGAAGATTGGAGATAAATCATGGTGGGGGGAGATGGGGCGACAAGAGGAACTGCCTTTCCTCAAGGCAAAAAATCACAAGCAAATTGATCCTGCTTTTGACCACCCATTTGTCAGGCTTTTAAAGTGTTGTGTTGGGAAGGGAAGGAATGAGAAGAGATTTGAGAAGTTATTTATACTTTTTTGAATTTTGCTATTAGGTCTAGACTAGAACATCACTTTGCTCCCATGGTGCAGGGTCAACAAAATCACCCAATATTCTCCAAGCCAAATGGCCTCTGTCTTAATTTCCTGTATTCAGTTATAGGGAGATGGGTCCTGGTAGCTCTACTATAAGTTTATTCATTCAACAATCATTTAGTGCTAAACACTGTGCTACGTGTTGTTGAAATAAAGATAAATGAAACATGATCCTACTCCTTGAGGAGCTCATAGTCTGGTGGGGATGAGAGATGCAAACAAAAAAAACAGTTTAAATTGGAGGGAGTCTAGGAGTGGTAGTGAGTAGCTCTCTCTAAAAATGGAAGTTCTAAGAGGCACTGATCAAACAAAATTGTTTACAAAATTGGTAATTCTATACAGTTCAACCTAAGAGATGATATTTGAGCTAGTTCTTGTTGGGGGAAAAGAAGGGGGAAAGGAAGGTATTAGAGGCAAGTACAGAGGAGGCCACACTCCCTAACTTACAAGTGGAACACTATGTGCTTCTCACACTCATTTTACATAAAGCATCAGGAAATGAAAGAAAACACACACGTAACACCACTTTGATTTTTCTTGAAATTAGAGCATTATATCCTTACTTCATAGAACAACTAGTTATAAATACTACACTGGAACTATACTATGACTCCTACTGTTGTCCTTGAATGTCAAAGATGCCAATATAAAAGTTTCAACTACTTCAGTGAAGCTTCAAGTATTTTCCAAAATCTGTTGTTTCATTTCCCCCCAGGGTTATTAAAAAGCACAGTCTGTTATGGAAAAACCACAGTAAAAACTGGACTTATTTCACAACCAAATAGTGGCACAGCAAGTAAATAATTTGATGTGAAGTAATATAAAAAGTTCTCTTTAACCTATGGAAGGAAATACCTTTTCCTTTAAGAGGAGGGAAACATAATTAATTTTAAAAGTCCATTAATATTCAGATGTAAGTGCTTGTTTTCATAGTTCTACTGCATAGCTTTAATATTCTTAATTTAATACTACTCAAAATAAATAAAAATTAGGATACCAAAATCTTCTCCTATCCCTGGGACAGCAACTTTTTCTGCAAAGGGTCGGAAAATATTTATTTCAGGCTTGGTTGCGGGGTGGGGGAGGATCTATACCATTTGTATCACAACTACTCACCCTTGCTCTTGCAGTGTCAAAGCGACAGCGCAGACAATACTTACACAACAGAGTGTGGCTGAGCTCCAATAAAACCATATTTACAAAACCAGGCAGTCGACTGGCTGATTCCTGTTCTAGCCCTTAAATCATCTTACACGAGGAAATGCAAACTATCCTTTAAATGAGAGAAAAAATTTTTTCTTTTTTTTATGCTCAGTGGTAGGAGGGAGTAGGAGGGATGAAGTGAAAGAGGGAGAAATTTTAAAAAAGCATACAGGTACAGTCAGGAAGGGATTAGGTTACCTTCTGTGGATCTGAATTCTTCTCCCATTGAAGTACTCTTCATACCCAGGTTATCATCACTGTCACATTCTGTAAGGAAGAATCAATAAATACAAATGTACTTCTGAAAAAGTTATTGTGCCATAATTTATGTATTCTAAGACAATATGACTTTCAATGACTTCTCCCATACCCAAGCTTACTAATTACAATCCATTAGTATTACACAACTTTCCTTAGAGGTTGGTGTGTTTCTTAATGCTTACCAAATAATATTACTTAAATTGAGAAAAAAATAAAAATGAATGAAATAGGCAATTTGATTTGGGCTCCATATTCAAAAAATTATTTGAAGTTCTTTTTGCATGTTGAGGAAATATAAAATCCTAGTATATTTTAAAAACTGTAAATTTTTAAAAGCTAGTATGTTTATTTGGATCTAGCAAATAAACTCCAAAGTTTCATTTGCATGAAATCATCTTTAAAAGATTTTTAATGATGACAGATAAAATTCTCCTGTATTTTGAAAATCATATGCATTCATCTCTATAGAGACCATAGATTTATATTAACAGTGTCTCTGCATGGCACAAACTCACTTGATGCCTTATATGCTTACTGAGAGACCTAAGGCTTTAAAATAATCACATGACTGACCGGGTATTACAAAAGTCACTTAAAATATGAACGTGGTACCATCAGGGACCCAGTATTTGGCTTTTCACCTTTACTACATTTAAATCAATTTCTATCAGAGTGACTGAATCAGGGTTTAAATAACCCTGATTGTGTATTCAATACAAATCACATGGACATATTTGTTTCTGTGAAAATATATAAAAACTTAAAATATACATTAAAAAATTTATCAATATATCATTGTTTATAAATAAAAACCACTATATTTCTCTTCTATTCCTTTGCTGCAAAAATTTATTACGAGTCACCTTTTGCTATTCCAGCAAAAGAACTATTGCTTTTTCTACAATATGTTATATACACCTACTACTTCAAATATTTCAAGCTGTGTTTTAGTGAAATAAAAGATTACATTTACAATGTGAAGAACAAAAACTTTAGCCTTAAAACATTAGGAACAAAGAGAAAATACCCAAGGTTTCTTTTATTACAATTCAAAGTCAAGGCCAGTCAAAAGCAGTATGTGGTAACTGGCCTAAACAATTCATCATGGCAACCAAGACCTAAAGGCAAAACTGCAGGTTTGAATCATAAGGTTTAGCTTGACACTACGTTGAAAAAATTTTTAAAGGTTTCGTTTGCCTCAATCAGCCCCATCTGTAGAAGAGAGAAAATCATGAATTTTTTTCCCCTATTTTTCAGTATCTTGCACAGAATTAACTGTATCATATAGATTTCTAGGATGGTGCCCAAAGCAACAACCTATATAGTCTCATCAACAGGCTGAGCAAGCAGGCAGATAGATGCTTAGAATTAGGTTCAACAACTATTTCATATAGGGCATGCCACTGCTTCAATCACCTACACTTTCACAGCATGGGTGAACTAGTATGTTCAATTTTTAAGATGGCTTTAAAAACCTGTATAATTTGTACCAACCATACTTAATGCCTCCATCCCATTCATTCTAAAATGAAGACACAAACCAAACAGACACAACAAAGTCCCAGGGCCATAAACCAGACAACCCAAGGACAGTGTTCAGATTCAACAAAAATCATGTCAAAGCACAGTAAAGTCTGTTTTCAATTTAAATTCACTAATTCATAACAGCCTATGCTCAAGTCCCTCCTTGCATTACCTAAGAAAAAATATTCTAGGAAAGTTCAAACTTTACATAAAACTGGAAGGAAGATGTTTAATTACTGAAGTATAAACAACTGAATACACAAAACTGTGTTTTTAAAAACTGTGTTTACATAAAGCAAACAATGTTCTTGAACTAACCTACAAGATACAGCCAAGTTCTATTACATAAACAGATCTTTAAGAGCCCAGAGAATTTTTTTATATAAGCAATGGCGGTGACTAATAGTAGAAAATGGCAACTCAGAAATTCAGTCATCAAGAATGTGGTTGAAGTAGGTGCAATAACATAATACTCTGGAAAGTAAAAGCAAACAAACAAACAAAACCTTAAGATGTATGGTCAAAACAGTAAAAACAAGTCGCATAGTTATTTTACTTTACAAAGAGCATACTACAAGCCAGGAGCAACGTCACATGGGGTAAATAAAAATGGTGCTAGCGTGGTCCCTTTAACTCAGCCTGCCCTCACACTGAGACTGCATTTCTACAGTCTGAAGAAAAGAAAATGGGGCTTCTTGGTTTACCTACAAGACAAAAGATCCCAGGGAACTTACAATGGTAAGTTGGCTATGCTTGACACATAATCAGCTTACTTTTTAAAGTACCAGAACCCACAATCAAATCTTTTTACCTTCTACCAAAAAAAAAAAAAAAAAAAAATTAAAAAAGCATCTTCCTAAATGTTATTTTTATCTACACACACTCTGCAATGTCGTTAGACTGTAACAGAGTGTCTCATCTTCATTCCTCAAGGACACGGTAAGAGCCAACAATGCACAATGGATTCTCTACATAATAAAATCAGGGCTTTGTGTCAGTGAAAGCCTCAGCCTTCACAGGTGATGGCTGTGTGGCCTCAGACAGCTATTTTAACCTTCCTGGGCCCCCTGCTCCCTCATCTATGAAAGGGGGCGATCTAATACATCCTAACTCACAGTGTTGAAAAGAGGATTAAACAACATGCATAAGTTCTTTGAACATGTTTAAACATCTTCAAACACTACAAGTACAAAAAGCAGCTAGCATGGTGGCTGGCACACAGTAGGTACTCAATAAAGGTTAGCTCCTTTTATTTCTTTAAAACAACATTGAAGGGGCTTCCCTGGTGGCGCAGTGGTTGAGAGTCCGCCTGCCAATGCAGGGGGCCCGGGTTCGTGCCCCGGTCCGGGAAGATCCCACATGCTGCGGAGTGGCTGGGCCCGTGAGCCATGGCCACTGAGCCTGCATGTCCGGGGCCTGTGCTCCGCAACGGGAGAGGCCACAGCGGTGAGAGGCCCGCGTACCGCAAAAAAAAAAAAAAAAAAAAAAATTGAAGTGACAAGTGATATCTGCATCTTTGAAACATGAGGCTTGAGTTAGAATGAACACACACTTGTGAATAAAGTGTGAAAAGCATAAAAGAAGAAAAAGTCTACCTGGTCCTCTGACTAGGATCACTAGAAAGGATCCATGTATCTTGGCAAATTTTTTAAAAGTGAAAATGAGTACAATATAGAATAGAACTGATGAAGGATAAGGGGCCCAAGAGTGTCAATTCAGGACGGATTAATATTTTTACACATCTCTACAGGGATTTACACATATATCATAGCTGTAATCAAAACGTTGGTGCTGGAACCCTGATGCATAGAAGGAGAGTGAGTTTAAAGGGCAAAAACCATGACATATTCAAATTTCAAACTTAGTATAAAGGCTCACCTTGCTAGAGAGGGTAACTGATTTAACTCAACCAAGTCAGAGATCTAACAAAGTAGCAGCAGTAGCACTACTTACCTGTCCTCTCCCTACCAAGCAAAGATATAAGACCTTATGATCAAATGACTGGCATTCATACATGGAGCCAGCAACTTCCCAATACCTCTATTTCTACTGAAATAAGTATCTCCTGAAAAAACTTTCAATTAACTGAAAAACTGGCAAAAAAGAAAGTATAAGATACCATATGATCACTGATTCTGACAACACTATTCAACAGATTCTTCCTGTTTACATAGGAGTAATAAAACCACTTTATGGTCCTAATAATGGAAAATTTCTGAAAAGTTAGAAAGAAATAAGAGGTTCAAGCTTCTATCATTTGTCTATGCTATGGCAGAGATTTAAAAAATGTGAAAAATCACCATATTGCTTGTAAAACATGAGAGAACTTCTCACTGTGTGTTACTTGTAAGAGAGTTTGTGGGGTGGCTGGTTGGTAGCTAGGAGCCTTGAAACGACAGACCCCCAAAGCTGTACGTGATATTGTACGTACAATAAATCCCCTACATACAAACAAGTTCCATTCCGAGAGCGCATTCGTAAGTCCAACAAAATTAGCCTAGGTACCCAACTAACACAATCAGCTATATAATACTGTACTGTAATAGGTTTATAATACTTTTCACACAAATAATACATAAACAACAAACACAAAAAATAAAGAAAGCATTTTTAATCTTACAATACAGTACCTTGAAAAGTACAGTAGTACCAGCTACATCACCGAGGCTTATGCTTGCTTCTGGACATCCTGGGCTTGAAATAAAGATACTGTACTACTGTACTCTATACAGTCATGTACAGTAAAGTACACCAAAACACAACCACTTGTAGAGGATGCACGCATGTGACAAAGTACGCCAGACACGTGAACTAACTTACGTGACTGGACATGCGAACGCACGTTTGTATCTTTGAAAGTTTGCAACTTGAAGGTTCATATGTAGGGGACTTACTGTACATGTCCATTTGGGGGAAAGAGGTTTAGAAAGCTTTTTTCAGATTCCCAAAAAGGTCCATCGACACCTACCCCCAAACCACACTGCCTTAAAATAACTGGTTGTCAGATCTGAAGACAGGACACTGGGTTAAGCTAGATGGAAGGAGTTACCCTGGCATTCTCGTGGTAACCAAAACTACACTACAGGCCCAACATGAACTGCAGTATTTGTGGACACTGAGAGACGTTTCTCAGTCCCAATACATATTAAATATCATTTCTTAACAAAGACTATTACTCTACTATTAACAAAGCCATTTATTAGGAAAGGTGAAGGAATAAAGTTACCCAAGAAAGTCACTGTTCTTTGATTTTTCTTATTATAAAGTTCATTAGCAGGCAATTTGATGCCTTTCAGTCTTCCATGAAGAAGAAAATTTGTCTTAAACTGAATCTGAACATACTGTGATTCAGCATAATATTTTTTTAAATTTTAGAGTTATAAAAGCATCTTTAAAACCAGACCTAAATAAAATATGTGACTTAAAGACTACACTTCTTTGGCCACTTAATTTTAATAATTTTCATTACTTTTAAAATGTAGTGGCTATAGCACATGAAAAGATGCTCAATGTCACTAACCATCAGGGAAATGGAAATCAAAAACAAAATGAAATACCACTTCGCACCCATTAGGATAGCTACTATAAAAACAAACAAAAATCAGAAAATAACAATTGTTGGCAAGGATGCAGAGAAAATGGAACCCTTACGCACTACTGGTGAGAATGTAAAATGGTACAGTCCATGTGGAAAATCAGTATGGCGATTTCTCAAAAAATTAGAAATAGGACTTCCCTGGTGGTGCAGTGCTTAAGAATCCACCTGCCAATGCAGGGGACATGGGTTCAAGCCCTGGTCTGCGAAGATCCCACATGCCGCGGAGCAACTAAGCCCATGCACCACAACTACTGGGCCTGTGCTCTACAGCCCACAAGCCACAACTACTGAGCCTGCACGCCACAACTACTGAAGCCTGCGTGCTTAGAGCCCGTGCGCCGCAGCAAGAAGAGCCATCACAATGAGAAGCCCATGCACTGCAACAAAGAGTAGCCCCCACTCGCCACAATTAGAGAAAGCCCTTGCGCAGCAACAAAGACCCACACAGCCATAAATGAATGAATGAATGAATGAATGAATGAATACATTAGAAACAGAATTACCATATGATCCAGCAATTCCACTTCTGGGTATATACTCATAAGAACTGAAAGGAGGATCTCGAAGAGATGTCTGTACCCCCATGTTCACAACAGCATGATTCACAATAGCTGAAGCATGGACGCAACCCAAGTGTCCATCAACGGATAAACGGATAAGCAAAAGGGGGTATATACATACAATGGAGTACTATTCAGCCTTAGAAAGGAAGGACATTTTGACATAGGCTACAACATGGGTGAAACCTGAGGACATTTTGCTCAGTGAAATAAGCCAGCCACAAAAATACAAAGGCTGCATGGTTTCACTTACACGACATACTCAGAGTAGTCAAATTCATAGACAGGAAACAGAATGGTGGGTGCCAGGACCTGGGGGAAGGGGAGTGCGGAGTTGTTGTTTAATGGGTATGGAGTTTCAGTTTTGCAAGATGAAAAGAGTTCTGGGGATGGATGGCAGTGATGGCCGCACAACAATGTAAATGCAGTTAATACCACTCAACTGGAGACTTCAAAATGGTTAAGATGGTAAATCTTATGTATATTTTACTAAAATGAAAAAAATGGAAAGAAAAACTAAAAGAATATATAGTGGCTAGGAACCATATTTCCTTTTTACAGTAGTAATAATTAATAATATATGCTACTTACTGAGCACCTCTTTCTTATGCTATGCTAGACACTATATGTATCACTAATTCTTACAACCTTATAGATATGAAAAGTGAGACTCAGAAAAAGTTGAGTAACTTGCCTGAAATCACACAGCTAAAAAGCAGCAAAGTAGGTATTCGAATCAAAGACCATGCCCTTCTTTATGTACTGCACGGTCTCTGTATTTCACAAAAATTCAGAATAAAGTATACATGTGCCCCCAAAGAGCAGTAAGTTCAAACGAGCACTGATTACAAATGAATGATTAAAAAAAAAATACCTAGAGAATTCTATATTCTGACATAGAGAGTGGTTTATGACACTGATGAGTGAAAAAGGAAATTAAAGTATATGTCAAAAAAAAACAAGGCTAGAGCATAAGAGACATTCAGAAAAGAACATCGGTATATAACAATAACCTATACTTCACCTCCAACCCTAATATACCCATGCAGACCTACTCATATGCAGCTCTCATTCCAAATAAAGTTGAAAGAAAGGCAAATCCATTACAGGTCTCATGTTCTAAATTACAAAAGAAATGCTCCCCAGAGCAGCAGCATAGGAGGAAGAAAAGGGGGTTGGCCTAGGTAGCAAAGGTAAAAATATAAATATTTTTCAAGATGTTAAGTAGATGTTGTTAAGGATCGGGGAAGGGATGGTAAAAGAATGGGAGAAAAAGAGATTAAAAAAAGCCACAGACACACAGGGTACTCCATTCAATACTCTGTAATGACCTATATGGGAACAGAATTTTAAAAAGAGTGAAGAGGGACTTCCCCGGTGGTCCAATGGTAAAGAATCTGCCTTCCAATGTGGGGGACACAGGTTCAATCCCTGGTCAGGAAACTAAGATTCCCACATGTTGCGGGGCAACTAAGCCCATGCACAACTACTGAGCTTGTGCACCTCAACGAGAGAGCCCACGTGCCACAAACTACAGAGCCCACACGCCCTGGAGCTCGTGGGCCACAACTACAGAGAGAAAACCCACACACCACAAGTAGAGAGAAGCCCACACACTGCAACTAGAGAACTAGAGAGAAGCCTGTACGCTGCAATGAAGATCCCACATGTCGTAACTAAGACCCCACACGGCGAAATAAATATTTAAAAAATAATAAATAAATAAAAGAGTGGATATATGTAGACGTATAACTGACTTACTTTGTTCTACAGTAGAAACTAACACAACATTGTAAATCAACTATACTCCAATAAAATAAATTAATTAAAAATTTTAAGAAAAGGAAGAAAAGAAAAAAACCTGCCGCAGACAGAAAAAGCAAGTGAATGAAAACAGAAACTACAGAATAGGAAGACAAAATTCAGTACTAAAGCATGACATAAATATGCAAAACAGAGCTGATTTTTCTTTAAAGAGTGCAATTGTGCCAGTAGCTTAACAGTTCCTAACTTTGCAGAAGTGAATTGATCCAATGCAATAAGTAGTTAGAGCAAAGTTCTTCAGACTAGATCTTCAATCAAAATGTGGCTCTATATATGTAGAAAGAAGAAAATAGCTAGGAGGAGAACACACTTGGACAATTTAAAGGCATATAATAAAAATTCCAAAAAGTAATCAGCTTTTCATTGAGGTCATTCATCAATACCTTCAAACCATATTCATGGCTGCAAATTATTAGGATATTTAAAAATTACTCTTTTATTCTCTCCTACCCACATTTCAGAAATTACAAAAAACAAAAACAAAACCAAAACAAAAACCTAGCTGGATCCCTAGAATTACATCCTTTCCTACCTAAATACTGGTTAGTGAAATTGGACATCAGCATGCCCTTTCATTGAATAATCTCAGAAAGGCAGAGAAGAGTGTAGGACAGGGGGTGACTAGCCCTTCAAGGCAATAAAGATCTCTCAGGGCATCATTTTGCCACTGTCAACCTCTAAAATTTTTATTTTTTATTTTTTAGTATTGCCATATTAGCATTTATTGCTTTCTGGTTTCTCCTATAAGCACTTTGCTTTCTGAAAAACTGAAGATAAATTTAGAATTTTAGAAATGAAATGAAGATCTGGATTCTGAGCTTTGCAAAACTATACTAGCGTATCTCAAACCATAAGTATATATTTTAAATATATGAATATAAATTTCATCCATTAGATTAAAAAAGGGCTCTAAAATATTATGAATTCATTCTCCTTCTAATACACTCAAAGTAAAAGTGAGATAAGAGAAAAAAATACGATAGAGGCATGAGCGCATGGTGGTTTAGTGAGTAGGCAGCAAGGCACTAGTGGAGAGCAGTTTATTGGTTTCTCTCAGGAGTGAAGTCTCTTCCTCTTGGGCAGTTTGCACTGTGGCTGCAGCTGCATACCTTTGGTGGTATCAGATATGCTATTTAACAAGGCACACATCATATCTCCCTCTAAGTGGTGAGGGTTGAGTATATGTGCTGGCCTCTGAGTCTTCTTAAATTGATTCTCTAGCTCCAGAAAACCTTGATCTCCTGAGAGGATGGTGAAAGGAATCTGCTTGGGCAGCTGTTCATCCAGACGGCCAGCCTAAGTTGGAAAAAATGGCACAAGTTGATAAAAATCAGCGTCTGAGCTTCCAGTCAAGTTACAACTATTTCAGAATGAACACATACCTAGAAACATGTATTTAGCTTTTTCCCTTGCTCCCACCAAAGTATGATATAAAGATCTAGTTCATAAATGAAATATACCATATTTAATCAAATATAAAATGCTGTCAGTTATAAGATAAGCTCTTTTATATGCCACTAAGAAAGAAAGAAAAAAAAAGCCAAAAAGAGTATAACAGGAGGCCCCCACATAAAGGTGGAACACTAACAGGGCTATGCGCTCAACCTGAGGGTAAATAAAAAATGAATCTGCCATAGAGAAAAGGTAAGCAAAGTAATTTGCATAACTCAGTCTTAGAATTGGCTAGATGGAAAAAGAAACTATCTTGTGGTTTAAAACATAAGCAGCAGTCAACAAGTTTGCAGAGTATCAGTGTGACACAAAAATCCTTAAGCAGAGAATTTAATTTAAACTGGGTCTCAAGTGGGTTGTTTCTCCAGGTGACTAGCAGACAGAAGCAAGTGCAAATTCCATCTGGGCCAACAGTGACTGCTATGGTGCCCCCCATTTCAGAGATGTTAAAATGTGAAAGTGCCTCATGCGTCAAGGAGTGTCATCTCCTGATAATTTACTCTAGAAATAGCTGAGGGTCTACTATGAGTAGCTGAGAGTCTGCTGGAACTGGGGATGAAGCAGTAAACACACGCTATGGGTTCCTGCCCTCAATAGTCGTAAGTAGAACCTGATGCAAAAGGTTTTATACAAAAAGCACAACACTGAAAAGGAATCTACAGTGTCATTATGATTCAAGAGGGAAAAAAATCCAAATGGGTCCTAGCTTCACATTCGATTTTGAATAAAACAATGACTCACATGCATACATATGGCAAAATCAGCAGCATCTTTTCTTTTACTACAGCGAGGGTGAAGGAAGAAGCATCCAATCCTGTTCAGGTAATTATAGATCTTACAGTTGATGGGAGGCTTCCAGTTGGTATTTCCTCCTATTATGTTTAGAAAAGGCATAAATGATGAGTCAAACAAGAGAAAAAGAACAGAACACTAGATACAACTGAAAACTCTATAAGGAAAAATAAATACTAGAAAAAAAATGTTTCTAGAGGAAAAGTACCAGATTAGAAGGCAGAACAAGGCAGTTCTCGTGCAGGTATCACCAGGTTGTTGCTTAAATCTTGGGGAAGTATACCGACTTCCCCAAATCTGCCTATTAACCTGAAAACTCACAGGGATGTTAAGCAGAATCAAAAGTAATGTGCATGAAAATTCTTTGACTGCTGTTGTTCTATATGAATGTATGCATTAGTGGTTTTTTTACAGATATGTCAAGACTGCTCAGTGAATAAAAATGATGGGCAATCAGGAAAGCTGGACTTACTAAGAGGTTGTACTGACTACCTTATCCAGGTCAGCATGTTTCTATCTTAAATCCTAGTCCTCTTCTTTATATGCTGCTTCCTGTCAAACATGGCATGCATACCTCGTTTCACTGCACTTTACTGTGCTTTGCAGATACTGTGTTTTTTACAAATTGAAGGTTGGTGGCAACCTTGCACTGAGGGAGCTCATTGACGTCATTTTTCCAACAGCATTTGTTAACTTTGTGTCACATTTTGTTAATATTCGCAATATTTCCAACTTTTCCATCATTATTTTATTTGTTATGGTGATCTTTTATGTTACTATTGTAATTGTTTGGGGATGCCATGAACCACGCCCATACAAGACGGCAAACTTAACTGATAAATGTTGTGTGTGTTCTGACTGCTACACCGAATGGCCCCTCCCCCATCTTTCTCCCCTCCCTTCTGGCCTCCCTTTTCCCCCAGACACAATATTGAAATTAGGCCAATTAATAACCCTACAATGGCCTCTAAGTGTCCAAGTGAAAGGAAGAGTCTCACGTTTTTTAAAATCAAAAGCTAGCAATGATTAAGCTTAGTGAGGAAGGCATGTCAAAAGCCAAGACAGGCTGAAAGCTAGGCCTCTTGCACCACAAAGTTACCCAAGCTGTGAATGCAAAGGAAAAGTTCTTGAAGGAAATTAAAAGTGCTACTGCAGTGAACAAATGAATGATAAGAAAGTGAAACAACATTATTGCTGATATGGAGAAAGTCTGAGTCTCTGGATAGAAAATCAAATGACCACAACATTCCCTTAAGCCAAAACCCAATCCAGAGCCAGGCCCTAACTGCCTTCAATTCTATGCAGACTGAGAGAGGTGAGGAAGCTGCAGAAGCAAAGTCTGAAGCTAGCAGAGGTTGGTTCATGAGGTTTAAGGAAAGAAGCCGTCCCCATAACATTAAAGTGTAAGGTGAACTAGCAAATGCTGATGTAGAAGCTGCAGCAAGTTGTCCAGAAGATAATTCCTAAGATAATTCATGAAGGTGGCTGCACTAAACAACAGATTTTCAGTGTAGACAAAACAGCCTTCTATTGGAAGAAGATGCCATCTAGCAGTTTCACAGATAGAGAGAAGTCAATGCCTGGCTTCAGTGTTTCAAAGTACAGGCTAACTCTCTTGTTAGGGGCTAATGCAACTGGTGACTTAAACTTCAAGCCAATGCTCATTTACCATTCTGAAAATCCTAGGGCCCCTAAGAATTAAGCTAGGACTTCCCTGGTGGTGCAGTGGTTAAGAATCTGCCTACCAATGCAGGGGACATGGGTTCGAGCCCTCATCTGGGAAGATTCTGCTTGCCACGGAGCAGAAAGCCCGTGAGCCACAACTACTGAGCCTGTGCTCTAGAGCCCGCAAGCCACAACTACTGAGCCCACATGCTACAACTACTGTTGTAGCCTGTGCGCCTAGAGCCCGTGCTCTGCAACAAGAGAAGCCACTGTAATGAGAAGCCCATGTACCGCAACGAAGAGTAGCCCCTGCTCACCACAACTAGAGAAAGCCCGCACGCAGCAACGACGACCCAATGCAGCCAAAAATAAATAAACAAATAAATAAATAAATTTATTTTTTAAAAAAAGAAAGAAAAAGAATTAAGCTAAATTGACCCTGCTTATGCTCTATAAATGGAACAACAAAGCCTGGATGACAGTGCACCTGTTTATAATATGGTTTCTTGAATATTTTAAGTCCACTTTTGAGACCTACTGCTCAGAAGAATCCTTTCAAAATATTACTGCTCATTGACAATGCACCTTGTCACCCAAGAGCTCTGATGCAGATGTACAATGACATTCATTTTGTTTTTATGTCTCCTAATGCAACATTCATTCTGTAGACCATGGATCAAGGAGCAATTTTGGCTTTCAAGTATTATTATTTAAGAAATAAATTTCATAAGGCTACTGCTGCCATAGATAGTGATTCCTCTGATGGATCTGGGCAAAGTAAATTGAAAACCTTCTAGAAAGGATTCACCATTCTAGATGCCATGAAGGACATTCATGATTGGGAAGATGGGAAGAAGGCAAAATATCAACATCCACAGGAGTCTGGAAGAAGTTGATTCCAACCCTCATGGATGACTTTGAGGGGTTCAAGAATTCAGTAGACAAAGGAACTGTAAATGTGGGGGAAACAGCAAGAGAACTAGAATTAGAAATGGAGCCTGAAGATGTGACTGAATTGCTGCAATCTCAGGATAAAACTTGAATGGATGAGGAGTTGCTTCTTATGGATGAGCCAAAAGAAAGTGGTTTCTTGGGAAGGCACGCACTCCTGGTGAAGATGCTGTGAAGACTATTGAAATGACAACAAAGGATTTAGAATATTACATAAGCTTAGCTGATAACACAGGAGCAGGGTTTGAGAAGACTGACTCCAATTCTGAAAAAAGTTCTACTGTGGGTAAAATGCTATCAAACACCATTGCATGCTACAGAGAAATCGTTCATGAAAGGAAGAGTCAACCGATGCAGCAAACTTCATTGTTGTCTTATTTTAAGAAACTGTCGCAGCCACCCCAGCCTTCAACAACCCCCAGCCTGATCAGTCAGCAGCCATCAGCATGGAAGCAAAACCCTCCCCTAGCAGAAAGATTACAACTCACTGAAGGCTCAGGTGATGGTTAGCATATTTTAGCAATAAGGTTTTTTTTTTTGGCTGCGTTGGGTCTTCGTTGCTGCCTGCGGGCTTTCTCTGGCTGCAGTGAGCGGGGGCTACTCTTTGTTGTAGTGCGTGGGCTTCTCATTGCAGTGGCTTCTCTTGTTGTGGAGCATGAGCTCTAGGTGCAGGCTTCAGTAGTTGTGGCACTCGGGATCAACAGTTGTGGCTCACGGGCTCTAGAGTGCAGGCTCAGTAGTTGTGGCATATGGGCTTAACTGCTCCACGCCATATGGGATCTTCCTGGACCAGGGCTCGAACCCGTGTTCCCTGCATTGGCAGGCGGATTCTTAACCACCTGTGCCACCAGGCAAGTCCCAAGGTATGTTTTAATTAAGATTTCTTTTAGACATAATGTTGTTGCTCACTAAATAGACCACAGTATAGTATAAACATAACTTTTATATGCACTGGAAAACCAAAAAATTCATGTGACTTTCAGTGGTCTAGAACTGAACCCACAGTATCTCCTAGGGATGCCTGTACATCAGAGGCTCACTGTACTAAGCCTCAGTTAATCAAAGAGGAGTCTCTCTCCCAGGTTTGGTCAATGGTTTGTAAAGAGATTTAGACTACGGCCATACCACTCTGAATGCACCCGATCTCATCTGATCTCGGAAGCTAAGCAGGGTTGGGCCTGGTTAGTACTTGGAAGGGAGATTTATGTGAAGATGCACATTTATGAACAGTAAGGATGAACTGAAGAGGCAGTTATGTTGAAAACACATTAGTCCTGTAGTCATGAGGCCCAAGTTCGAAAGCTAACTCTACTATTTATTATTTTTGTACTTTGTAAAAAATAAACTTCTCAGCCTACTTCCTTATATTTTAAAGGGAGAAAATTATAACAATCAGTAAGCATGCATTAGTACCAAGTACAGTATCTGGCACATTATAGGTATTGAATAAAGGCTCTTTCAATCTGTATCTAAAGATCCACACACTGTGGGTCACCAGATAGAGCAAATATTTACTGCAGAGAAATGTAAAGAGAAAAATATTCTAGCAGAGTAACTACAATGCAAGGTGACAAAATTCCAATTATGTTCCTATCTTCTTCTATTCAGGAAGGTTCTAAAGGAGTCCTTTTAAAGCAAATCATATTCTAAGGGGGAAAAAAAGGGAGGTTGTCTCAAATGTGTTCCTTATTAACCATACCTTGAAAGCCCCAAATAAATGTTCCTTGGTTAAGATTCCCTGGTAGATGACCAAAAAAGTTGGACCAGTTATCAAAGTCTACAAAGACGATGTGAGTCATGGTTCGCAGGTAATCCACATCTGGGAGCTCAACAACCTCTTCATCTGAGAAGAGAGAAACATCGACATGAATTTGATAAGAATTAGCTAAAAACTTTTCAATTTGCCAACTTAATATTAATCTTGCATGTTATTTACTCCTATCTAAACCATGTTGTGAAATCCAAACCTGTATATGACACGCTATATTTATATCAGATAAGAAGTATTTTGAATATTTCAGAAATATGTACCACTGATCCCGGCTTTCTTTAAAAGTCACTTATAAAAGGAAGTTTTTAGGGATTCCCTGGTGGCGCAGTGACTGAGAGTCCGCCTGCCAATGCAGGGGACACGGGCTCGTGCCCTGGTCCGGGAAGATCCCACATGCCGCGGATCAGCTAGGCTCGTGACCCATGGCCACTGAGCCTGCGCGTCCAGAGCCAGTGCTCCGCAACGGGAGAGGCCAGAACAGTGAGAGGCCCGCGTATCGCAAAAGAAAAAAATAAAACCAACAACAAAAAAAGGAAGTTTTAAAAAAATTAGTTTACTGGAAGATATGGAAGACCAAATTTTAAGGCTAAATAACTAAAAACTTGCACCATCCATCAAAATAAACTTTCAGGGTTACTTGCTAAGAACTTTCTTGCCACAAGGAGTTTGTTCTTTTCCTAATGTAGACTGATTCATCAGCAGCCCTCTGGCTCTGTGCTCACACACCCGAGAGCAGACACCAGACAGCCAACAAGAGGCTCCTGTGACTCGTGCAAAACAGGGCCTGCTGCTCCTCCCGCCAAGGACACCTCTTCCTCAGTCAACTCAGGGCCTCTCACCTCCCACCATCTGCAACTCTTGTTCTCCCTCCTCTTCCCCTCCCTCCTCTTTCCTTCTTTTATACCTTCCACCTTGACAGAGCCTTACAGTTTCGAGTGGTAGCAATGCAAGCCTTAAATGTTTATACTATTTTAAAAATGGATAGCTTCTACTCCATCTCCTAGAGACTCTCTCAGAAAGAGACTGCCATCTTCCCATTTCCAAAGCACCCATCTTCTTATCTGTCTTCTTAAAATACTAAGTAATAGATACAAAAATGACCTCCTATCAGACACAGACCAACACAAATCCCCCAAAAGCAATCACAAGAGCAAAAGGGAAACAACAGAACATAAAATAGTGTGACTACGGTTTCACTGTTTGACATCGAGTTGAATGGATCAATAGTATGTCATTTAATTATTTCTCACATAAAACATGCCGTGACTAAAGGCAATGCTGAGATCTACATGTGCTACAGAGCAAGCCTATAAAAACTCAGTAGTTCATAAACATTTTATGAGCCAAAATACTCACATATTTCATTTTTTCCACTTGACATTGTGTAACGTATGAAGAGTTCATCTTTAAAAGAATATACACTTAAAATTATACTCTAAAGAAAACAATTTACTTCTAAACAAAATGAAAACACTGCACTCTTCTAGACTTCCTTAATCTTATCATAGAAGAAGGGAAGCCTAAAGTAAGCACAGACAAGGGGATCCATACCTCAGTTTTCTGCCTGGTTTCTTGCTACCACTTAACAACTCGACTTCTTATTGCTATTTTAACTCTAAGTAAAAGCTTTGCTTCCAAAGACGGTAACAAAAATATACAAATTCTCAAGTGACCTTTAAAACTTCTCTTACTTATAGAATAAGGTCAAAATAGAAATAAAAAGAATTCACCTGATTTATCTTTTTATTGAACTTAAATCTAAATGACAGTAACATGCAGGATAACTTTAAATCTGACTTTCAGAAAGACCATCTATTACCCTCATCTTTCAAAATTCCCATGCCTTTTGTAAAAGAAAAGAAAATGTTATCTAAAGTACCTATTATTTAGCGTAACAGATATTCCTTGTGCCCTTAGGTTGAGAGAGTGGCTGCCTGAAGCAGCGGGAAGCCACCCGTAAGCCACTGGCCAACGTATTAGCCCATCAAGTCCTGGCTTCAACACTGGCTCCCTAGGAGCAAAGAGGGTGGCTACACATGCGTGTGTTCCTAAACGGAAACGGGAAACGTGTACGGACGTCAGGGTTGTAGAGCCGTACCTGTACTCTGACAGCTCACGTCAGCCTCGGCTCCTCTCTCCGGGTCTGAAGTCTGTGGACAGCTTGCTGCCTGTCTCAGCTTTCTCTCTGCACGGGAGGAACTGGCAGCAAACGTGTACGGGCTCGTCTGCTCAGGCCCGAAGTGGGTCACGCTGGGCTCCCGCAGGAAGCAGTGTTTCCTGTGGAAGTGCTGCTGCGCGCTCTCGGGGTCCTGGAAGGCTCTGGTGCAGGTGCCGCACTTGATCAGGCACCGCGGCGCGCCCTCCGCACCCTCCGGCTCCCCGTGTGCCTGGCGCACGTGTGCCAGCATGTCATCCGTGGCCTGCGCT
The DNA here is from genome assembly GCF_026419965.1 of Kogia breviceps. Lineage (NCBI taxonomy): Eukaryota > Metazoa > Chordata > Mammalia > Artiodactyla > Physeteridae > Kogia > Kogia breviceps. The sequence goes on from NC_081319.1 coordinate 64,243,286, forward strand.
GTGGCCGAGCACGCACCGCAGCGGAACCACAGGCGGCCCTGGCCCAGGAGAGTCTGCAGACAGCGAGCGTGGTCCTCCCTTCTGTTGACTTTGCAGAGGTAGCTCTCCCGGCATCCGCACGTCAGCAGGTTACCGGTCTCTATAACTGGAAAATCACTCTCGGTTTTAATGGAAGTTTCCATTTTTTCTGACACAAATACATAGTCTATGCTGTGGTGCTCCTTATAATGACTCAAAAACGCTTCTTCCACATTAAAGATCAGATCACAAAGTCCACAGAAATACTTCATCTTTATTTCGTTGTCATGCTCATCTTGGCAATGTCGATACAGAGTTTCCATCTTGTGAAAAGTCTTTTTGCAATGGGCGCAGCTATACCTATGAAACTGGTGACTTGCTAAAGACATGCAGTGTTGTTTCACACATTCTTGGGAGTCAAACATATCTTCACAAATTCGGCATTGCCATTTACCGCTTGGAGGACTGGTTGCTGGGGAATGATCAAGAATAGTAATAGTTGAAGAAGGATTATCAGCAGTCAGATCATTCACCAACGTTGTAGAGGATGACGGCAAAGTGTCACCTTCTACCTCATCTGTCTCATAAAAATACCTGTGTCCATTATGAAACTCAGTCACATGGGCCATTATAGCCTCTTTCCTTGCCAACTCCTTTTTGCATGTCCGACACCAGAAAAGAAAGTTATTTAAATGTGCCCCACCATGAATGCGGCTCATGTGTAAACGGATGACTCCTGAATCTTCACACACCTTCCCACAGACCACACACTTATAACACATCGTGTTTGCTGAGAAAACGTGCTTTTCTACTGCTTCTTCACTTGGGAAGCGTTGCTGGCATTCACAAAACCAGGTTTTAACAAGTGACTTTTCCTTCTGAACACAAACCATACCCCCATGGCTTTTATCTCCTAAATTAATCTTCTTTTTTGGAACAGTGCTGCAATCTTGTGAGCTAGATTCTCGAACGGACATATTTCTTTTAAGTGATGAAAATTTTGACTGATCTTGCAACAGGTGCAAGTCAGAAGGGGGTTTGTTCCTTTCACTGCTGTGGCAATAAAGTAAGACTGATTCTTCCATTGAGTTAATGACTCGGACTTTGTGTCCTGAATTCTGCTTGTGATTCCAGGTACTGGTTTCATCCACAAAGACATGGTTGCAATGTGGACAATAACCTCTCAGTAGGAATTTCTCTGCCACCTGAGCAATGCTCTTCTCAGCTAGAGCTACAGGACCAGCATTTCGACAACGAACTCTAAATTGGACAAAAAAATAAACTCATAAGTATTTTCTAAATATCGTATCTCTGCTTTTTATTGTAGGAATTATAAAGTAAACAATGTATACATAAGCACTAAAAATTGTTTTTCAATAAAGTTGCAGGGCTTCCCTGGTGGCACAGTGGTTAAGAATCCACCTGCCAATGCAGGGGACATGGGTTCAAGCCCTGGTCCAGGAAGATCCCACATGCCACGGACCAACTAAGCCCTTGCACCACAGCTACTGAGCCTGCGCTCTAGAGCCCGCGTGCCACAACTACTGAAGCCCACGCGCCTAGAGCCCGTGCTCTGCAACAAGAGAAGCCACTGCAATGAGAAGCCTGTGCACCTCAATAAAGAGTAGCCTCCGCTCGCGGCAACTAGAGAAAGCCTGCATGCAGCAACGAAGACCCAACAGAGCCAAAATTAAATAAAATAAATTTTTTTTAAAAAAAGTTGCAGATGATATAATAATATTCTATCTACCTGACCATTACCTACACTTTATCTGTTTCTAATCCATATACCAAAGAGCAAAACTAGAATCAAAAAATTTTTTAAAACTTCAGACAAATTTTACACAAGTAAAAACTATATCAAATGCACTGATAGAAACGTCATGAGACAAGCAAGTAATTAACTTCTCTGCGGTAATTAAACAGTACAGAGGAGAACTACAGTGAGACTCTCAACAACCCTGTATCTATTCTTTGAGAACGAACTGATTTTATCTCAGGAAAATGCCATGCCCATGGTTGCTTTTATACTAAAGAAAGTGTCCAACATCATTGTTCATTAGAGAAATCCAGATTAAAACCACAGTGAGAATCTCAAAGGAACAACTAAAATGAAACAAACCGGCAAGAGCAAACCTTGGCAAGGATGTGGAGGAACTGGAACTCTCACACCTGGCTGGTAGGAATATGCACCAGTGCAAACACTTTGTGAAAATGTCTAGTAGTGTCTTATAAAATTAAATACACACCCACTCTTCGATGCCACAATTCCACTCCTAGATATTCATCCAAGAGAAATGCAACCTATGTCTATAAAAAGGCTTGTATAAAATGTACATAGCAGCTTTATTCACACTAGCTAAAAACTGTCCATCAACAAAAGAATGAATAAACAAATTGTGCTATATTCATACAATAGAATACTACTCACAAATAAAAAGGAACAATGTACTGAACAATATGGATGAATCTTACAGATATTATGACAAACACAAAAGAGTGCATACTATATATGATTCCATTTACATAAAGTCCTAGAGGAGATAAAACCAACGTAAGGTGAAAAAAGTATCAGAATAGACTGCCTGGGGGTGAGAGGGTGGGAAGTGACCAGGAAGGGAACAATGAACTTTCCATGGAGAGGTAACACAGGATGGTAAAAATGTGGGTTAACAGATGTATCCAGTAGTCAAAATCATAAAGGTTAAGATTTGTATACTTCAATAAATTGAAATTGTATCTCAGAAACAAAGAACTGTAAAAAATAATTAAGGGCGGTAAGGAGCACACAGATATATAAATAAAAGAAGAATGGCAGTGTTGATTATTATTAAAACTGGGTGACGGGTAAATGGAGGTTCATTATACTATTCAGCTGACTTTCATACAGTTGAAATTTTCCATAAAAAAATTTAGGAATAAAAATAAAAGGCAGAACCAGGATTTGAACTCATGAAATATAAGTCAGAACCAGGACTGTTAACACCAATAATTATACTGAGTATATACACAGTGATTATACTACACTGCCTCTGTTTTTTGAGAACATATTTTACTTGAACAACTGTTCTACTTAAACAAATGCAATAGTATCACTTAGTAGTGTGATACAATTTTAATGCATTTTAAAGAAATAATGGGGGAAAAAAGACCTAAGAGACAGAGCATCTAAATGCAAAGTACAGACTTTGAATTATGATTCCAACAAACCAAATGTAAAAAACTTCATGAAGTAATCAGGGAAATTTGATAACTGGCTAAGTGTTTGATGATATTTAAAAAACTAGTTTTTTAAAGTGTGATAATGGTATTCGTTATTTTTCTTTAAAAAAAAGAGTGCTTATCATTCAGAGATATATATTGAAGTATTTACAGATAAAATGACAAGATTTGCTTCAAAATAAGAACTTGTGGGGATGAGTATAAATAAAACACGACTGTCATGTGCTGATAACTACTGAAGCCTGGTGAAAGGTACACTGGGGTTCCTTATACGATTCTCCTTACTTTTGTATAGTGCTTGATAATTTCCACTGTAAAGACAAAAAAAGCATACTTGATTGACAAATTTGGCCTTTCACTGACATGTAATTTTTCACTTGTTTGTGATACTTGCCATGCTGGTTGACTCAAAGCCAAGGTTCTATCTTAACCCTCTCCTCCTCCAGGCACAACCCTCAACAGCACATGCAGAACTTAGAACTGTTAGCTTGTTTTATGTTCACAGCAACATCAATATATCCACTTTTCTCACACCTCTCACTTCTTTCATTATGCTAACTTTGGGTAATGTCCAGGCAAATATACACTCTCACTTTAGAAGTAGAGAAACACGGAAAAGAAAAGTATTTGTTGAGTCCTCTGGCTGGTGAGGAGCTTACTGGGAGGGAATCTTACAGCCCAAGACTAGCCCCTTACAAACCTGAAATGGGCAGTGAGCTCCATGTGGGAACGCAGTGTCTGGTGGCAGGCCACACACTTAACTTGAAATGGAACATCTTTGCACAGAGAGATCAAAAGTTTCTTTGCAAAAGATGGAAATGATATTGGCTGTGCCATTCCCTTGTCATCTGAAAGACAAAATGAACTATGACTTGCAAATATCTGAGTAGAGTGACCCCGCCTTCCTCCCCTTTGCCTTTCTCAACAACAGGTAAGGTAAGTAAAAGAAGATGGTTATTTATGTGATAAAAATCTAAGAGAAGTCATTTTCTAGCCTCAATTAAGTGCAATGGATGCTGAACTCATGCTCAAGTTAAAATGTGAGTCTTAAATCCAGAGAAATACCCAACTTCCCAATGGATATACAAATACATTATCCTGCATAAATGTTTTCTTCCCAAGTTTCTCTTCATTCCTCAAAATAAACCTTACTCTTATGTGCAAATAAATAATGAGAATCTTTTTTGAAAAGTAAAAAATGAGATAAAAATCTTTTGCTTTCATGGTTCTCAAAACTAATGTGAAGATAAGTTACCTCAAGAATTATCTGAGAAGTATGGTAAATCAGCAAAGGTTAAAGTAGTTTAATAATTTTCAGCAGAAGAGAGTATTAACATACCACCCAGTTTAAAACTCTGATGGAAATGATTCTTTCCAGACATATGCTTCAAACACTCATCCTTGCTGCTAAAAAGAAGGAAGCAATTTGGACACGCAAAACACTGAATAATCTGAGGAAGAAGGTTGTTTTTATGTCCATCATCTGCAGCTTCCTAAAATATAAGGCAAAGCTTTATTATAGACAACTAAAATCAATATTCAATTTCTTAAATCAACTTTCAAACTTTCCTATTTATTTGGATTATTTTGTATCAGTTTTTAACATGAAAACTTTTCTTCCCTGAGTGTGAACTGTGGATTTTTTTGTCATAAATGAGGTCCCATATATAAAATTTTAAATTATTTCCTAAAAAACAAATTATTACCATCTTTCTGTGACAATAAACATACATTTGCTTTCTATACATTTTTCTTTATATATATATCTATATGCATTATATAAATGCATAAATGTTTTCATATCGCATACACTTTTTCTTGTGTTTTGCTTTGTTCACTCTACTCTGCAATATAACCTATGTTTACAAATATGTATTCTTCCATAAATTTCTCCATACAAAAATAAATACACAAGGGGAATTGACATTGTTTTATCAAATATTGTCATCTTACAGATTCTTCTGCCTCTTAGTTTTCTCATTCCACAATAACTAATGGAAATTCCTAAAAATCAACTGGTGTCACTCTAATTTATTCTTCTTAATGGCTACAAACTACTCCATGGTGTGGATCTACTGAGATTTAGTCAATTATTCATTTCCAGGAGGTTTTTTTATTTTTTGCCATTTTGCCATTGTAAACAATGGTTTTGTAAATATTGTTGAGTATATATCCTCATTAAATAGTGCTTTTCTCTCATTATCAGGATTGGCCGCATTGGGTTAAAAGGTTCATTATTTGAATATTAAAAGATATTGTGTAACTGCTTCTCAAAAAGGCTCTACAAATTCCGATTCCCTAGCACTAAGTGAGCCTGGCACAATAGCTATTACAGATCTTATTTTCATGTTTGCAGTCTTACAGATGTGTGTTATGTTAATTTGCCTTTCCTGAGTGTGAGCATTTATTCATACAATTCCGCACAACGCTTATTCCATTCCAGCCTCATGTTTTGATTGTTTTTGTTTTTTCCCCTCTGGTCAACTTGTATCCATTCTCTGTTATCAAAACTAACTCTGTCTCATCCTCCATTTCTCAGATATTCTTCATCAAACATCTATTAATTTAGTACATGGTCAACTTAAAATTCTGATACAAACAGGTATGTCTTTTCTAGAGTCCAGGTTTCCAAACCTGGCTAAGCGTCTCCTCTATCCCCAAATTGGAAATATTTTTAAGTGCATATTTATATGTGTATGTATAACTGTATGTGTGCTGTGTATAAATAAAATGTAACTTCTTGGTAATGGTCTTTAGAGTAATAGCCTTAAAAGTTGTATTGTGTCTTCTTAAATTTACTATCATTAACATTAGGGATATCAAAATTGTTTGTGTAGTTGCTTATGAAATTCAACAGGAGGAGTGATAGGAAATTTACATTTATACTGAGCATATGTTAAGCACCATGTTATGGTTCAAATGTGCTTTTCCACTTAATCCTTACAATAACCCTGTGAAGTACTATTTTCATTATTTACAAATGAGAAAACTGAAGTTTACATAAGTCAACAAAATTATCACTCCCCTCCAAGTTGCACCCTCAGAAGAGACAAAGCTACCATTCACACCCAGCTTTATAGCTGTGGCAGTAAATCCTGTGCTCTTTCCATTACTCCTCACCCTATTTTATTTTGGTGAGAGCCATGCAGAAGATAACACCCAGTATGACACTTTGCATTCCAATTAGAAGGTTCCAAATAAGAGCACTAAAAGCATTTACTACCAACCAATTTATACAAATGACCCCTACCTGAAGAACTCTAATAAACTTTAGTTATAATTGTGAGTTATAAGTGGATTCAAAATAAGCTTGTTTAAACTGTTTGCTCAATAGAACAAAAACTGTGATTCTACCTAAAATTTTATTGGAATATACCTATTGCAAAAGTATAGCATATTTGCAAATAACTTCTACAAACCAGGGGAAGGAATGGGAAATACGATGTCTGGGAAGTACTCAATTCCTTTTTACCATTATATTTCCAGTTATATTAAATCAAAACACACCATACAAATATGTATATGTAAAAAAAGTAGAACCACAATAAGATACCACTTCATAGGTGATACCCCACTAGGATGGCTATTTTAAAAGACAGATAATAAGTGTTGGCAAGGATGTGAAGAAACTGGAACATCGTTGGTGGGAAAATAAGCTGGTACACTGTGATGGATAACAATTTGGCAGCTCTTCAAAAACTTAAAGATGATAACCATATGGCCCAACAATTAACTCATTAGAGAAGTGAAAAAGTATGACCACACGAAGACTTGTACATTTGTTTATATCAGCATTATTCACAACAGTCAAAAAGTGAAAACAACCCAAGTGTCCACCAACTGAACTGATAAACAGAAAGTGGCGTATGTCCATACAATGGAATATTATTTGGCAATAAAAAGGATGAAGTACTGACATATGTCACAACATGGATAAGCCTTGAAAACATCATGGTAAGTGAAATAATCTTGTCACAGAAGGCCACATATTGTAGGATTCCATTTAATGAAACGTCTGGAAAAGGCAAAAACCACAGAGACAGAAAGTAGTGTGCTGGTTGCCTCAGACTGGGGAAGGGGAAGAGTCACCTTCGATGACAGAATGGCCCTAGGAACAGAATGAGAGAGAGTGGTAATGCCCACCGACCCACAAGTGACACTGAGGCACCCTGGGGCTTATAATACATCCTCCACCATCCCCACCAGCACCAAAAGGGAGAAAAGCAGGAAGTTATGCAGTGACAGACCCACTGGATAGTCTTTTTTTTTTTTTTAGCCATCTTGTGAGGCATGTGCGATCCAACTAGGGATCGAACCCACGCCCCCTGCAGTGGAAGCACGGAGTCTTAACTGCTGGACCACGAGGGAAGTCCCTGGATAGCCTGAATGTCAAAAAACACTAGACACTTGCTACTCAAAGTATGACTCAAAGACCATCAGCACTGCCATCACCTAGAAGCTTGTTAGAAATCTTGAATCTAAGGCCCCACATCAGATCTACTGAGTCAGAACCTGCATTTTAACAAGATTCCCAAGTGATTAGTGTGCACTTTAAAGTTTGAGAAGGATGAGTCTAGACAAAAGAAACTGGAGATAAAAAGAAAAGGGAAGGGCAGCAAGGCAAACAATGCAAATTGTGGACAGTTTCACAATTTCATTGAAGAACATCATCTTTATGAAACAGAATTCACAGGTATGCAATCTTCTAGCGACCTCTTGTGGCTCATTTAAGATACGTAATGACTGGTTCCTTCCAAGTCCTTGTGATAGACACTCCAAAGAATAAGCAATAGGAGCTTTTATTAAAAACTATATGTCAGGCCATAAGTGCTTTATATTGTATTATGTTTTATCTAAACAATCTTGTATGTAAGTATAACAATTCCACTTTAGAGATGAAGAACCAAGCTCACAGATGTGCTGTAACTTGGTGAGAACACATAGCTAATAAAAGTAACAGTGGAATCCAGGTCTGTCTGACACCAAAGCCTTTGCTCTGCTTTACCATATTGCTTCCCAGAAGGCTGAATATCATAAATTTACTTCCCAGAGAGATGGCAAAAGGGAGAGCAAAACAGCATAGGATGAGTGATTCCCAGACAAAAAGGAAACAAATTAATGAAATTTGGGAAAACACAAATGAGAGTATTAATTAATTTTAAGGTTAAAATATCTATTCAGATTTATTGAAGAAAAAAGATAAATATGCGTACAGCATGGAATAGAAAAACATGCCCTGAAAGAACTCCAGTTCTGAAAAAGGTGGAATACTAGTGACCCACTGCAAACACTACAAAACTATGGAATGTAGTTGCACTCTTTTCCCTTCTCTCCCCAAACCTGTGTCAGGGCACTAGACAGCCCTATCGTTTCTTTCTTTAATGTGTCTTTTGGGTCCACTTTAAGGTCTTTATTTTAAATGTCATTACCTACGTAAACCCTTTTCTCATCTCAAAGCTAAATTACTGAAGTCACCTAAACTGGTCTCCTTGTCCACATCTTTGAATCCACCCTGAACACTGGTGCCATTCTAACACCACTCAATCTCTTTGGTGTCCCTAAAAAAGGAAAAGGAATTTGGTTCTAGAATTTAAAGTCCCTCTAGCTCTGAAGATATAAGAATTATTTTCATCATGTCACGTCCTGTGATAGTGCCAGTATCTTGCCAATATCAAGTTTAAATTTTGTGCCTTTATAGTCAAGTTACTATTGTACTTGTGTTGGGAGTCCCCAGGACCATCCCCAGGCTTGGTGGTTGGCTAGGACTCACAGGACTTGGGGTACAGTTGTACTCATGACTATGATTTATTACAGCAAAAGGATACAAAGGGGGAAAAGCACACTGGGCAAGGTCCAGAGGAAACCAGGTGTAAGATTCCAAGGGTCCTCTCCCAGCGGAGACACACAGGACACACTTAACAATGAACTGCAGCAATGCACGTGAACAATACCTTAGAGACTCACTGCTCAGGGGGCCGGATCACACCTTCCTAGTACAGACCAAAATTCCAGACCCCCACAAGGAAATTAGGTGTTCAGCATAAACCACACTGTCTGCACCAACAGTTCATGCACAAAAGGCCACTCATCAGAGACTCATAGGGACCCACCAAATCTAAGTTCCCAGACAACAGCCCAGTGCCAACCTTGCAAGCAAGTCCGTCTAAGGACAGAAGTCTCAGGCCTGCTATGTTACCTATTCTCTGCACGCTACCTATTCCTATATTTACTACTCTGTGTAGGCTCTTGTTCAAACCTTCCTGTGATTATACCATTTTTCCTTTCCATCTATCCAAATCCAAGCCTGGAGGACCACTTCTCCTCTGCAGTGCTCTGTCAGCTTCTCCTGCTACTCCTCTCCCCTTCCTCTGAACTCCTATTTCACCTGATGATGTACCATCGCGGCTTATTCATTCTAGAGCACATGGATTCCTCTTGTACTACGGTGACTCATCAGGGTTGAAAAAGACACAGGCTCCCCAAAACTAATGACTAAATATACAACAAACTCAGCGTCAAGAGGCGCATCTATCCTGGGAACAGTCTCCAGCACAAGAACAGGGGTCAGTCAACCGCAGCACTCAACCAGAGACACCTGGGAGTGCAAGGCTTCATTTTCTGTGTGAACCTCTACAGAACCCAAGTTACTACCCACATGACTTTTCAAGTATAGGGCTAGAGATTAGCAAATTCTGAAAACATGGTTTAAAGAAAAACCCTAGTTCTCTCTGGACATTAGCATTTTACTATTTCAAAACCTAATATTTACTCAGCAAATACATCAAGCATGGATCTTCTCATAGGTTTTTAGCTACAAGGATATTTAATGTGTTATTGTTTTTAATAACAGAAAAATGTAAACAATTAATACACCTAATAGGAAATTAAATGAACTATAATATATTCATACAGAATGCCATTCGTTGATTTTTAATGTACATACTGATTCAACATATATTTAAACATTTATGTTTACCACACACTGCTTTTCTTAATTACAAAAAAATTTACATACTTTATCCTATGTAAAAATATTTATATATGGAGAAAAAGCAGAAATATATACATAAAAATGTTAACAATGCTTATCTCTATAAGTGAAATTAAGAGCGATTTCTTAAAAGAAAGAAAAATACCATATGATATCACTTATATGTGGACAAATGAACACATCTACAAAACAGAAACAGAATCACAGACACAGACAGTAGACTTGTGGTTGCCAAGGGGGAGGGGAAATGGAGGAGGGAAGGACTGGGAGTTGGGGTTAGCAGAGGCAAACTATTATATGTAGGATGGATAAACAACAAGGTCCTATTGTATAGCACAGGGAACTATATTCAGTATCCTATGATAAACCACAACAGAAAAGAATATAAAAAGGAATGTATATATATATATATATATATATATAACTAAATCACTTTGCTGTACAGCAGAAATTAACACAACATTGTAAATCAACTATACTTCAATAAATTTTTTAAAGTGATTTCTTATTTTCTTTTTGTTAGTATTTTAAAATTTTTCCACAGTGAACATATTGCACAATTAACATTTTGTAATGTTAACTAGTGAGATATCTAATATCAAGTGTGGGAAACACTTATTACAGAGTTCTTTATTACATTGAATTTGCTAATATCATGAATCAATCTTATATCCTTTGAGATTTAACACTTAATGCGAGTGTTAAATACCAGCCTTTTAAATACCAGATTTATTTCTTAATACCAGCATTAATAAAGGAATCATTATTTACTACGTGGCTCCAACAATTCAACCAGCAGTGAATGGCAGCACACTTAAGAATAATGTTCTGGTTATCATGTGACTAATTCACAGAACATTTTGAACAAAGTAAGTTATTTTCATAGAGCAACTCCATAAAAATGATATTCTTTAAGACTGCTGGCTTTCAGCTATCAGGGTTACCTGCCCACGATAATTTAATGTTCCAAGTAATTTTATTCCCCATAGACAATCATAATTTTGATCTTTATGTGCATCACTATTGAATGCAACCTTAAGAGCAGCAAGAAAACAGGTATATCCCATTCCATGGTTCTCTAGAAAAAGAATACCTATTCTTAGCTTAGGATATGCTCTTACCTTAGCAAAAAGGTGATCCCTATATTGTTGTTGAGTAACAAAATTTTTATAACATACTACACAAGCAAAAGAACTGATGAAAGGTCCATGCAGTGTAATTGTTGGATCACATGGAGAGTGATCAAACCTACTCAGCAAAAGAGAGGTAACATTAGAAAATCTGACATTCTAGGGGCAGAACTATGTTGCTTCATTTGTTAAGCTAGACACACACACACACACACACACACACATTCAGGACTTTACACTTTTCTACTGAAATATTAATGTTCTTTATATTCAAGAAATATCAAGTGGTTCCCATATGCCATGCAATCTCTTCAAACAGTGACCAACAGCTTTACATTTCATAAAAGTACCCAAGATCCAATAAAATGGATTTAAGCATGTCTTGCCAAACTGGTAAACGTCCAGTTTGAAAACTGTACAGCCATCATCTGTTCCTTCTTGCTTTATTTACCATAAAACTCAATTATTTACAATTATTTACAATTAAATTACAATTATTTAATTGTAAATGAACCACTGGAATAATAATCTCATGTCAAGATTTCTGGCACACACCTATTTCCTAAAAATGACTTTTAATCCTTTTAATGTCATTTTAACCATTTAACAAATTTGTGTCATTTAAAACTGCCTCAGAGACTTCTAAAAAATACTTAAAATATAGTTATCTGTAGAATGCTGAAGTCCCTCCAGAAGGCTCTAAGAGTAAGGTAAGGCGTAAGTAGGGTGAGACATCTGTAAAAGAGAAGGCTTACAGCTCCAAACTCTCAATTCCCATCTCTAAACTATGAGAAGGGGAGACTGAAGATAAGACTATTTAATGCCTTTAATATTGCCTTCCCTTGATATTTACTTTCTCAAGCTCTACTATTCAAAAATCCAGTAATAAGATGGATTTCATAAATAGAACATTTATTGTTAACTTTGGTACATTTGGTTTGCCTTTAGCATTTATTTTGTAATGCCATACTAGCTTTCTTTAGGTTAGCCCAAATATCTGTAAGTGCTTTGTGTCTCTTCAAATTTGCTAAATGCTGGATTTTCTAATGGACTGCATTTCTCTAAAACTGATCCAAATGCATATCAATGCAAAAAGTCTGGTTAGAATTTTATGAGACATATTAGGACTGAATATCACTAAAATAATCTGATTTCAAGCCTTCCAGGAAGCCTAAGAAATGTAAATTAGAAAAAATTATAATAGCACAGAACAATGAGTTTGGAATATAAAGCTATAATCACAATGGCAGAGGTGCATCACGCTTTCATTTCATCTTCAGCATCCACTATTCTGAATATCACACTTACCTTTTCAAATGTCCTAAGAGAAGGTGCCCATTATCAAACTGCTTGTTACAGTGCATTATGGGACATGATATTGGTTTCCCAGACACTCGTATTTGGCCTCCTCTTCGGAATGAACCTTTTGTTCCAGAATTAATAGTGCCTGTTTTGAGTCCTGCATCATTGGAATATAAATTCTTAAGTTTCTATTTCAGATACTTGTCCTTTGGACTGGTAATCAGAATTATGAAAAAACAATGAAAAACATGTGCAGCATCAACTGGGTGATCCTACTTGTAATTAGGTGTTTACAAACTTTCTTATAAAAGATATAACAATCTATAAGTAAATAGCTATTTGGGACAAGGGAAGCCATTAACATCCCCAAGTAACATTACCTGAGGAAAAAAACTGTTCCCTTAAGTTCAACAGACAGGAAACATCAAAGATGGAATATATTAGAAAACCAGTTGCTCTACAGAACCCCTATTCCTGCCTCCCTTCTTATCATTTATACAAGTTGGCCAAGATTTTTTCTTCTAATTCTTATTTTCTCTTTTAACTATCTTAAACACATCGTAAGGTTTAGTTATATTATAGAGGACCTGGGTTCTATGAATATTATGTCAAACAATGTAACTGGGAGGGCAGGAAGGAGTGAAGAGGACAGAGAGACAAGGAGAATGCCTTAATTATCCCCTTTATCCTGGCCCATTCTTCATCCCTTTTCTTTCTTTATAATCTTGGTCTTGATAGTCACATAACTTTCTAGACTTAGCCAAATTTTCTTCCCAGGCAAACTCCCAATACATGTTACACAATGAAAAATTTAGAGTTATGTTGTATAAACAAAGAACTGTAAAAACTGCCAGGAGGATTCTAATACATACTCTAGATAGTTTGATTATTATCTTTTATTATTATTTCTTATAAACTGATTCAAATACCTTGAATACTTCATACAACAAAAAGCTGTGTATTTATCTTTATGGCAATTTCTACAAAGCCCCTAAGCATTTAACTAGAATAAATGTTATTCCTTTAACATCATCTAGTTAAGATCCCCAAATGGTTATATATGTTGAAGGTTTCAATGCTTTTCTGCTGTTTATGGGGGAAATGCCTCTATTAAATGCTGCCAAAATGCTTATAAATGTGTTCTACCAATAAACAACGACTAACATAGCATTAATCGTATTAAAAGAGGCATTAACAACAATATACTTTTTTATCTTTAATTTTTTAATGCAGTCAGAATTATAATAAATTTTATTTACTGTCCATCCACATTCCAGGTGTTGCCTATTAAAACCTTTATTTAGCCAAACAGGTTTTGGATAAAAATCAAAGTGGAGAAAACAAGTCAGAAAGAAAATAAGCTTTATCTATGGAAAGGCAAAATACAGAGAGATTTAAACAGCTCTTTTCTTTAAATAGTACAGAGTGTTGTTTTTAAATTACTAAGTATTCAAATGTATGGAAACTGGCCTAACTATAAAAGTCTATAAAAAATAAAAGATGGATTTCCAGTTTGAATAATTATAAAGTACTCAAACTACTTCTAATCAAAGAACTGAATTATAATGGTTGGATACTTTCGAACAGATTGAACAAGTCCATTAATGCTACTGAGAAGTAGAATCTCACTTTTTATAATTGACAAGAACAATGCCATCTCTATTCTCCCCAGCTTTCCTCTCCTCAAAGATCTGAGCATTCTCTGAAGCCCATGTGTAAACGGCACCACACCAAGTATAGCCCAATGCTAAGGCAGCTGTGCTAGCAAAAGACCCCAGACTTCAGTGTTACAGAGTGGCAGGGACCTAGCAAAAAGATAAAACAATCACATAAAAAGAGCATAACTAAAGACCTTAACTCAAGGCACAAGCTTATCAGCCACCAATGAACCAGGTGTCACCTGAAGTGATATACTGATACAATACAACATCTTGCAAAGAATCCTAAAGACACAGCTAAGTGACTCATTTGTTCCCAGAAATATCTTAGGAACAAGATACTCAAGATGCTCATGAATTCAATTTACAATGAATTAAAATATTCTGACAAACTGGAGGCCAGGGATTAGGCCTAAAGGGACATATTACTGGCCCAGCAATCATTCTAGACAAGACTTGAAATTGTTAGATTCATATGAGATGAACAATTTTTACAAGAGATCTTGTAGATTGAGCCTTGTAGTTCTATCCCATTTTCCTATCAAAATCACGTAGGAATCTTCCCAAATCTACAGATGCCCTAGAATTATCTCTAGAGGTAAGGCCCAGACATGTGTATTTAAGTCTCCAGGTGATTCTGATGCAGCTAAGGACCATATTTCTAAGTATTTTTTCTAAAGTATGTCTGGAAAGCCAAACAATTCTTTTCTTTAGTTGAATGACAGTCACATTTGGTACCCAAGTTCTAGGCTTCTTTTCTGTGTTCATATGCAAATGCTTACAGCCACTCTTGTATAATATTCAACCAAAACTTATTGGACATCTCTATGGTGAGCCTTCTTTTTAGGCACTGACACTAAAAAGGATTAATAAGCTTTAGTCTCTGTCCCCACGGAGCATATAAATCTGGTAAAAGACACAGACACGTAAACTTATCAATGCAACATAACAGGGTAGAAACTATTTGAGAGAAATGAATAAAGCACTGTGGGATCAAAGACAGCTGAACAACCAAACTTATGCAGACTAAATAAACCTAGTAACCTCTAGTATTGAATGTTATCTGTAGGCCTAACCCCAAAGGCAACTAAGAAGAGAAAAAGAGGAAAGGGTATTTAAAAAGGAGGATGGGGCAAGGTGGGAGTGTGCCAGGAACAAACACATTGGGAGATAAGAACAAAATACAGTTTCAGGGAGTGGCCAAGTGTTAAAATATCTACAAATTATTGGAATTATTTTTAAAGTGGCAATTTGATTCTATTCAAAGAAAAGCCCTCTGAAAACTATAGAATAAGATAGATACCTAGGTTCAAAGTCGAGCACTGCATACATAGATATTTCTAAGACTTTTTGTAATTAAACTTTCTGCTGGATTAAATCCACAGCTAAGGTTTCTGTGGATATCCCAAGTCTTTAAGGGCTCAGTGGGTCTTCTACACAAGCTAGAAAAGTTGCCATGGTGGCTCTTAAATATTCTACCAAATTATCTGGTAGGAGGAAAACACTGCACAGTGACTCTTCCAGGAATTTCAGGTCTGCAAAGAGTTAGCAATGAAGAAGCTACCCACTGCTTTAGATGAGCCTCCCACATGGACATTTCCTTAACAAAATATCTACACAGGCTGCACTGACAAATAAATAAATAAGTAAATGCTAATCCTTTCCATCTCAGCTTAAATTCCACTTCCTTAGAGAAGCCTGACCTCAAGTAACCTGTTACACGCCCTCCCATAGAGGGTAATAACTAGGAGACATATGAATGAATAAATGATCAGCTCAAGGATTACTTATACTCAAAATACACTTTTGCCAAAATAGGAAGACAATTGGTAAAGTAGGCCTTCTGTTAAGTATTACTGAACTAAATTTCAATACTTTATATACTTATTAGCAACTGAATAAAACAGACACAATGCTTTAAGGCTTTAGAGAAGCTTGGTAATCTTTTTTTTTTTTTTTTTTTTTTGCAGTACGCGAGCCTCTCACTGTTGTGGCCTCTCCCGTTGCCGAGCACAGGCTCCGGACGCGCAGGCTCAGCGGCCATGGCTCACGGGCCCAGCCGCTCCGCGGCACGTGGGATCTTCCCGGACGGGGCACGAACCCGTGTCCCCTGCAACGGCAGGTGGACTCTCAACCACCGCGCCACCAGGGAAGCCCAAAGCTTGGTAATCTTGTGTTCCACTCTGATCTCTAAAGAATACCTACCTGGCATTTTTAACCATTGGTCCACACACAGTCTCGCTGCTTCTGTATCAGAATGTCCTCGAATAAATTCCAATTCTTGTAACCCATGAGCATGTTGAAAGTCTATTTTTTCCTAAAGATATTAAGAAAAAACTCAATTAACCTATGGTTACTAATCCGGTTTCCTTAAGAAAATGATTTTGTCACAACAGCGATCAGAAAATATTGATTACCCTTTATTCCTGTAACTCCACACCTAGAACTCTATCTTAAAGAAGTGAGTCAAACCAAAGGTTCATGCTCTACAATGTTGATCCCAATGTCATCTACATTTGCACAAAGTTTGCAACAAATTAATCTCCAACAATAGGGTACCATTTAAGTAAACTGTGGTGTGTACATTTCATGCAAGTCATTAGAAACACTAACAAAACTTTTTCATTGAAGCGGAAATATACTTTTGATATCAAGTGGGTCACCAAATAGTATTAAACAAATAAGACCAAATATAAACACAGATTATTTCAAGCTATATGTAACTCTATCTGCAGAAAGGGAAAAGGCAGAGAATAAATATGATAAATGTCAATGGCTATCTCTGGAATGGAAACATGAATGATTATTTTCATCTTTAACATTTTATACATTTTCCTTCAAATTTTCCATATATAGTCTGACGTATACAGAAGCCTATTAAATATTTGTTCAGTGAAGAGTATAAGAGCAGACACACATTAGTACTTAAAATGTGCCAGTATAAAGCATCTATTGCATCTAGATCAAAGGTTGGCAAACTTTTTCCATAAAAGACCACAGTGTAAATATTTTAGGCTTTGCAGCCCATATAGTCTCTTTTGCAACTACTCAACTCTGCTGCTGCGGCATGAAAGCAGCCATAGATAATATGTAAACAAATGGGCATGGCTATGTTCCAATAAAATTTTATTTATAAAAACAGGCAGTGGGCCAGTGCCAACCACTAAACTAGATGCTTTAGACTGTTACAGTCTCTAAATCTTTCTAGTTACATCATTGATAAGTCTATTTGCATAATCTAATCATGCTGTATTTAACAAGTAACACTTATTAATCACTTACCACATGCCAGGTACTATTCTAAAAGCATCTTAGATCTAATTCTCACAATAACTCTGTAAGATTGGTACTATTATTGTTCCCATCTTATGATGGGAAATCTGAGGCACATGAAGGTCAAATAAATTGCACAAGGATAAATAACAATGCCAGGATTTAAACTCTCGTTCTCCAATCTGATTCTAGAATCCATTCACTTCACCAGTACAGTAAGTCCCCTACACACGAACCTTCAAGATGCGAGCTTTCAAAGATACGAATGTGTGTTTGCATGTCCAGTCAAGTAAGTTAGTTCACGTGTCTGGCGTACATTGTCACATGCGTGCATACTCTACAACTGGTTGTGATTTTGTGTACTTTACAGTATTGTATAGAGTACGGTAGTACAGTATCTGTATTTCAAGCCCAGGATCTCCTCCAGTCAGTAACTCTTCGCCTGTTCACTCGATGCCAGTCCCTGTATGCCAGCTGTTGTACTGTACTACTGTACTTTTCAAGGTACTGTACTGTAAGATTTTAAATGTTTTCTTTATATTTTGTGTTTGTTTCTTACATATTATTTGTGTGAAAAGTATTATAAATCTATTACAGTACAGTATTATATAGCCGATTGTGTTAGTTGGGTACATAGGCTAACTTTGTTGGACTTACGAACAAATTGGACTTATGAATGTGCTATCAGAATGGAACTCATTCATAAGTAGGGGACTTACTGTCTCAAAAAGGTTGTTAAAAAGAAATCACAAATCCACAAACGCTGGATTTGCAAGAAATAGACCAGAATATTGAATGACCTACTTATCACTATAACAGGATCTTCTATCAGCAAGGGTAAGTAGGGGGACAGGGAGATTCAAGATTTTACTCTGAAAAAAATCTTCTACACAACTTTGTTCTAAGTATGGCCATAGAATAATAATTTTCCAAAGATGTTAATATGTATTATATACATTAAAAAAATTCTCTGTAATTAAATTAAATATAGACCACTGGTTTCAATACAGAGTTCAAAAGGTCCCTTCTGTGTAGGACTTCCAAAATCTTAAAGTGCTAACACACATGTGATTTTCCTTACAGTGAATACACAGTATCCCAACTTGATAAGTCACCAAATTACTTTTTTTTTTTTTTTTTCTCAAAGTGTATCCTATAGGATCAGTGCTCTGGATAACATGCCATGGGAAACAAAATTAATTTATCCAAAGAAAGTAATATGGCAAGCCTCTGGTAGACTATAAAGACATTTTCTTATGTACAAAATTAAACCATCTATCAGAGTTCCTTACAAAAATCTTTTAAAAAAAACCCACCTTAAATTAAATAAATATAATTGAGATTAAATATTACTATATGCCAGCCAATAGCCTACTTATTTTAAACTACTGCCAGTAATTAAAAATAAGCAGCCTTTTTAAAAAGAAAGTTCTCTGGCATTTCTTACAATAGAATTTGAACTCTGTGGCCATACATAGTCAATGCTCAAAAAACATTTGCTGGCTAAAATCACCCCCAAATTAGTCACCCTTTTCCTGTCACCCAGCTATTTCTACACAGGTTAGGGTGTATACAATCCCTTCATGCAAGTCATCTTAACTCCTGGAATATCAACAAGCAAAGCTGGTAACTGATCAACTAGTCAAGCACAACACATTATCTCTGAAAGTGATTTATCCAGTGAAGATTTTAACAAATTTTCTTTAAAACCTTTCCATCACAAAAGATGGACAATCCACTTTAACAGTGAGACACCAACAATTCACAAAGGCCTAGAAGAGTTGGAAGACATTTTCTACTATATTTTTAGTCACAGTTAACACCTACTAAAATTCTGCAAGAATTAGTTTTACTCTAGTTTCATTATCTTCCTTTCGGGTAGTTTTGTTTTCTTTTTGTTTTCTGTCATCTAGTTTTAAAAAACAAGTTATATATAAGGAGAATCAGACAAGAAAAAAAAGTCATGAATAGATAGCAAAAAATGAGCTAAAGTATCTGTGTGAGTCAGTTTCTTTCTTAGAAAAGAATGAAATCTAGATAAATTTATTCTTTACAACTGGATAAACAAGAATTTCAAAGTTTAAAAAAACTTTCTCAAATGCTAAGGTAAAGTCTTTAATACAATGAATGAACATTTACATGGGTAAAAGCTGAAACTACCCTTGAGAAAAACCCTACTTGTCATAGTGACTAACAGATTCTGAACTCATCTCAAATGCTTTATTACCTATGTGGTGTTAACACATCTGTAACATCTGATCTGGGAAAAGAAGTGAGCATACTGAGGAAATGGGCAGAAAAGGGAGACAACTTGCAAACCACTCCTATCTCAAAGAGACTTTGCCCATGACCCATAAAGAACACACTTAACATAGTCTGGGGAAAGAATCTTCCTTAAAATTGTATAGTGTTTTTGTTGTCATTTGTTTCTATGTATTTTTTAATTTCTTCTTTGATTTCTTCAGTGATCTCTTGGTTACTTAGTAGTGCACTGTTTGGCCTCTATGTATTTCTGTTTTTTACAGTTTATTCTTCTGTAATTAATTTCCAATATCAAAGCGTTGTGGTCAGAAAAGATGCCTGATACAATTTCAACTTTCTTAAATTTTCTAAGGCTTGATTTGTGACCTAAGATGTGATCCATCCTGGAGAATGTTCTGTGTGCACTTGAGAAGAAAGTGTATTCCACAACTTTCAGGTGGAATGTCCTATAAATAATAATTGAATCTAGCTTGTCTACTGTGTCATTTAAAGCTTGTGTTTCCTTATTTATTTTCTGTTTGGATGATCTGTCCATTGGTGTAAGTGGGGTGTTAAAGTCCCCGACTATTCTTGTGTTACTGTTGATTTCCCCTTTTACGGTTGTTAGCATTTGCCTTATGTATTGAGGTGCTCCTATGTTGGGTGCATAAATATTGATAATTGTTATTTTCTTCTTGGACTGATTCCTTGATCATTATGTAGTGTCCTTCCTTATCTCCTGTAACAGTCTTTATTTTAAAGTCTACTTTATCTGACATGAGTATTGCTACTCCAGCTTTCTTTTGATTTCCATTTGCATGGAATATCTTTTCCCACTCCTTTACTTTCAGGCTGTGTATGTCCCTAGGTCTGAAGTGGGTCTCTTGTAGACAGCATATATATGGGTCTTGTTTTTGTATACATTCAGCCAGTCTGTGTCTTTTGGTTGGGGAACTTAATCCATTTACATTCAAGGTTATGATCGATATGTAGGTTCCTATTACCATTTTTTTAATTGTTTGGGGTTTGTTTTTGTGGGTCTTTTTCTTCTCTTGTGCTTCCCACCTAGAGAAGTTCCAAGTAGCACTTGTTGTAAAGCTTGTTTGGTGGTGCTGAATTCTCTTCCTTTTGCTTGTCTGTAAAGCTTTTGGCTTCTCTGTTGTATCTGAATGATATCCTTGCTGGGTAAAGTAATCTTGGTTGTAGGTCTTTTTCTTTCATCACTTTAAGTATATCCTGCCACTCCCTTCTGGCCTACAGAGTTTCTGCTGAAAAATCAGCTGATATCCTTATGGGGATTCCTTTGTATGTTATTCTTTGCTTTTTCCCTTGCTGCTTTTAATATTTTTTCTTTGAATTTAATTTTTGTTAGTTTGATTAATATGTGTCTTGGTGTGTTTCTCCTAGGGTTTACCCTGTATGGGACTCTGTGCTTCCTGGACTTGGGTGACTATTTCCTTTCCCATGTTAGGGAAGTTTTTCACTATAATCTCTTTGAATATTTTCTCAGACCCTTTCTTTTTCTCTTTTTCTTCTGGGACCCCTATAATCCAAATGTTGGTGTGTTTAGTGTTGTCCCAGAGGTCTCTGAGATTGTCTTCAATTCTTTTCATTTTTTTTGTTTTCTTCTGCTCCTTGGCAGTTATTTCCACCATTCTACCTTCCAGCTCACTTATTCGTTCTTCTGCCTCAGATATTCTGTTACTGATTCCTTCTAGTGTATTTTTCATTTGAATTATTGTGTTGTTCAACTATGTTTGTTTGTTCTTTAGTTCTTCTAGATCTTTGTTAAACATTTCTTGCATTTTCTCAATCTGTGCCTCCATTCTATTTCCAAGATTCCGGACAATCTTTATTATCATTACACTGAGTTCTTTTCCAGGTAGGTTGCCTATTTCCTTTTCAGTTATTTGGTCTTGTAGGTTTTTACTTGCTCTTTAATGTGTGACACATGGTTTTTGTCATCTCTCTCTCTTTTTTTTGATGGGTGGGACTGTGTTCCTGTCTTACTAGTTGTTTGGCCTGAGGCTTCCAGCACTGGAGTTTGCAGGCTGTTGGGTAGAGCTGGGTCTTCGTGCTGAAATGAGGACCGCTGGGAGACCTCACTCTGATGAATATTTACTGGGGTCTGAGGTCCTCTGTTAGCCCAGTAGTTCAGATTCAGAGGCCCAAAACCTATGGGACGCAGCAAAAGCAGTTCTACGAGGGAAATTTATAGCAATTCAAGCTCACCTCAAGAAAGAAGAAAAATCTCAAACTATCTAAGCCTACACCTAAAGCAACTAGAGAAAGAAGAATGAAGAAAACCCAAAGTCAGTAGAAGGAAAGAAATCATAAAGATCAGAGCAGAAATAAATGAAATAGAAATGAAGAAAACATTAACAAAGAATAACAAAACTAAAAGCTGGTTCTTTGAGAAGATAAACAAAATTGATAAACCTTTAGCCAGACTCATCAAAAAAAGGGGGGAGGGGAGGACACAAATCAATAAAATTAGAAACAAAAAAGGAGAAATCACAACTGACACTGCAGAAATACAAAGGATTATAAGAGACTAGTATGAACAACTATAAAATGGACAACCATGAAAAATAGACAAAAAAAAAAATAGACAAATTCTTGGAAAGGTACAATCTTCCAAGACTGAACCAGGAAGAATTAGAAAATATAAACAGACCTATCACAAGGAATGAAATTGAAACTGTAATTAAAAATCTTCCAACAAACAAAGGTCCAGGACCAGATGGCTTCACAGGCAAATTCTATCAAATATTTAGGGAAGAGCTAACACTGATCCTTCTCAAACTCTTCCAAAGAACCGCAGAGGGACAAACACTCCCAAATTCATTCTACGAGGCCACCATCACCCTGATACCAAAACCAGACAAAGATGTCACACAAAAAGAAAATTACAGACCAATATCACTGATGAACATAGATGCAAAAATCCCCAACAAAATACTACAAACAGAATCCAACAGCACATTAAAAGGATCATACACCATGATCAAGTGGGATTTATTCCAGGAATGCAAGGATTTGTCAAGATATGCAAATCAATGTGATACACCATATTAACAAATTAAGGAATAAAAACCATATGATCATCTCAATAGATGCAGAAAAAGCTTTTGACAAAATTCAACACCCATTTATGATAAAAACTCTCTAGAAAATGGGCATAGAGGGAACCTACCCCAACATAATTAAGGCCATATATGACAAACCCACAGCAAACATCATTCTCAATGGTAAAAAACTGAAAGCATTTCCACTAAGATCAGGAACAAGACAAGGATGTCCACTCGTGCCACTCTATTCAACATAGTTTGGGAATTCCTAGCCATGGCAGTAAGAGAAGGAAAAGAAATAAAATGAATACAGATTGGAAAAAAAGAAGTAAAACTGTCACTGTTTACAAATGACATGATACTATACATAGAAAATCCTAAAGATGCCACCAGAAAACTACTAGAACTAATCAATGAATTTGGTAAGGTTGCAGGATACAAAATCAATGCATAAAAATCTCTGGCATTCCTATATTCTAACAAAAAATCAGAAAGAGAAATTAAGGATACAATCTCATTTACCATAGCAACAAAAATAATAAAATACCTAAGAATAAACTTACCTATGGAGGCAAAAGACCTATACTCAGAAAACTATAAAACACTGATGAAAGAAATCAAAGATGACATAAACAGATGGAGAAATATACCATGTTCTTGGATTGGAAGAATCAATATTGTGAAAATGACTATACTACCCAAAGCAATCTACAGATTCAGTGCAATCCTAATCAAACTACCAATGGCATTCTTCACAGAATTAGAACAAAATATTTTACAATTTGTATGGAAACACAAAAGACCCCAAGTAGCCAAAGCAATCTTGAGAAAGAAAAACAGAGCTGGAGGAAACAGGCTCCCTGACTTCAAACTATACTACAAAGCTACAGTAATCAAGACATTATGGTACCAGCAAAAAAACAGAAATACAGATCAATGGAACAGGAGAAAGCCCAGAGATAAACCCATGCACAATATGGTCACCTAATTTATGACAAAGGAGACAAGAACAATACAATGGCAAAAAGACAGCCTCTTCAATAAGTGGGGCTGGGAAAACTGGACAGCTACATGTAAAAGAATGAAATTAGAACAATACCGAACACCATATACAAAACTAAACTCAAAACGGATTAAAGACCTAAACGTAAGACCAGACACTATAAAACTCTTAGAGAAAAACATAGGAAAAACACTCTTTGACATAAACCACAGCAAGATCTTTTTTGACCCACCTCCTAGAGTAATGAAAATAAAAACAAAAATAAACATATGGGACCTAATTAAACTTTAAGACTTTTGCACAGCAAAGGAAACCAAAAACAAGACGAAAAGACAGCCCTCAGAATGGGAGAAAATACTTGCAAATGAAGCAATGGACAAAGGATTAATCTCCAAAATATAGAAACAGCTCATGCAGCTCAATATTTAAAAAGCAAACAAACCAATCAAAAAATGGGCAGAAGACCTAAACAGACATTTCACCAAAGAAGACATACAGATGGCAAAGAGGCACATGAAAAGATGCTCAACATCACTAATTATTAGAGAAATGCAAATCAAAACTACAATGAGGTATCACCTCATACGGGTCAGAACAGCCATCATCAAAAAATCTACAAACAATAAATGTTGGAGAGGGTGTGGAGAAAAAGCGAACCCTTTTGCACTGTTGGTGGGAATGTAAATTGATACAGTCACTATGGAGAATAGCATGGAGCTTCCTTAAAAAATTAGAAATAGAATTACCATATGACCCAGCAATCCCACTACTGGGCATATAACCTGAGAAAGCCATAATTCAAAAAGACACATGTACCCCAATGTTCATTGCAATACTATTACAATCGTCAGAACATGGAAACAACCTAAATGTCCAATGATAGATGAATGGATAATGAAGCTGTGGTATGCATATACAATGGACTATTACTCAACCATATAAAGGAACAACATTGGGTCATTTTTAGAGATGTGGATGGACCTAGAGTCTTTCATATAGAGTGAAGTAAGCCAGAAAGAGAAAAACAAATACCATATATTAACACATATTACATGGAATCTAAAAATGGTACAGAGGAACCTATTTGTAGGGCAGGAATAGAGATGTAGAGAATGGACTTGTGGACACAGTGTGGGGAACAGGAGGGTGGGACGAACTGAGAGATTAGGTTTGACATAAATATACTACCATTTGTAAAATACATAGCTGCTGTATAGCACAGGGAGCTAGCTCCTCTTGGTGCTCTGTGACGACCTAAATGGGTGGGTGGGAGGGAGGTCCAAGAGGGAGGGGAAATAGGTATACATATAGCTGATTCACTTCATTGTACAGCAGAAATTAACACAACATTGTAAAGCAATTCTTCTCCGAAAAAAACACAACAATTTGATCATAATGAAACTAACACAACACTGTAAATCAACTACACTCCTGTAAAAATTAAAAAAAAAAAAATTGAATAGTGTCTCTACCAGGAAAGAAAGAATCCTTTTTTAAAAAAGTATCACTAATTTGGCCTTCCCTGGTGGCGCAGTGGTTAAGAATCCACCTGCCAATGCAGGGAACACGGGTTCAAGCCCTGGTCCAGGAGGATCCCACATGCCGCAGAGCAACTAAGCCTGTGCTCCACAACTACTGAGCCTGTGCTCTAGAGCCCGCAAGCCACAACTACTGAGCCCATGTGCCACAACTACTGAAGCCTGTGCGCCTAGAACCTGTGCTCCGCAACAAGAGAAGCCACCACAATGAGAAGCTCACACACCGCAACAAAGAGTAGACCCCACTCGCCACAACTAGAGAAAGCCCGTGTGCAACAATGAAGACCCAATGCAACCAAAAATAAAATAAATTTATAGAAACAAAAGTATCACTAATGTATTAAGCATTTTAAACATACAATTAGAATACTATGCTCTAATTTAACTGGTATTACATTATAAAGTTAAAGTCCCCCCAAAAAGCAACTTCTAAGGCAACAGAAATATATAAATTCCTTTATAATAAGCAATGGAACAAGGAATCAAAAACATACAAGGTAAAATTATGCCATGATTTCTATTACCATTTTTAAACTCCCAGTAGGATTTTTTTTTACCCAACTTGCCAACACTCTACTCCTAACAGACATTTGGCAATATTGGGGGAGTTCTTTAAGGTAATTTCATTTGGTGCCTTCTAAAGCAAGTCAAGGGACTTCCCTGGCGGTCCAGTGGTTAAGACTTTGCCTTCCAATGCAGGGGGTATGGGTTCGATCCCTGATTGAGGAGCTAAGATCCTACGTGCCTCGCGGCCAAAAAACCAAAACATAAAACAGAAGCAATATTATAACAAATTCAGTAAAGACTTTAAAAATGGTCCACATCAAAACCAAAATCTTTAAAAAATAAATAAAGCAAGTCAAGGTTTTAAAAGATTTATATCATGCAAGAGTCTAAATTAGGCTTCATTTTCCACGTAGTGGCTCTTCTACCACACTAATTCAATAATCTGAAGGGAGAGGCTGAAGTGAAAGTGTCTGGCTCTACTTAGTAGAAAATAACCGGGGCTTCCCTGGTGGCGCAGTGGTTGAGAGTCCGCCTGCCGATGCAGGGGACACGGGTTCGTGCCCCGATCTGGGAAGATCCCACATGCCGCGGAGCGGCTGGGCCCGTGAGCTGCCTGCCTGTGCTCCGCAACAGGAGAGGCCACAACAGTGAGAGGCCCGCATACTGCAAAAAAAAAAAAAAAAAAAAAAAAAAAAAAAAAAAAAAAAAAAAAAAAAAAAAAAAAGAAAATAACCTTTCAACAGCTTCTATCTACAGAAGCACTGATAAACTCTGATAAAGTAACTAGAAACCCTTAACTGCTCACCAGTTTAAAGAATCCCATGATTTTTAATTCCCCAAAATAAAGTCCACTTAATTCTATTTTTTTCTTTTTTTTCTTTTTTTTTTTTTTTTTGCAGTACACGGGCCTCTCACTGTTGTGGCCTCTCCCGTTGTAGAGCACATGCTCCAGACTCGCAGGCTCAGCGGCCATGGCTCACGGGCCTAGCCGCTCCGCAGCATGTGGGATCTTCCCAGACCGGGGCACAAACCTGTGTCCCCTGCATTGGCAGGCGGACTCTCAACCACTGTGCCACCAGGGAAGCCCTATTTTTTCTTTTTTTGTCTGTATACATATATGAGCAGAATCCAACTAACAAAAACAGATGTAAAAGGCCGTCATGAATTACTACTAACTCAGTGAGCTATGTAGACTTCATGCTGAACTTGGATCCAATTATACATTTTTTGATTATACAAGCATCTCTTTAACTTTCTTATAAACAACTCTATAATCTGGTAAAATATCAATTAAAACAGCCACATACCCTGAATGCTCTATTCTTCTCTTCTTTCTGCTGTTTCTCCACTTCGACATGGCGGGCTAGACGAGCCAGAGTCAAGGCAACTTTATCCTTCTGATGGTCAATATGGTCTTTATGCTTAACGTTATCCTATAATAGAAAAAACAAGTTTCATTCCTTCTAGTTAACAAAATTAGCTTTGGAATAACATACATCCACTTACCAAAGAGTTACTGTACTAAAGAAGTATGGACACCAAGGAGGGAAAGAGGCTTGGGGGTGTGTGATGAATTGGGAGATTGAGACTGACATATATACACTAATATGTATAAAATGGGTAACTAATATGAACCTGCTGTATAAAAAATAAATAAAATCAAATTCAAAAAAAAGAACTATACTTCTTTTTAATTTAATTTTTATTTTATATTGGAGTATAGTTGATTTACAATGTTGTGTTAGTTTCAGGTGTACAACAAAGTGGTTCATTTACATTGATACATATATCCATTCTTTTTCAGATTATTTTCCCCCACATGTTTTACAGAATATTGAGTACAGTTACCTGTGCTATACAGTGGGTCCTTGTTGATTAAGGAACTAATTACTTTTATCATTATCAAATTTCTAAGAACCTGTCTTGTTTGTTTTATATTTTTAAATTTTGGTATTTTGTAGGACAGCCAGTCACCCACCAGCATCTTTGTTTTTTGAAAAGTTACAAAACCTATTAATCATCCTTATTTACTTTATAATCATCTGGATATTGAAAAGTTTGGCATTGCTTTGCTCTGAGCCTATAAGGTAATGCCAAGCCATTGGTCCACCCCCTAAAAGTCTAATAGCACCAACCCCCCTGGTTCCGGCTTTTCACCAATTCCTGGACAGTATTTACGTAAGAAAAATGATAGATTAAAAAGAATAGCTCTAACTTCTGTTTTCTGGCTCAACATGTAAGGAATGAGCTTAGAAGTCACCACTCCATCCTAACAAGTAAAAAGCTTGAAACAAACCGTAAAATTAACAGCCTCTCTTAGATCCACCGTAGAAGTGAGGTCACAGTGTTAAGTGACTGATGCAAAAATGGGAGACAGAGGGGCAGATACCGGAATCACAACTGAGTGGAACAGAAACCCACGGGTGGAAACCTCAGCAGGACCAGTGCTGGGGAGGAAAACCTGAACTGTAACTGACCAAGTGCTGGAAGCTCAGTGTGGACAAGTATTAACAAGACTTAAAACTCCAGGGGGACCCAGTCATGGGGAGGGGACCTTACTCTTTTTGTGAGTTTACCTTCAGAAGCTCTACCAGGTTCTCACAGTGTCCAATGGAGAAAAATCCCACCATGTTTCCAGCAGGGAGAGAAGAAAAGTAAGCATTTCGAAATATGTCAGAGCGTTCTGTCCTTAACGATGCCTGGTTTCAAGAGAAACTACTTCAAGAGAGCCTGACCGACCTGGGAGACGGGAAATAGGCCATTTCAGGCCACTGCAGCCACCCTCCCAGGTAAGGGGAAAGCCTGAGAAGCACCGCCAGGGTTCCCAGTCCAGGCGCACAGGCTCTCCAAGGCTGAGACCAGTCACACAGAGCACCACCACTCCCCCAGCCTTACCACTCATCACTAAAGGCCTGTTTACCGAAGTTCTCTTGACCCACAACAGCATGTCCAACTTTCAATGAGAAAATTACAAGGATACCAAAGGGCAAAAAACACAGTTTGAAGAGTCAGAGCGAGCAAAGAATGGTAGACCTGGCAAAGATGTTGGAATTATCAGACCAGGAATTTAAAACCACCATGATTACTATGCTGAGGGCTCTGACGGAAAAAATAGACAACTTGTAAGAACAGATGTGTAATGTAAAAGAGATGGAAATCCTAAGAGAGAACCAGATAGAAATCAGAGATCAAAAAAACCACAACAGAAATGAACAGTGCCTTTCGTGGCTCACCAGCAGACTGCACACCACCAAGGTGTGCACCACCAAGGTGTGCGTGCCTGAGAATATGTCAACAGAAACTTCCAAAACTGGAAGACAAAGAGAAAAAAGACCGAAAAAAAAACAACAACCCAGAATATCCAAAACCTGTTACAAAAGATGTATGCATAATGGGAATACCAGGGGAAGAAAGAGAGAAAGGAACAGAGGAACTATTTGACACAATAACGACCAATAATTTCCCCCAAATTAATGTCAGACACCAAACCACAAATCAAGGAAGAAATAAAACCCTCTTTCTTTGCAGATGAAATGCTCTTCCTAAGAAAAACAACATGCAAATAAACCAAACAGTAGTTAGGAGTGAAGTAACCTGTGTTATGAGATATTTATAACAGCTTTATTCATAAACTTTATTTGTAACAGCTTTATTCATAAGCAACAAAGCAGCTTTAGTAGGTTAATGGATAAACTGTATACATCCAGAAGATGGAATATTATTCAGTGCTAAAAAGAAATGAGCTACCAAGCCATGAAAAGACATGGAGGAATACCTAAATACATATTACTAAATGAAAGTAGCCAATCTCAAAAGGCTATTTACTGTATGGTTCCAACTATATGGCATCCTGGAAAAGGCAAAACTATGGTGACAGTAAAAAAAGATCAGTGGTTGCCAGGGGTTAGGAGAGAGGGAGGGATGAACTGGCAGGGTACAGAGGATTTTTAGGGTAGGAAATCTATTCTATATGACACTATAAAGGTAGATACCTTATTACATTTGTCCCATCCCATAGAATGTACAGCACCAAGAGTGAACCCTAATGCAAACTACAGACTTTGGGTAATAACGTGTCACCACAGGCTCACTGATTATTCCAAATGTACCACTATGTTGGGGGAAGTTGATAATGGGGGAAGCTTTATTGAGGGGTGGAGAGGTATATGGAAGATCTCTTCCTCTTTTTTATTTTTTTGCTGTGAACCTAAAACTTTTCTAAAACATAAACTCTATTAAAAATATTTTTCTAGGGCTTCCCTGGTGGCGCAGTGGTTGAGAATCTGCCTGCCAATGCAGGGGACACGGGTTCGAGCCCTGGTCTGGGAAGATCCCACATGCCGCGGAGCAACTGGGCCCGTGAGCCACAGTTACTGAGCCTGTGCGTCTGGAGCCTGTGCTCTGCAACAAGAGAGGCCGCGACAGTGAGAGGCCCCCGCTTGCCACAACTAGAGAAAGCCCTCGCACAGAAACGAAGACCCAACACAGCCATAAATAAATAAATAAATAAACTTAAATCATATGGGCTTCTATTAAAAAAAAATGTTTTTCTAGGGAATTCGCTGGTGGTCTAGTGGGTAAGACTCCACACTTCCAATGCAGGGGGCCAGGGTTCGATCCCTGGTGGGGAACTAGATCCCACATGCGGCAACTAAGAGTTCACATGCCGCAACTAAGAGTCCGCATGCCATAACGAAGATCCCGCATGTCACAACTAAGACCTGGCACAGCATGCATAAATAAATATTAATTAATTATAAATAAATTTTTTAAAAATGTTTTTCTACCAGAAAGATTGTGTTACTAACTAAAATATCCCTTTTTAGGCAAATCAATCATATATGTACAATCCAAATTTTATCTAAATTGGGACAGAGTTGCATCAACCAAATCAAACAGCAGGTATGATTTTCCAAGTACACAGAAGTTCCACTGAAGTGAGCATATATAACAAGGCTGAGGTGGTATTTTTAGTACAAGGCTACATCATTGCAGTAAATAATGTTCACAGGATCACTTTGGGTAGAAGTAGTCCCAAACTAACTTTCTGACCACTTGGCCAGCCTATACCACTGCACCAGGTAGTAGGTGGCATTTTACCAACTTTAAAATGTCCTTTTACAAGTCATAGGACAATGCAGCTTATTAAAAATGACAGTCATAAAAATTTATTTATCTGAGCTCTCATCCTGAGATAAGTTTATCTCTTTGTCTTAAAAGCAAATGAAATTTACTCTTTGGGAAGATAAAAAATTAATCTCTTTAAAATGTGGGTACTACCTTGAGAAGGAAATGTAGATTCTAAAAGAATTTTTAATTTAAGGAATTCAACAGTATTTAAACATGGACCTAGAGTGTGTTAGTTTTCCTGACAGAGATAACATTTTATTTAAGTTTTAAACGCTAGCAAAAGTCATGCTTGGAAGGCCAGGTAAACCAAGGTCATGTTAACACATGAGATAGACAAGGTACAAATTAGGATTTACTGACAAAATATGTTGTTGTGTCACAACAATGTGAATATTCTGGAGACAGAAAGAAGGCTATGTTCTGGTTTAATTAAGGTTAATTAAGGTAATTAAGGTAATACTAATCCAGGAAGAGTTATCTTGAACTGATGGTTCCACTATCATTTTACTTTTTCCCAAACCATGACAAAATAACCATTCTAAATTACTTCCCACGTTATACTCATTCAGGAAAACTTTACATAATATTTATTCTTCTTAAAGTTTACATTAAAGCACAAGTAATGATCCTCTGATTTACACTGTAAATTATAAACTCTGGATGCAAAGCTAAATGAAAATTAATGCCAGAAATACAGCAATTATATATCCTACAGGAAAAATTTTTAGTTATCCACTAGTCAAAATATAAGTATGCTCCTAAAACTTTACTCCCTTCAAGCTATACACATATGCCAGGAAGATAAATTATTTAGCCCTTTAATCAACATTTAAACTTTTGTATGGATCTCTTCAACTTCATTCTAAAATTAATCTCTAGCCCTAGAACTTTACCTTTTAAAGGTCAAGTAAGTATAACCTGTTGGTATTATTAAGTTGTTAAAGTTATTTTTCTTATATTTAGCTATCAGTAGCCTGTTGTCTTTTATTTAACTATATGGCTATGTCAATAACAGGATTACTTATGTTATTTCCAATTAATTCTGCTGATCTGTTTATTAACTTTCATGACTTTGAAGGGCTCAAAAGACCTTATGGCCCTGATGCTGAAAACAAAAGGCATTCAGGATTTTGTTCCATCTCCTTCTCCTTCCCCTCTAAGGTGGGTTAGTTTCCAGGAAAAAAAAAAAGAAAAAAAGAACTCTGGCTACTGACACTGAAAGCAGAAAAGCAGATCTGAGAGACAATCTGTTGGGAGTAGATGCAAAGAAATGGTAGCTAGAGAAAGGAAGAACTTCAACTTTGAAATCTTTGCCATTTAAAAATGACAAAATGGAAGTACTTTAAACAAGAATGTGTTAAAGAGGAAAGAAATTAAGCATGTGCAGTACGGTGATATCCATTTGAAATTTTTCCATCACAAACTTGGGTTTGGGGATCAAGGTTGCTGGTTAAAGCCAGGCATGAGTAATAGGTTATCTATGAACACTCACTCTCTCCAGAAAGCCAAGTCCCTGGGATTTCCATTGTTAGTGATCCAAAATGAGGGCTGGCCTCATCTCACTGAATTACATTCTTCTCTGGTTCTGGAAGAACATATTGGCACTGGAAAAACAGAGGGATCACTGATACTAAAATGCATGTTAGCGATTTAACCCATTAGGTCACAGAAGGCCTTATTTTGCACAGAAGTTTAACTGGTAATTCAAAGAATCAATATGTTCAGAAATAAATTTTAACTGATCAGAACACAGGGGAAAACCTTACTGCAGGCCACCTTGTTACTGAGACAACTGCAGAACCAAAGCTACAGTACTGTCAGAATGTGGGCAGAAAGTGAACTGATTTCAGGCTACATGAAAATGTCTGAAATGTTTCCTGTAGAACTAAGATGAAAAGGGGCCAATGTATCTTTCAGTTTGGGAATTTCCACCATTTCGTTAGTGCCACAATGCTGAATTGTAATTTAATATGAAATCACAAAATTCCAGGACTCTTCTTAGGCTATATTTGCCAATCTCCCCCAAAGCCTATAGTCTAAAGCTTTTAGGCCCTTGGAGTTTTTCTAAGGAAGGTCAGGCTTTCAGATATGGAACTTCTCAAACTAGAAATGGAATTGGTTCCCAATGGTAAGAATAATGGGCTCTCAGTTTCATTTAGAATGTTAGCAGCTACAGATCTTCAGTCATCCTTCTTGAAGCACTTGTTGTGATTACCCTGGATTAACTTCTGTATTAAATACTACTAAAGAGTAATATTAAAGCGTCCACAATGATAGCAAATGACCAGCAAGAAAGTGTATCCGCTCAGTTATCTCAGGGGAGAAGCATAGGAAAGTCCTAAGAAATATATTGGGGAGGGGAGAGTCTCTATTTGCCTCTCTCTCTCTCTCTCTCTCTCTCTCTGTGTGTGTGTGTGTGTGTGTGTATATATATATATATAATTTTGGCCGTGCCACATGGCATGCAGGATCTTAGTTCCCTGACCAGGGATCAAACCCGCAACCCCTGCAGTGGTAGCGTGGAGCCTTAACCACTGGACTACCAGGGAAGTCCCTATTTGCTAATATTTTAGATCACTTCTCTGAGTCAGTTTTTCTTCCATATCCACCCCCCTCCCATTGGGGAAGTTTGTGGGGTCCTAACAATTAAGAAGAAAGCTGTAAAGCCAGAAAAGGTTAAAAAGCAGATTCTAGTTCAGTCCCTATGAAATTTTTTTTTAACTAAAATGATGGTTTTAAAAAATGGGAAGCAGAGGTATGATTCCAATGACATAGTCCAACATACCAAAATCCATGGGTGATCAGGAAGGTTACAAAATGAGGGCCACACTGGGTACAGGAAGGAAAGCTGTGCCAGAACCTCAGAAGCCAGGTTAATATGGCCTTTCCCTGCAACCCTGCCTATGCTCACCCCTGGACACTATGAAAGTCTTATATACAAAGCAAATTTGGGTTGTGTCCTAGAAATGACAGCAGATTAAGGATATTGGTTATAAATGAGTGCACATATACGTGAAAGCTAAGCATATTTAGGAGAAAATAAGCAAGAATTCTTCTATTTTAGAGGACAATGTTTATCTTTTAATGGAGCTTGACAGTCACAGCAAAAATTCCAAGTCCAGAAATAGATAACTTGGGCGGGAAGGGAAGAGGGCTTTCTTCTGATATCTAACCTGTAATAGTGGGATTCAGTGGGTCTCTATAGTTGGGGAGGGGGCAGGGGAGGAAGGAAAGCCTGATATAGGATTCCCTTATTTTGTCAAGTAAGGGTATTTTTAAAAAAGGAACTAATATCAATGGTCAGCATTGTTGACTTTTCATTTCATATGAAGACACAAACTTGAGCTAATACTTCAAAATTTCCCTCAGTAGTCTCATTATCGAATAAACTTAACCTTGTGAAAACTAGTTGCACTGTCCTGATTTTTCTTTTTGCTACAGACGAATAACCACTTCAAACTTGAAATCAGTTCAAGTGAACGTGAAACCAGTTCTGACCATGAACTCACAATCTTGCTCATAAAAGATCATCGGGAATAAGGTCCAATGAGAATTCCACTATTTAGGCAAAAATTTTACCAAAGCAATTAACACTTTCATATACTAATCAAGTTTAATGAGCTAAAAAAGATTTCCTGGAAACGATTAAAATATCTAACATTGCTATGAAACTGTGATCTGCTATGTGAACCATAAAATAAATGCATACCAAATCTTTAAATAAGCAAATTAATGACAGCACAAAATCCTACTTATCAATGAAGCTATAATGTATATATTTCAATCATTTTTCCATATCAGTTTTATTTGTTTTTAAGTGAAAATGATCCCATTTTTTGTAAAAATATTTAGAAGAAACCAAATCTAGAAGGCTATAAATCAAAATGTTAACAGCAGTTATTTCTGTCTAGAGGGTTTCTTTTTCCTTTTTTAATCTCTATTTTCTAATATTTCTGCATTAGAATATGCTATAAAATTAAGAAAATTTTAATTACTAGTGAACAAGACTGTATAAAGACAAAAAGTCTCGAGGATCTCAATCTTTTGTTTGGAAATGTAACGAATTTGGCTTAAATCACTACTTTTTGCCTTTTAAAAATATAAGTTTAACATCTAACCTTCATAAAAGCAAACGGAAATTTTGTCTCTAAACGGAACATAATCTTGTATTTAACTTTTTCCTTCCAGGTTTCTTTTTGTATCTAGAAGTGCAATGACTCGATTACATTATTGCCCAAACATAACAGAAACAGATATTAATCAAGAATTAGGGCAAGCCATTTTCAGTTCAACAGGCTGAACAGAATTCCTGAAACAACTGCTTTACTTCATACAAACTCCAGTTTCAAAGGCTGCTTCTCATTGCCCATCCCTTCAAAGCTTGGGTCTCTAGTTTGGGCTTATGAGGTTTACACTCCCAGAATAAGTTCTGTTTACCAGAATACCCTTGTACCCAACTTATAACTGAAACCACACCCCAAATAACATTTTGAAAAGCAACAATTTTCCTCAAGAATTTTATATTCAAATACAGATAGAACAGAAGAGATAAACACAGCAAAGCTGTATGATATTTATTTACCATCTCCAGCAGCAAAGCTTTAAAACCAGGAAACAACCCTTTTGTACAAAGCAATCTCCTTCCCACCCCCAAACTGGTTATTGTTTACAAATACAAAGTACATGGAACATATGTCTTATAGGAACAAATTTTAAAACATACATATAGATATACACCATTCTGTAAAGTACTACTCAGTGAAGAAGGCTCATATCACCAAACCTCTTCAATAAGATTCTTCCTACGATGTCTTTTGGGTTAATTACCAATATCTGTATTTGTAAAACTCCCCTCCTAAGCAGAATGATTTTGATTCTCTTTAGACACAGGACCCCCCCACACCCAACCCCCCAAAAAACAACCTTGGAACTTAGGAGAATTTTTTAGTATCTCCTAGTATGAAGCTGTGACAAAACAAGAGGAAGTTACAATGTTTCAACCCTGAGTGCCACTGCTCTACCTCTGGCACAGTAAGAAAAGAAAGAATTGTGGAGATGAGAAAAGGTGAAAGTGGCAACTAGAGCAAGGAAAGAAACTCAAAGCAGAGAAAAGACAACATGGAAGTTGACAAAATGTGCTCTAGGTGCTGCTGGAGATGCAACTGGCACAAGGTTCACAGGCCCTGTGCAACACATCTCCAATCTCTGAAGAAGCAACATTTTAAAGAAATACCTTCATTTTCTCCAAGTCCACGCTCAAATTATCTGTAAGCCAATGCAGAGGGAAACAAGCCGCACTGAGCTGCAGTGAGGAACATGGCCCACAGGTGGTCCTACAGTGTGTACCTGCCCACCATGATGGGATGCCCCTCCCTCTTCAGCAGCAGCATCCTGTTCATCACCAAAGCTGTTCTCTCCCACAGGGCCCCAGTTTGTTGTCACTGCTGGAGCCGTCCCTGGGGCTAGAGGTGCACTGATGGAGAGCCTTCATTTGGCTCAGTTCAAGGAAAAAAAGGAACTGCCTAGATGTCCATAGTAGTCAAAGAAACTTCTAGACAGACTACTTCTACGACCTTACAAGTAACGGCTACATATCTTAGTACACTTGGAATAGGTAGGAACCAATACATTCTCACGTACATTTATCCTTTCTTCAACCTGATCTCCTCCAATCGCACCCATAGAGGTTGTTCCTTACAATTCTGAAAAACCAGATACACGATGTTCCCCACACTCGTGCACACACTGATTCCTTCACCTGAACGTCTGGCTCCTGTTTCTCCACTAGCCCAGGTAAATCTTCTCCAATCACGTTCCAAACCACAGCTCAAGCATCTGGTAAGAAAAGTTTTCCTGGACCACTTCAGATGGCCCTCTCTTTTGTTCCAAACTCATCACAGGCGTTCCTCTAAATAGGACAATTACACTGTGTTGGTATTTCTTTCTCAAGAGAATATACCATCTCTTATTAACTCCCAGTATCCACAGACCTTCCTCAGGGCCTCCCTGCACATAGCAGGTACTGACTGTTTCCATCAAAGACACAAAATGACAAAATACCATCCATCAAAAATTGTATACACATACCTATACATTCTAGCTCTTCATTCTACATTTTTTTTTCTTATTATTATGAGCATTTCGTAGCTTGCACTTAAGAGACTTTTATTTTAAATACATCTTTCAGTGACTTAATCCACTGTTGGGCTTGTATTATATGTAGCTTAATGGTTCAGCCTTAAAAAAAACTGTAAACAAGGGGAACATGATGTGATGACATGAAATGATTATATACTATTAAATACATCTTAAGGTATATCTGTATTTATATCCAATACCATCCCACAGTTATGAGAAATCTACAAATGTGGATAGAAACAGCATAACCACTAAAGAAAGGGAATTTGTATCAGGCTTTGAAGTTCCAGGCATTATTACCTAAGGTGAGAGCAGGAAAACTTAGTCTCAGAGAATAAGTGACTTGCTAATACTCAGATCAAGTTGTTTGGAATTCAAGTACCATGTGCTTAGCATTCCACCTTCCTTTCATTAAGCCAGTATCTTCAAGACACCAGTTAAAAAAAAATTTAAGTGTATATGTGAAACAAAAAGCATATAACAAACAAAAGAGGTACAACAAAGAAAAACACAAGCATCAAGAACCATCACTGAAATGATCAGTGCTAAAAATGAATGAGACACAAATAAGGAATCCATGAAACAGAAGCCAACGACAACGCATCCAGAAATCATCTCAGTCCAGCACAGTGAAAACTCAATGTGAGAATGAAGGTTAGGGTTTCTGATTGGACAAGTGAAATAACCAGGAATTAGTTAATAAAGACATCAAGTAACAAGGGATAAGAGTACTGCCATAAACACAAAATCCAGGGAAGAAGGGTAGTAATTTGACAAATTACCTTCTCAGAGGTTAAGATTTGAGTGGCGCCTTGAAGGACAAAAGGCCACTGAGTACAACACTGAATTGAAACTTGGAGGAACAGAGTGTATATTCAAAGCTCACCACTTGAGCAAATCGTTTAACATAAGTTCCACTCCCTCATCTGCAAAATAAGAGTGCATTTCTGCCTCAAGAGTCCCTTGCAACCAACAGACAGCCTGGTATATATACGCTCTATCAATGGAGGTTCTCTCCTCTAATCCTTCCCAGGTAGCAAGATGCCAATTAGACCCAATACTATCAAAGAGCTTCCAACATCTGTCAAAATATATTTCTGTCAAAAGCAAAAGAAAACAGGAGCTGTTATAAGCCATTAGGCAAAGACCAACATGCATTCAACTCTGTGTTAAGAATCTAAATGAAACTAATTACAATTATTCTCCCTAAGGCAGAAAGGAATGGGCTGCACACCTAAAAGCAGAAAGCTTAATGTAATTAAATGTTTTTTAAAATGGAACTGAAAATTTTAAACTATGTTTAGTGATTTGGAAAATGTCTTTTTCCCCTATCATCCACATCACTGTTGCCTCTCTAAATAAAAGCAGTATAGATAAAAGGACCACAAACATAATTATTTTAGCACATCACTACACTGTAAGTCAAGGCAGTGTGAAACACAGCCATAACATAAAACCAGGAGTTAACAAGAGTTCTAACTGTAGCCCTTAAAATTGAATGCTGTGATAGAGCCACTTTTATGGGTAATGAAAGAAAACAGAAAGCACAGGATAGCTCATGGGGAAAATAAAGCATATGAAAGTTAGTCTTACATAGGGACTACTAACAGAACCCACAAGATAACACTTGAACCATTTAAGGTAAAAGAATTTCTTTTAATATTACCAGATATAAAGGATCTGCTTTCACTTCTACCAAGGAATACACTACTCAGGAATATTAGAAAACGCAATACAACTTGAGAGATCTCCAAAGTCCTAAAAGAAACTACAGACAACCTGAGAACTCTTATTGAATTGACAAGGTATCAAAAAATCCAACAGACCATTTGAAACAGACAGTTACCTCAACAAAACCAGTAAAGTTTTTACGACCTAGAAAAAAAGATTAATGTTAAAGATACAGTGTATGTCAGGGCTGTACTAAAAATTCATGATGATGAACTTAAAAATTTTTATTAGAGAGAAAAAATGCAATTGACCACAAACTACATGTAATAATACATTTGCACAAAGACTATACAGAAATGAGAAAACACTACCACCAGTAAACAAGAAGGCATTAAAAACTGATGGAAGTTCAATAGCCAAATAGTGTGAGACTGGACTATTTTTTTTAAAAAAGGACATTTTAAAGAGAAAACTAGAAAATCTCTTACAATAATGCTGAAGGCATTGTATTTAAACATAAAAAGCCACATCAAAATCCTGGCTAGTATAGACTGGTAGAATAAAAAATATAATCTCCATCAAAGAGATTAAGGAAGATCAAACATCCTTTTGGAAAGAGATTTTTACATAAAGGAAAGAAAAGACCCAATACAAAGAATGAAATAACTGAGATGCTAACATCAAAAGGACATGGTTGGCCTGTGATCACTTCCAGATATATCCACGGGAAGCAAACATAATTTTGAGTAGTATCTCAATGGTACCAAACACTACTATAAAAAAGGTTTCATTCTTAATAAAGTCAAGCAAATGAAAAGACAAAGTAGTACAAAGATATCATCCCACTAATCAATACAAGAAAAAAAGATTTAATAAAACAATATTCTCATCATTAATCCAGGAAGAGACATTCCATAACATATTTTAATGGCTTACAAAACTTGTTATATCTGGATAAACAACTGAAAGATTTGCATTCAATACAGTGATCTCGTCATCAGCTTACTGACGACTTCCACCTGTTTATTTTCTTAAGTGAAAAATGAAGACCTGATTGGTGTAAACACTAATGAAAAACTATATAGAATAGGTCCAGCCAACTAAATGACAGGAAGGAGATGCATACAGATCTGACAGTCAAATACTGGACTAGCTACTAACACTTAAGTAAGAATGGTAAATTTCAAAAGACAATGGAACTGAACAGTGCAAGTCAGGGCAAAACATGCCTCACATTAAAAGAAAAAAAAAAGTTTTCAGTTATTGCAGTCATTAAACTATTTCTACAAAGATCTAATCCATAATTTCTAACCTTTACCAGAATCCCAATTAAGTATGTCCTCAAGAATACTGAATGTGCCATTTAACTCTGTTCATCCACGTCATTTAACTCTGTATCCAAGTTTACAGCTAGAAGGGATTCTGGATTGCGACGATTCCAACCTCCTTGTTTACGGTACCTGAGAGGTTATCCTGGATGGAGCAGGCCCTTAAGGACATTATCAATCAGGTCACTTAGGTATCATTCAGTAAATTATTGGTATAACAGTAATGTAATATACTAAACAGTACCCAAGTAGCCTGAGTTTATGCTCCCCTCAAAAAGTCATTTTGAGGGCTAGGTAAATAAATGGAATTATACTGATAAAGAAGCTGCCACACAGTAAATAATAATAATAATAATAATAATAATAATAATAATAATGTTTAAATGCAATTACACTGATAAGCTGTCACACAGTCTTAAAAAAAAAAAAAAGATAAAGTGTCAACAAATGTACTCATTTTCCTAATGTCCTGTTACTTATTACCGAGTAAACACACCCACTTATCAAATTGAAGTTGTGTTACTATGGCTAAGAACAAGGTTAGACATGAGACAAATGGTTCAATCAGAAACCTAGAACCTAGATATAGAAAACAAAGCTGCCTCAATGCCCAGAAAACTGAGCCTATCACTAAAAACTAAAATAACTACTGTGAAGTTATTTAAATAAAGAGGGAGGGACATACTCTACAACCTTCTGAAATGGATCAATAGTGCTGTAATGAAAACAAAGTAACATTCAGAAGGAGAGTACATTTAGATAGTGCAATTGTACAGAAGACGAATAAACTACAAGATAAAAAAATCACTGTACAGAATTTACATAAATATCACCAGCAACATATGCAAGACATTAAAATGTTACGTTTTAAACAGTAGTGTGAAATTTAAAAAGGCACTTCATATAACAATGAATAGAAACAGCATTTCTGTGTACAAACAGTAACCATGAGAAATCATATCATTTCCACATACATTTTATGTCTAGTCAAACAATAACATTTTAAAGAAAAAGGATCATTAGACACATCCCTTTCAAGAACACCAAATCACTCAACTTGCGATGATTGCTAGGCCTCCTAGAAGACCTAGAGCTGTTCAAACCTCAGAGGCTGGCCTGATGGAGAACCTTGTTGAAGGCTCTGCAA
The DNA here is from genome assembly GCF_026419965.1 of Kogia breviceps. Taxonomy (NCBI): domain Eukaryota; kingdom Metazoa; phylum Chordata; class Mammalia; order Artiodactyla; family Physeteridae; genus Kogia; species Kogia breviceps. The sequence continues at coordinate 64,284,654 of NC_081319.1, forward strand.
ATGGCAGACATGATGTGAAAACTTGTTATCTAATTATGAATTCCATACACTACTGTGGTTGTCTATTAGGGCTGTTTCCCTACACCAAATCCCTGTTTTTAGTTTTATAACACCATCATCATTCAAGTATGCCAGAAAAAGACTTTAAACTAATCTTAAAAAACAGGTTAAGAATATTGTTTCTTCTGCAGTCAAGCACCCAATCTACAGCTAAACCTGCTCCCACACTTCGGTGTTCTGCCCCATCCCCACGCAACTGCCGAACCCCTTCAGAAGCTAGCCACCTGACCACCAATTCCATGATATCTCAATACCTTTTTATTTTTAGGGAAGATCTCTGGAGATGCTTGGGCATATCAATCAGAGAGTGGCAAAGCAATGCTACTTGCTGCTACAGAGCAACATAACACAAAATGAAGACAGCAGCAATGCGGCTCTACAAACATTTAGGAAAGGAGAGGTATACAACAACATGAGTACAGTTAACACTACTCCACTATACACTTAAAAATGGTTATGATGGTAAATTTTATGTTATCTTTTTTTTAAGCACAATTAAAAATAAAAAAATTAAAAAGAGCAGGTTAGGTGGAAATGCCAGAGCAGTTTCAGAGAATCAGGTCTTCAAGCAACCATAATTTTGGTTTGAATTTTGGAAAATAAGAGTATCTCAAAAATTATCAAGTTTGGTGACCCAGTATGTGATTCAGGGAAGGGACGGGGAGAAATGGAAAAGTGGGAGCAGTGTGAAGTAGCCTCAGATAACTAGGAACATCTATGTGCAGCCATATAGAAAAGTGTCAAGGTCTCTCTCTCCAGCAAGTTCCCCATGACTAGTCCTTTCACAGAAGAAAACTACCGTGCTACAGCAAGGGCACATGAGACTGCTGAACTGGTAGAGTACACATAGTGAACTGTAAAAATCTTCGTATGATTTCTTAGGCCCTTGTTTCTTTTTAGACAGTTATCAGTGCTCTTCTAGGGTTCAATTTGAAAGAATTTTTAGAGCACTGGCACGGACCTAAAACAGAAATAAAACGTTGTGAAAAGTATAGAAAAATTAAAGGTAAATATTAACTCTAGACATGACTTGACCAAATGTGTCAAGAGGAGACTCTATCAAGACTGCAGCTTAAGCTTCATCTACAAATAGGACAAACAGAATCAATACAGTACCCTGAAACTATCTGACAAAATAAAATAACTTCTTTCCAAGTAGAGATATTTGCATCTTCGACCTCTACAACACAAACAGGGAGAGGAAGAAAAGTAAACAAAAAAGGGTGCTGAATATGGTTATGATGAGGAGGGGGAATGGGCTTCCAATAAACTATTAAAAAGTGGGGCACCAGGGAAAACATCAGTCACCACTGTGCAGGAACCATGCCAAGAAACAGAAACCATATAAACCTGAAAACAGTGTCACAGTCCACTAACAGTAGACCCAAAATACTACGGTCAAGCAGATGGAAAAAAAAAAAATGCAGCTGTTCGACAAACCAAGAAATTACAAATTATGAGTCTACTGATAAAATTGTTTTCTATTTGGCGAAGCAAATAATTCTAGATGATGCATTCAGACCCCTCCAATTTGGCAGTTTCTCCAATACTGAAGTCATGATGTGAAGACAAGGGTCTAAGGGCTGGGCACTGCACAGCCACTGCCTCGAGATAGATACTGTAGGACATGTAACTGAGGTATCTGCTGCCAGTTCCAGTCTGATGGAGAAATCATAATGCGAAGAACTGAGAACAAAAAGATAAGTCGTCTCTCATGGTAAGAGTCTGACTGGATTAAGGGACCAATAAACCAAGAACACGCCACTGAAGTCTTGAGAAATCATTAATGGACATCCAGAAAGAGAAGTGCATGAGATGTTCTCTCTACTACATCCACAGTTACGCTCTGAATCTGAAGGATTTCTCTAAAATCTAGACTGATGGCATCCCTCTTTATTACAATCAGAGGACCAGATTGTCAGGCATGTTTGGAATTCTTGCTCTTTTACGAGTTCAGATTTGCATGCCTGAATGGTGTAACATCCTTGATTTCCAGGGCATTAATGTGCGTTATCTTTTTTGTATTTAGAGCGTGATGAATTACGGAGCTCAAGAGTTTAGAAGGTAGTCAAGGTCATCTTGGTTAAAGGCCCAGATTATCCTGTGAGAACACCATGACCAGGTCTCACAGCTTGTGATATATGAGAGCTTGACAGACTTAGGAGTGACAACTGCAGAGAATTCTCTCTGTGTAGCTTTGGGTGGTAAAGACAGTTACTGTGAAAGTTTCTACAGAGATGTCACAGGTAGGAAAGTCTTCTTCCAGCTAGTGTCCACAGTAGACCTGGGACATCTAGAGCCACCCCACTGGAAGCAAACTGGATTTTGCAAATTTTGGTTTGAATTTTAGTTCTTGATATACAGCTTCAAGGCTGATTCTGAAGTCTCACAGAGCTTGACAGTAGTATGGACACTTGGTGAGCTGATCACTCTGACATAAAAAGATTATAACAGATTTGTCTTTTTGTGAAGATCTGACAAACGGAAGCCTAAACAAGGAAGCACTGATGACCTAAAAACGAAGGATCTGCCTCTGGTGTTAGAGATCTAGTAGTAGGTTATTTCCAGATCCAAAATCTCCTAGTCCTCAGTTTACCAGTGAGATTTTCCTGAGGGGGAAGAAATATTTATATTTTTCCTTAATCATAAGAGGATACAGATTCCTAAGTAACCTCCTCTAGACTGATTTTGGACTAGAAATAACGGGTAAACCTTTGTCCAACCCTACTGAACGTCTCTACTACTCACTTGGCCAAGAAAGCATGAGTCTCTTTATGATTTACTTCATTCCAAAAGTCTAGAATTCAAATGTCAGCTGTGATGATTCCAGACATGCGTTCAGATTCTGAGCTGCCCTCCTACCTGTAAATCCTGTGTGGATGGGAGGAGCAAGTAGCACAGTCAGCATCTTGGACAGGTGCACTGCTGAACGTGAATGGGTTACTAATTCTTGTACCCATGGCGTTCTGGAGATTCTCCCTTTTTCCTGTATCTATAGGGGTGGTTTCGGGGTTTGTACCAATCCCCTCTGGAGTATCCTCTACTGTGATAATGTGCTTTCTGGTCATGACTATAGAAGTATCGATGTTGGTTATAGTATTTGCTGTGGTCTTTATAGTCATTTTCCTTTATACTGTTTTCTTCTGCAACTATAGCATTCACATCTTGTCCAAAGAGGGAAGTACCGTCAAAGGGCAAGTGTGAGATCTTCTCTTGGGTTTTCTTAGTGAGAGATGTGAGTCGAAGCCAAGCCTGCCTTCTGTAGTCTATTGCCATTGCCATAACTCTAACCACAGAGTCCATTATATCCCTAGTAGTACAAAGCTGCCAAAGGCCCGCATCCATACCATCAGATATTATACATCTTGCTTTTCCACGATCAAACTCTGGGTCATGGACCAGATCCTCCATGTCTTCCCAGAGTTTACGCTGATACTGAGTCATATAGGCCATGTAGCTAGCAGCTCGGGCTGCAATGGAAGCAGCATGGTAGAATCTACAACCCATGACCTCCATCTCTTTCGAGGTAGAATCCAGAGGTGATGTTGTGCTTCCTCTCTTGCTGTGCTCTAATGCTTCTACGATGGGGCCCCCGGCTGGTGGATTTGGTTGGAAAGGAGAGGTATCCTTGGCCACAGGGTATACCCTGTGTCCCATGAAGGAGGAAGGATGGCAATCAGCAGGGTCTTTAAAAACCTCAGTGGTGGCGATTCTCAGAAGAGGATGCAGTGGAGGGACCAAACGTTTCTTAGAAGTCACACAATCAGGTTTCCCTTCACATGGTTCTGCTTCAGACTGTAACGTGACTCTCTTGATAATACCTCTTTGTTCCATTCTTTTCAAAAGCCCTGTGAAACTAGACTGACTAGGGTCAGCTGGCTGCCCTTTGTCATCAGCTGAGGGGGATTTGCAGTCAGCTTCTTCTTCCACTGTGGATAAATGTTCTTCCTTGGAGGTAGAGATGTCCCAAGGAACCGAGGAATTCTCACTTGGCCTAGAATGATGAAATCGAAAACAGCTCCTGGACTGCAGGTCACGTATCACTCGGGACATCTCAGCCACTTGTGTCTGGAGATAGAGGATGGCATCCTGTCCGTGCTGTGAAGCAGAAGACTCTACAGGTAAATCCTCCTTGACCTCTGAAGAGGCCAAAGATTCTTGGGGGACCAGAAGTGGAGATGAAGGCAGAATCTGGCAATTTTGTGATGGCTTAAGCATCTCTGTCTCAGAGATCTTAATAACTGAATTACTTTGATCACTTTTCTGGTTCTCCAATGGGTTCTCAACAGAAGAAGGTTGAGAAACTATCCTGTGTGGACTGCTGGTACAGCTCCCAGAGGAGGAGCTGCTGTCTCCACTGGGAAGAGGAACACTGCAGCTAGAGCACATTTCTGGGCGATGACTCTCAGAGGATGGCACCTTAGACTCAGGCATTCTCTGGGTTATCCACATGAACAAGAAAACCAAGGAAGAAAAAAAATATGCTTTTAATATGTTAACTTTCAAGTGCAGAGATGCATGTCCAGTAAGCAGAACTCAATTTTTAAAATTATTATAATTAACAATGAAACATACAATCCACTTCAGGTCAGCATGGGGACCACAGAAGTCAAATCCACAAATTTCACTACCCCAAAGGCCCAAAACCAACTACTGGCATTAACCTGGCACTGTGCCTATGAAAAAGAGTAAAAACAACCCCAGGTCAAGGGGTGCCATCCTAGCCTGCTGCTTGTTCCCATGCTAGAATAAGAAGAGGCAGCAAGACTATTCGTGAAAACAATTTTTTAAAAAATCCCATTCAACATATGTAAGGCAACAAGTAAAAGTTAATAACAGAAAAGAGAACTTGGGAAAAGTTCCACTGAGAAGAAAAAACATTTCTAGAAGTCCTGCACTGCAGAGTCACTTTTAAATCCCTTTAAAATTTCTCTCTCATTCACTCTCCATGAACAACAAAATTTTCCAGTTGCATAGGTCTACTCTATGGTTTGCAGTTTTCAAGGAGCTTTGTTACCTCATTTCATCCTCACAACAACCCTGTGAGGTAGGTATTATTCTTATGTGGTAAAGAAACTAAGGTTAAAAGGCTACTTATCCAAATTCACAGACTTAATAAGCAGTAAAGCTGAGACCAAAACCTAGGTATTTTGATTGCAAGTTCAAGTCCCAATACCTTATATCATACGGCAAGTAGCTTTCTGGCCGCCTTCAACACACAGCCAGTTCTCTAATGAATCAAGAAAACAGCCCATTAACAGAAATTCGGGCTAAGACAAATGAAAGACAAGATTGCTACAAAGTGCTCAGCTACTTTGGTTCTCAGAGTAAGGGAAACATAAGTTTAAAGGTCAAACCCACAACCAATAAATCACAGGTCAGAGAGAAAACCCCAAACACGAGGGGGAAAGAGGAGGTTAAAAGGATGATGCCTGAATAATCCACAACCCTTCCCTATGTTCCATTTCTAAAGGATCTTCACATATCCTTTCTTCCAAGATACAACAAATTTTCTGTGGCCACATGGTTCTGGAAGAAAAGGATCCAGTTCTACAGGGCACCTGAGGAGAGACAGGAAAGGAAAAGGGAGCCAAAAATCTTGCAGTTTTATTCTATTTCCCTTTTATCAGATACGGCCTCCAAGGCTTAGAACTTTCCTGTGTCACATAATCCTTTCACATCCTCGCTGAAAGTAGAGGAACAAAGCTGGAAGCAGGAGATCTTCTGGGCAGAGGACTCCTTGGACTACCTCTCAGGGCCATTCTAACAGAAACAGGCCGTTCTCTAAAGCACAATAGCACCTACACACAGCCATCGCTGATTTGATGACTCTCTTTAGAGAATGCTTCTTAAATGCCAGAAGTGAAGAAATGCAAGTCAAATGTAATATACTTACCTCACTCTGAGAGGTGCTAGGCTCTTCATCATCACTGCTGACCAGATCAATGTATTCCAGAACAGGTCTTAATGGTCCTTCCTAGGAAAAAATGAACAAATTAACAAGTCATAGAGAGTTATTCAAACTAAATTAGCATTTAAAACAATCCTTTTTGTCGATTTTGGGATTGACTGGCAAGAACTCTTCTGAAGAGGAAGCCTTATGGGTGGTAGAAAATCATCAGAACAAATGCAGATGAAAATATTCATAGCACAAGACTAAGAAATGATGACAAGATCTAAAAGAGCCTAAGCCAAGGTCGGGTATTAGGACTGTGTTGATTCCTTGGGGAGAGGATTATTAACACAGGAATAGTGCTACAAGGTCACAGATACTGTAAGCCAATGCTTTTCAGATGGGATGGGTATCTCTGACTAGGAGCTAGGCTGTACTTCCGACTCCTACAGAGTCACACATCAAACCTGGTTCTCCTTCATCTTTTCTTTCCATCCATACTGGCTCCACCACAGACCAAGCCTTGAATGCTAAGCTTAAAAGCCTAGATTTTATTCTATAGGCAAAAGGGAATCAATAAATACTAAGATGGGAATTAAGATCATGAGAGCTTACCTTAAGAAGATTAATCACACAGAGAAGTACGTAAAGCAGGATAATTAACCAGTCCACACACATAATAATGCAAAACTAAAGTAGTGGTGATGGCAAAAATAACAGTGATGCTGTGGTGCAAATACAAAAGGATATACAGGTAAGATGAAAACAAAACCAAAACATGATTGACTATAAAAACAAAACCCCAACAACCACAAGGAGTCAAAGTGGTCTCTAAGGTTTCAAGCTTAGGAGACTAAAGGATAGACATTAATTTGGAATACAAAGACAGAAAGCTGGCATTCCTTTGGCTATAATGGGATGATGTACAAGGGGTACACAGAGGCACCTGGCAGACAGCTGGAAATGCAAGCCTGTAATCTGGGTATAGGAACATAACTGGAAATGGAGACTGGAAAGATGCTCCCCTACAAGACTAGTAACTCGAGAACTAAACTCAAACTATGATATTGCCAAGGAAGAAAGCAAAGAGGAGAAAGAAGGGATTCAAGGAGGCTCTTGAGGAAATGATGGAATTTTAGGATTTAGGAAGAGCTAAGTAGGTAATCAGAGATCTGAGAAGAATCAGAAATGCACAAATTCAAAGAACCTAAAGATAGAGAAAACCTCAATGAAAAGGTGTCAATGCTAAATGTGGCCAAAAACACTGAGCACTGAAAAAAAAAAAAAAAATGTCACTGAATTTAGCAACAAAGGAGATTTTGAAATGTCTTTGACAGAGCAACTGCAAGAAAGTAGTGAGCACAGAAGTCAGGATATAAAAAATTAAGCTGAAAATGAGGCAGTAAAGGCCAAGAGTAAAGATTATTCTTTGGGGCTTCCCTGGTGGCGCAGTGGTTGAGAGTCCGCCTGCTGATGCAGGGGACACGGGTTCGTGCCCCCGTTCAGGAAGATCCCACGTGCCACAGAGCGGCTGGGCCCGTGAGCCATGGCCGTTGAGCCTGCGCGTCCAGAGCCTGTGCTCCGCAACAGGAGAGGCCACAACGATGAGAGGCCCACGTATGGCAAAAAAAAAAAAAAAAAAAAAAAAAAAAGATTATTCTTTGAAAAATTCTACTATGTTTAAAACAAGTGAAAGGAACACAGGGGGAGAACATGGCTGAGGGAAAGATTTCTCAGGATTGGGAAAGATGGCTGTTGGGAAGCCAAAATGATATATTCAGTGGAAAAATTAAGAGAAAAAGACCCCAGGTCAAGAGACAGAAGCGAAGATCTAGTTAAAGATCCTCTTCCTGAGACAAGGCATCCAGTCTCAAAGACAAGTGTATTTCTCCCCTAGGCTGCAACTTCTCTCCAAGCAGGAAACTGCTTTCCCTGCAGGTGGTGATTTAGCCAGTAAGATAAAACCAGAGAGCAAAACTTCTGGGCAGGGCTCATGTAATAAAGTAATTAGGATTTCTGCCTGAGCTGTAAAAATGGACATTTAAAAAAGAGGATTAGAGGGACAGATATTCTGCAATGTGTGGTCAACAGAGATGAATCACCTACTTTAAGACCCAAACCTACCATTTGTAATAAGGTTGTCAAAATCATACATTCAATCCAAGAAGGTAGTAGAGGAGATAAAAATATAAAAGCTTGCTCTCCTCAAGAAATGTATGTTAGGAACTTTTATTACACGTCCACTGAAGCAGCACACCAAGAAAGTCCCCGAGGTACCAAACACACAGAGGCTGGGGCAGAGCTTCCATGAAGGGTTGGCAGGTAGAGAAAAAAGAGAGATGAAAGGATAACTGGGCACAAAGCACAAAGTAGAATGGGCAGGAAAATGGTCACAAACAAGATGAAAAAGTAGCTGCAGAAACAGGAGAAAGGGCAGGAGTAAGGACAGATGAGAAAAGTAGCATAAATATCCTGCTGGGGTCAACCACTACACTGATACCCAGCCACCTTTGAACTACTGAACAATGACAACTTATGATTCACACTAATTAAGAGAGCAGAATAAAAAGAATCAGGATAGGAAGTCCATACATGAGAAAAAGCAGGGGTCACTGACAGTTCATTCACTCAACAAATATTATGGAATTATAAGTGACAGAATGGTAGAAGAAGACAGCATGTGCTTGAGACCTAAGAAGGCAAAGAGGCTGAGTAGAAAAACAATGGAAGAGTAAGTATTCCAAAGGAAAATATTACTTATAAACAAACACTCTATACTTTAGCTAATTTTCACAGTGGATATGGACAAACTTCCACCATAACGAACCTAAGGATCAAAACCCTTTGGTACTCCGTTGATCTTACTCTAATCGGGAACATGTGTCACTGAGCCCTGTACAGGCAAAGGTACTAAACTTTTCACGTTCAATCCCCACATTACTTCACTATTGTGCCATTTAACAAAGGAGAAAACTAAGCTAGGCCCATCTGGTTCTCTAATCACATCATTGGCTGTGTGGTCTCTAATCACATAGTTCTGAGGCAGTTCCAAGTATACACACTATGTTTAAATCAATGCTTATTTCCTAAGTTTCAGAGATAAGATACTTTCTCTTCCTTCAATTTGAGGAAAAAGTCTACCTGCTATTGTCCCCAACTCTGAATAACTCACAACACTGGCCAAAAAGTTATTAATTCTCCTGAAACAGTAATAATTATAATACAAATACCAAGAAAAGGCAATTTCTTACTATGTTTATAATGGCTGCTTATATTCTTAAAAAGTAAAAATGCACGTGGTCCTCCAATTACAAGGTATTTTATTTAAATTTGCTTCATCCATCAACTAGTGAACGAACCATCATTCTCATGCCCTCAGTACCAGTAACAAAATCAAAGGATTCTACTCCAAAGCCACACAATTTAGGGGCAGGAGCACAGGCAGAAGCAAAACAGTTTAGAAACACAGTTTAATTAATATTCTAAGCTTTAAAAAACATTTTTAATGAAATAAAAAGCTTTCACTCTTGTGATTAGAAAACTGATTTCTCATACAAAGCCAAAACACCAAATACCTACTAATTGGAAAGTGATGTCAATACACTAAAATGCAGTCTACAGAAAAACTAGTTTACCCCAGTCTAAAACAAAGAACATGGATTTGAGAACAGATGCAAAAATCTAATCTAAAACCCTAAATAATTCATGGGTTTTTTTTCCCCACATAGAGAAGTTAGGGACATAGTTTACTTTTGCAGTCCCACCCGATTCAAACATTTCAAATGATTCCCAAATGCCTGCTCTAAGTTCAAATTTAGTCCACAATTCAAAATCTATACTATCCGGCCCATCCTTCCTTCTCCCACTTTAAAAAAAGTACCCTCCAGAACTAAGCATAATCCTCTCTGCTCTCCCATTTTGATGACTTTCCTTGTTTCTTCTCAAAATACTCTTTTAAACACATAAAAACACTAAATGCTACCTATGAAAAATAAACTGAAAATCCTAAGTCTTTTTTTTTTTTTTACAGCACTTTGTACTTTTATAAAAGAACTTTCTACTAGAACTATTTACAAAGTCCTCATCCCTATCTCATCTCTCACGCTGAAATACTGACACTTATGGGTAGGATGTACTTCCAACTAATCTCTGTAGCTCTAAGTTACTTAACTCAGGACTTTGCTCCAACATTATTTTTATTTATTGAGCTAATACAACCCCAAGACACCCAGCCAAAAGACACCCTCATTATTTGTCCATGACCCTCTGAAGTAATTTATGAAAATATACAAATATTCCACATGTTCAATGATTCCACATTATACCAATCATCTTGGTTGAAGCCTAAATCTCATGTGCTGTTATCAAGATTATGATAGGCTGTCTCAGCAGTTTTTATACCTTTATATCTACAGTAGCACTGTGAAAGATCATGTCATTAGCCCTGAGTTAAAAGTTTTCTGGGAGTAAATTAACTAACATATCTGCAGTTTCAAAGAATGCAGAAAATAAAGATGGTGGCTGAATAAGGGATCATATTACTAAATTAAACAGAAAATTAGAGCAAAAGACCTAAATGAAAAGTTTGTATAGTAACATTCTGTCTCTTGAGTTAAGCACTGTTTACACATGTGTACTAGCTTTGCAAAAATCAGAGGGTACACTTATGAACTGTGCAATTCTCTGTATGTGTATTTCAATAAAATTTAAATGAAAGGGCTCATTTTTGCACCTCCACATCTATATCCTTCCTTTCCTTCAACATGCTCAGTTTCAAACTCTGTATTTTCTAAACCACACAAAAACTACTGTGCCACCATGCAGATTAAAGATGGGAAAGTTAGACTAAGAATGAACGAAGAAATCCAAACCAGTGTAAATCAAGAAGTAATATCACAATGTTCTTTTTGTATCTGAAGAAATCTTAAGCACAGACTATTTATTATTTTTATTGAATAAGCACTACCTGAGGAGTCAAGTGTAAGATTGGGTTAGAGAGAGAAGATTCTGTCTCTAACGTATTTTAAAATAGAATTAAGGTATCATTAATTCATTGAAGTGTTATCACCATAAAGGCATAAGGAATGTTTTTAATAGGTTTCTTCTAATACTGTAATTGCATTTAATACATATAATTCACTTCTCTATTTGGAACTATTAAACCTTTAAACTTATATTTGGAAACAGAGATAAATATAAGATGTATCAAGATGGACACAAATTCACTGATTGTATATTTTTTACTCTGGATGCAAAGATATAACAGATTCTCTACATTTAAAATAATATTTAACTTAAAAGCATATTCTTAAACATCAGTCTAATACACACTTTATCTTAAGTACTGACAAGCTACACCACAATTCTTCACTCCACAGAGTACCTATATATATATATATATATATTTTTTTAACCTTATTTTTGTAGATTCCATCAGTGATTCTCAAAGTAAGCCCCACAGTTCACAAAGAAGTGTGTCCCTCTTAATTTCCACAAAATACCAAGGTAAATATTCTCCATTCACAAATATACCCATATTCAGGGAGAACCTGAAACATTTGTCCTGAAGAGCCAAACATACTTCAATTCACAGTGAAGGAACAGGCTGGATACAATTTCTTCTACCACCACCCCCAAACCTTTAAAGTTTAAAATGAAAAGGATACAGCACCATATGCATGGGCAAAGGCAAAAAAAAAAAAAAAAAACAAGAAATGATCTTGTGAAAGACTCGTAAACAAACCCACTGAAACACAATACAACAATGCATCACCACAATGGCCTAATGTTGGGGTACATAAAAGACACTGTTTAATAACCAGTTTTTCAAAATTGTCCAAGAACTAACAAACACAAATACACATCACACAGGGAATTAAAGATTATACATCTTTAATAGCAAACTTCAACTACAGTATTCAAAAAGAATCATTTACAGTAGAAGGATTCTCCAGCTAAGCGAGATACTTACTACTTTAAGCAGAGCCTTTATAAAACTTTAACAGTGTGGGGTGGAAATTAACCTCAAATGTATCACAGCACCCCCTTCAGTTTTTGCAACCAATGTTTTACAAAGTGTGTTCACAGCTTCATACACCCCTGCATTTGCACCAACATGAAGATTCCTGGGCCCCACCTCCCATTTCTCATTCCATAGGTCTGTAATGAGGTCCAGAAATCCACACACTTCTACTTACTAATGCGTGGAAACTACTGTCTGAAGGAAATAAAAACAGAAAGATACAGGAGGTTCCTGGTGATAGGGGCCCTTCATTGTGAACCTTGCCTGCTGGACTGTGCTGTAACAGGATGACCTCAGAGCTTAGTGAAGTCTTCAAGCCACCCGCCTTCACGTTATGGAGACACACAGGCTCAGAAGTTGAGTTCCTGCAGCCCTTCTGGTTTTCTACCTCATTCCTCAGCACTAGCCTTCCCTTCTCCCTAACCTGTGTGCTATCTTTTAGAAGTTACTCTTAGTCTCACTTCAAAACAGTCTTAAGAGACCACAACCCTGCGTACATGAACGGCTCAAAGTGCAGGGGGAGCAGCGAGATTCAGGGTACGGCACGCACCGCAGGCCACAGGCTTTGTGATGCCAACTGGGGCTGCTCAGACACCTCTTCGGGCAAATTCCCTACTCCTATGCCCTGCTCCACAGTGTACAGTCCCTATCAGACATTCACACACACGTTTGATGCACGATGAACAAACAGGTGAGGGGTAATCACATCACGGCTTTTCACGCATAGTCTCTGACTCGGAAAAACCCGAATATCGTCGCTACTTACACTAACAAACTGAATGTCATCTTCGTTTTCCTCCGGTGTTGACTCGGACGCCTCAGGCCCAGCTGGAGGAACACATTCTATTATCTATAAAAATAAGCCAAAACACGGTTATCTAGACAACCCCGCACTTACAGAATTAGATTTTTCCGAAGGGAACGAAGAAGGAAAGCTCTCGCGGAGACCTAACGGAGCCCCAGCCTCCGCGAGCCCGAGCTCGCGTCCGTGGACCGCAGGGGCCCCTCCGCATCCCTTCTCCCAGAGGAGCAGGGAGCACGCTCCCCCAAGAGGCAGTCGGCCTCGGAACCCACGCCGCGCCCGCGCCCAGCCACGGTTCTCGAGCCGGGCCGGGCGGCCATTGTTGCTGAGGGGCCCTCGTCCCCCAGGCCCCCAGGCCCGACCCAGCACCCCCCGGACCCCGCACCACGCCGTGCCTAGCCCGCTACTCACCTCCGACCCTGGGTCTCCCATCTCCCCAACGGCCCGCCTGCCGGCACCCGCGCTGCCGTCGTCCCTTCCGCCGCTTCAGCCTCCCCGCCGGCCCCGCCGGCCAGCCAGCCACGCGCCGCCGTGACCCGCCCCCCGCTTGCGCGCCGAGCCGAGGACGCCGCCGAGCCGCCGACACCGCGGGCGGAAAGGGCTGCAAAACCGCTTCCCGGGGAGGAGCGGCCCGCTAGGCCCGCGGTGCCTGGCCTCCCTGGCGCAATCCCGGCCTCCCTCCTCCGCCGAGTCGGCCGCTGGGAACTGTAGTTCCAACAGCACAGAGACCACCCTAAGAGTTACTGGAAAAGAACGGAAGAGGACCCCGAGGCAAGGCGCATGCGCTTCTCGTGGCTGACGTCACTGCCGCTCGCCCGGCGGTGGGCTGGCTGGTTTCTGTTTTACAGTAAGGGGCGGGGACGAGGATGGGGAGGAGGGCGTAGGCATGGGTTTCGTGTGGTTGTGGAAGTGACAGGCGTGTGATGGAGACTAATTTATCAGTTCTCCTTTTTCCCCGAAGGGTTCGGAGATGTGGATGCTTAGCTGAATTATAAGATCAGGGTAGAAATCTGAGGCAGCCTTACACTGCTCACCTGTTCTCCATCCTCAGTCTCCACTCAGAGCCTGTATTAATACACCTGAGGAGGAAAACTGAGGCCCTGAGCTCCCATCTCCAGGTTGACCTGAAGAAAGCTGGCGAGGCTAGAGAATCCTGGGCCCAGTAGGATAGGGAGCCGAGGCTCAGACAACTTTATCACTGGGCCTTAGGCCAGTGATGTTACAACGTACTTTTTAAAGACGTTCTCAGATAGTATCTTAGTAAAATAGAATAGTTGACTGTTTTCCAGTGTTCATGCTCAAAAACCCTGTAAAATAGTTCACTCATGTTCAAATATGTGTTCTCACTTTTTTCACTTAACTGCCTTACCAAAAAGCCCCCCCCTTTTTTTACACACCCTCAGTTGTTAGTAAAGGTTTTGAAAAGACTTTAAGTTGGAAAATTCTTGTAAATGTTAGATGCCTTTTTTGCCTGTCTGCATACATGCCCAACATGTGATTACCTATATTGGTAGTAATTATTGCTTAATAGTCCATACTTCCTTCCAGGGCTTTATGACTTCAGTTGCTTTCCTACTTCGTAAGTTTGAGAATTGTAGAGGCAAACTGAGAATGAGAGACATGCCTGTTGTGTTCCTTAAAAGCTGTATGTAAAGTAAATATTTCTAAAACTTTTAAATGTCTAGGCAAAACTTGTATTTAGGATTCTCCTCACGTGCTGGTGAGAGTTCGGTGGAACATTTACTTTAACCATTTGCAGGTAGGAGTTAATGTGTAAAACTTGGAAAACAAGAGCCCAAATATGCTCATAACTCTTCATTCCTTGTCATTGCAAGGATTTATCCTGAGGACATAATTTAATCTGTAGGAAAATCTTTATGCAAAATGTTATTTATCACAAATTTGTTGTAATAGCAGAAATGGGAAAACATCTAAATGTCTAATGATTGGGAACGGAATGGTTAAACTTTGGCATGCCAACATAAGACTGTAGAGTGTTTTTTGCCGCCATTGAAATGTTTAGTTAAAATTTCTAAAACTGGGACTTTCCTGGTGGTCCAGTGGGTAGGACTCTGCGCTCCCAATACAAGGGGCCAGGGTTCAATCCCGGCCAAGGAATTAGATTCTGCATGCATGCCACAACTAAGAAGTCCCGCATGCCACAATGAAGACCTGACGCAGCCAAGGTAGGTAGGTAGATAGATAGATAGATAGATAGATACTGTTGTTAAGATTGAACCCATACCATGATTCTCTGAGGAAGGTATAAAAAAAAAATTTCTAAAAGCATATTTTTAAAAAATGCAAGGTATATATAATATGATCAGAACCACATCAAACCACCAAGCAAACCATGCCTGAAATAGGAACCCGACTTAAGTACTAATAGTAATTTTCTCTGGGGAGGTGGACTATGTGTTAATAAGAAAATCTTTTGAAACCCATTAATATTTAAGCGACATGCCTGTAGTTCCCGTAAGGCCAGTTTTATTTAGCTTGGTGTAGCAGAGGAGAACAAACTATAGGCAAAGCTTGGGAGTCCCTTAATCTTAGGAAATTAAGAAGAGATTGGGTGGGGTGCTTTTAAGGCCAGTCGGTGTGGTAAGGAACTGGTTAGAATTGGAAAAAGCAGAGTTCTTTGCTGATTGGTTCAGGGTTCAAAATGGAAACTTTTAACCATGGGAAAATGTTTTTTATGTTTCACTGTGGATCCATTATTTCGCTTTATGAGTTAAGATCTTGAAGGGAACCCATCAATGGGTTTGGCAACCCCTTAAATTCAGTTCTCTTAGACTTTGTCGGACACAACGTTATAATAATTCCCAAATCTACACGTTGATATTCTTCCTTCAACTCATTGAAACAAACTAGTACAGGCTTCAACTTTAGTTTTGATTTCATCAGTTTTCTATTGACTTTCTAGCTGGTTTTGTTGAGTGATTATTTATAGAACCATCTGTTTGAACATTGGCTGCATCCAGGATTTAAGATTCCAAGTCCTGGTTCTTGACTAAGGGAATGACACCAAGAGGAAATTAAATGCATCAGTAAGTCTCAAACCCTCTTTAAAAATCATTGTTCAGGGAATTCCCTGGCGGTCCAGTAGTTAGGACTCAGCACGTTCAATGCCGGGGCCCCGGGTTTAATCCCTGGTCGGAGAACTAAGATCCCACAAGCCACCTAGCCAAAACAAACAAAACAGAATCATTGTCCAATATTCATAAATCTCAAAAAAGGGAAAGTATAGCTACCATGAGCCTGTCATTTATTTAAGGAGCATTCACCTTGGGGAAAAGAGTTAATGTATACACAGCACCAAATATTATGCTTTAGAAAAGGAACAAATACTTCCAATGCATGAGTATTATTAAGAACCGTATTTGGTTTGGAGTAAATGCTCTGATTTTAAGACCTGGCAACAGGAATGGTCTCTTTAATAAGTTCTGATAAAGTAAGAAATAGATTTATAGGCATTTATTCCAAAATAGAATATGCTTTAGGGAAGAAAAATGGCTCTTAAGATACTTTGGAACCAGTCGTCACAGTCATTTCCTGGGAGTTATGAGAGCAGAACAAAGAGCATTTAGGTCTGAAAGAGTACAAAAGACTATCCACTAGGTCTGTGGTGCAATTTCTTTGTTCCTCTCAGGTCTGGAATTCTGTACAAGTGTTGCACGCAAGGAAAAGAAGCGCAGGAAAAAAGGGGTGGTTCATTTCTATGGTTGGGTCATATGTACAAGCCACTTGTCTCATCAGAGGAAGCTGTGATAATTACTTCTTTTGAAAAGGAATTCTCCCCTTCAAACAATCATGTATTTGCCCTTATGAGTAAACTGGGAACAGTAGTTTGGGGTAACATTACTACATATTGTGAGTAGTATTTGCAAAACTTCCCACCCTCTTTCTAGAAATATTTGGAGGATCATCTTTCAGTATTTGCTTCATAGCAGTACTACTCCTCCATATAAGGCCACTGAACAAAACTTCTGATGGTTCAACTTGTAGTGGGTCACAAGGGTTTTGAAACCACGGACAACCAAAATATTAGAAATGGTTTGTATCTGGTAAAGGAAGTGGTCTGTGGCACAGTTTAACTGTAGGTATATTTGGAACAATCTTGCTGGCTGGTATTAAGATGTCATAAGTATTAAGATCTATTTAACCTCTTTTATGATAATCTACATGTTAGAATAGTTGTTTAAATCTATTTACTAAAGAGTGACTATGGAGGAATTTAAGGCAAGTATAATATTCTTTCTTCCCGCAAACTGAAGAAGGGTGAAAAATCCTAAGCACGAGCAAAACTTCTCTGTATGATTTCACACTTACAGAAAAATTGCAAGAAAAGTATTGCAAGTATCGTATTCTGTATTTCTGTCTACATAGAAATATACACTTTTTTTTCTGAATAACTGGAGAGTAGGTTGCAATATCATGCCTTCTTATCCCTTAATAGTTCAGTGTGTACTTCCTAAGAATCAGGATTTTCTTTGACATGTGTACTTGTTTTAGTCCTCTTGGGCTGCTTTACTAATTTAGCACAGAGTGGGTGGTTTAAACAACAATTTATTTCTCACAGCCTGGAGGCTGGGAAGTCAGTCCCTGGTCAAGCAAGGTGCCAGCACAATCAATTCTTGTTTAGGGCCCTCTTCCTGGTTTGCAGACAGTCTTCTTTTACTTTCACAGGGTGGAAAGCAGAGAGAGAAGCAAGCTCTCTTGTGTCTTTCTTGTAAGGACACTAATCCCATTGTGAGGGCTCCACCCTCAAGACCTCATTATCTCCCCCAAACTCCACCTCCAAATACCATCCTAATGGGGATGAATTTGAGGGGACATAAACATGTAGACCATGACAGTATTATCAAAATTTGGAAATTTAACATGGAATGATCCTTTTTTTCCTAATCTGCAGTCCTTTATCACATTTTATCAATTGTCCACTCCAGGATCACACAGTGCATTGAGTTATGTCTCTTTATTCTTCTTTAATTTGGAGCAGTTTTTCAACTTTGTCTTTCATGACATTGATGTTTTTGAATTCCCAAGGCCAAATATTTTATAAAATGCTCCCCAATTTTGGTTTGTCAGATGTTGCCTCATGATTTGATTCATGTTATGCATTACCAGACAAAATAATCTAAGTGATGTTGAAGTGTTTTAGGTGATCACATCCAGAGACCCATGATGGCTATTTGACCCTCATTGAGGATATTAATTTTAATCACCTGGTCAAGGTATCATCCCATATCACCAATATGTAATTTCCCCCTTATAAATAATAGGCCATCTGGGGGGACATACTTTTAGACCATTCAAACACTAGGCCTCATGAAATGTATTGCCTATATAGCATATTCTGATTTCTGCCTTTCCCAAACTTTACTATGATGTCCACAAAATGATAATATTCCAACTCTACTGTTCTCTCACCTTTTTTCATTAAGAAAATTTTTTTTAATTTTTTATTGGAGTATAGTTGATTTACAATGTTGTGTTAGTTTCTGCTATACAGCAAAGTGAATCAGTTTTACATATACATATATCCACTCTTTTTTAGATTCTTTTCTCATATAGGTCATTACAGAGTACTGAGAAGAGTTCCCTGTGCTATACAGTAGGTCCTTATTAGTTATTTTCTATATAGTAGTGTGTATATGTTAATCCCAAACTCCTAACTTATCCCCCACCGCCCCGCTTTCCTCCCAGTAACCATTAGTTTTCTGTATCTGTTTTGACTCTTTTTCTGACTCTATTTCTCTTTTGTAAGCCCACTTGTACCATTTTTTTAAGATTCCACACATATTTGTCCTTCTCTTTCTGACTTCTGTCCTTTTCTTTCTTCACTTAGTATGAAGTGAAGTAAGGTCATCTCTAGGTCCATCCATGTTGCTGCAAATGGCATTATTTGGTCTTTTTATGCAATATTACTCAGCCATAAAAAAGAATGAAATAATGCCACCTTTCAACTTTTTTCAGCTGGCATTCTTCTGTAAGTCTTGCCTTCTAAAATAATGTTTTATAAATTTATTTTTGGCTGTGTTGGGTCTTCGTTGCCAAGCACGGGCTTTCTCTAGTTGCAGTGTGCAGGCTTCTCATTGTTGTGGCTTCTCGTTGCGGAGCATGGGATCTAGGCACGCAGGCTTCAGTAGTTGTGGCACATGGGCTCAGCAGTTGTGGCTTGCAGGCTCTAGAGCTCAGTCTCAGTAGTTGTGGTGCACAGTCTTAGTTGCTCCACGTGGCATGTGGGATCTTCCTGGGCCAGGGCTCAAACTCACGTCCCTCACGTTGGCAGGTGGATTCTTAACGACTGCGCCACCAGGGAAGCCCTAAAGTAATTTTTAATGTATGAATTATTTTTAAACCTTTCATTGATTTTTTGATGTTTGTACAGAGTGCAGATACAGTCACATCAAGAGCCTTCCTAGCATGTTACCTGGTAATCACTGTGGATATTAGGGGTTCAGAATATCAGAGGTCATTGATTCACAACTTCCTGTGCATCTACTTTTTCTACCTTGTGACCTATAACACTTGTTTTAGATGTAGCTTGGCCATGCCATATATCTGTTCTGATTAGTATTTTTTTCTTTAGAGAATTTTACATTCACATGCAGTTGTAAGAATACAGAGTACTTGTGACATGACAATGTGCAGAGCTATGCTGATATGGACAAATGATGTCACCTGTCATTCCAGTTAACACGTTGCTGGATTCAAGCCCTCAGCCACTGCAGTGCACACTGAGGGGAATTCAAGGTGGAGAAAAAAAAGGGTACTGGCCCTAGATCGGTAAGATATATATTGAAGGAATAATTTCAATGAGCCAAGATTCTTGCATCTTCCCAAACATAAAAAAGCACTGAAGTCATTAACTTGAGATGTCTTTTTGTGATTAGCAGTTATCTTGTGATGTTTGCCTACATTTTTTTTTTCCAGCAAAAACTCCTACATATCCTGGCTCTCCTCTCGCCTCTTTCGAACAGTTCCTCAGAGCTATCTGAGCAGCTGTTTCCCCAGGCTACAGTCCTCAGTAAGGTCCCCAAATAAAACATGTAACTTGAAACTTTTAGGTTGTGTGTTTTATGTTTTTTCTGTCAATAATTTTGGCAACCAATGAAGAGACCCAGAGCAGACTTCTCTCTCTTGCCTAAACTCTATGAGGATCCAGAGCCTGGGTACCAGCAGAGGCCTCTTGTGCCCGTCTGCCTCCTCTAAGGGTCCAGATGAATTTAAGTGAGTCTCTCCTGTGTCTCTGACCTCCCATTGTTGGCTGATGATCCTAAGTTTTGTTTGGTGGTGTTAAACTCCTCACTGGAGTAGCAGGTTTCCTTGAACTTCGGTGCCTGGGTTATCCTCAATTGAAAGACACCGGGAAGATTGTATTATGTTCCTACAGAATTTATACTTACAAGTACTTGCTTGATTGGGAATTAAATGAAATCTTGCCCTAATAATGGCCAAAGCCAAAAATAAATGAATTAATTAATTTTAAAAAAAATTAGGAGTGGTTATCTTTATTTTTTAAATTAATTAATTATTTATTTGTTTAGTTGCTTTGGGTCTTTGTTGCTTGTGCACCACTCTTTGCTGTGGTGCGCAGGCGTCTAACTGTGGGGGCTTCTCTTGTTGCGGAACACAGACTCTAGGCACGCAGTCTTCAGTAGTTGTGGCACACGGGCTCTAGAGTGCAGGCTCAGTAGTTGTGGCACATGGGCTTAGTTGCTCCACAGCATGTGGGATCTTTCCAGACCAGGGCTCAAACCTGTATCTCCTGCATTGGCAGGTGGATTCCTTACCCACTGAGCCACAAGGGAAGTCCAGGAGTGGTTATCTTTAAGAAAACAATAACAACAACAAAAAAAACAGTCAACAGAAACTGCCTGTGAGAACAGATTTGTAATAAAAACATGCCAAATCAGCCATTATATACATATTCACAGAAGTACAGGAAATATGATTAAGAAGTAAATAAAGGTATGATGACAATGTTACGTCAAATAGGAAATATCAATAAAAGATAAAAATTATACAAAAAGATGGAACTTGTAAAGTACAACAAATGAAAAATTTTAAAAATCACTTCATAAACTGGACTTCACCAAAACTAAAACCTTTTGTGCTTCAAAGGACACCATCAAGAAAGTGAGAAGATAACCAAGAAACAGGAGAAAATATTTGCAAATCATATATGTGATAAGAGACTTGTATCCAGAATGTAAAGCTATACAAAGATGTATAAAGATGTACAATGATCAATAAGTACATGAAAATATGCTCAAATCATTAGTCATCAGTAAGTGCAAATCAAAACCAGAATGAGATACTACTTCACACCCACTTGGATAACTAAGATTAAAGAGTCAGATAACAAGAGCTGACAAGGATGTGGAGAAACAGTAACCCTCATGGTACTGCTAGGGGAATGTAAAATTTTGCAGCCACTTTGGAAAGTAGTGTAGCAATTCCTCAAATGATTAAACATAAGAGTTAACATATGATCCAGCAATTCCCCTCTTAGATATATACCCAGGAGAAGTGAAAACATATGTTCACACAAAAACACTTCCAAGAATGTTTATAGCAGCATTATTCATAATAGCTAATACGTGAAAGCAACCCAAACACTCATCACTTGATGAATACATAAAATGTAGTATATGCACATGCAATGGAATATTATTCACCCACAAAAAGAATGAAGTGCCGATACATACGACAAGATGGATGAACCCTTAAAATGTTATGGTAAGTGAAAGAAGGCAGTCACAAAATACCACCTCACTGCACTTCCCAGCCCATGATGCATGCCTGCTGGTGTGTGTGGCAACTGGGGGCTGAAACTCAGGCTTCAGTGGACAGACCCAGGGAAAGGACTAAGTTTGGCTGTGCGAAGACAATCCGAAGGGCCTAGAGTGTGGTTCAGGCTGCAACTGGGGGTGTGTGCAGGACAGAGCCTGGGTCCATCATGCGAAGGGAGGGGCAGGCCCCACCATAGCAGTGTGTTCACAGGGGAATGCAGGCAATTGGCTCAGACTTCAGCCCTGTCTCCATGGGTGGGCAACCTTCCAGAGCTTGTGCATTCCCAGAGCTCAGAGGGGTGGAGCTCATGAAGAAGAGGGAACATTCCTGAAGTCATTCTATGTAACCACCATCACCTTGGTACCCAAACCAGACAAAGACACTACCAAAACACAAAAAATTACAGGCCAGTATCTTTGACAAATATAGTTAGAAAAATCCTCAAAAAAATATTAGCAAACCGAATCCAACAACACATAAAACTGATCATACACCATGATCCGGTTGGATTCATTCCAGAGTCACAAGGATGGTTCCACATTATGCATATCGATCAATGTGATATGCCAAATCAAAAAAAAGAAACGACAAAAACCACATGATCATCTCA
Organism: Kogia breviceps; assembly: GCF_026419965.1. Taxonomy (NCBI): domain Eukaryota; kingdom Metazoa; phylum Chordata; class Mammalia; order Artiodactyla; family Physeteridae; genus Kogia; species Kogia breviceps. The sequence continues at coordinate 64,306,840 of NC_081319.1, forward strand.
ATAGATGAGAAAAATATTGATAAAATTCAACATCTATTCACGATAGAAACTCTCACCAAAGTGGCTATATAGGGAACATACCTCAACATAATAAAAGCTATCTATGACAAATCAAGAGCCAATATAATATTCAACAGTGAAAAGCTGAAAACCTTCCTGCTAATATCTGGAACAAGACAAGGATACCCACTTTCACCACTTTTATCCAACATAGCATTGGAAGTCCTAGCCACAGCAATCAGACAAGAAAAAGAGATAAAAGGTATCCAAATTGGAAGGAAAGAGGTAAAACTGTCAATATGTGCAGATGACATGATACTCTCTATAGAAAACTATAAAGACTCAACACAAAAACCTATTAGAACTGATAAACAAATTCACCAAGGTATTACGATACAAGATTAACATACAAAAAGCTGTTGTACTTCTTTACACTAACAATGAAACAACAGAAATAAAAAGTAAAAAAAACCAACCCTTTAAAAAAAATCACATCAAGGGGCTTCCCTGGTGGCACAGTGGTTGAGAGTCTGCCTGCCGATGCAGGGGACACAGGTTCGTGCCCCGGTCCGGGAGGATCCCGCGTGCCACGGAGTGGCTGGGCCTGCACGTCCGGAGCCTGTGCTCCGCAACGGGAGAGGCCACAACAGTGAGAGGCCCGCATACCGCAAAAGAAAAAAAATTAAAAAATAAAAATAAAAATCACACCAAAAAGAAGTAAACGACCTAGGAATAAAACTGACCAAAGAGGTGAAAGACAGACACTTAGAACAATGCAACACTGATAAAGGGAACTGAAGATGATTCAAAGAAATGGAAAGATAACTCATGAGCTTGGATTGGAAGAATTAACATTGTTAAAATGGCCATACTACCCAAAGCAACCCACAGATTTAATGTGATCCCCATCAAATTACCCATGACATTTTCCACAGAATTAGAATAATCCAAAATTTGATATGGAACCACAAAAGACCCAGAATTGCCAAACCAATCCTGAGGAAAGAGAACAAAGCTGGAGGCATAACCCTTCTAGACTTTGGACAATACTACAAAGCTAGAGCAATCAAGACAGCATGGTATGGGCACAAAAACAAACATATGGATCAATGGAACAGAACAGAGAGCCCAGAAATCAACCCACACACCTATGGTCAATTAATCTTTGACAAAGGAGGCAAGAATATGCAATAGAGAAAAGATGGTGTCTTCAGCAATCAGCGCTGGGAAAGCTGGACAGTTGCATGTAAATCAAAGAAGTTAGAACACTCCTTCACACCATACACAAAAATAAGCTCAAAATAGTTTAAAGACTTGGGACTTCCCTGGTGGTCTGGTGGCTAAGACTCCGTGCTCTCAATGCAGGGGGCCCGGGTTCGATCCCTACTCAGGGAACTAGATCCCATATGCCGCAACTGAGAATTCACATGCCATAATTGAAGATCCCACATGCCACAACTAAATCCTGCATACTGCAAAAAAGATCCCGCATGTGACAACAAAGATCCTGCGTGCCGCAACTAAGACCCGACACAGCCAAATAAACACATAGATGTTAAAAAAAACAGTTTAGAATCTTGGAGCAGAGTCAAGATGGTGGACTAGGAGGACGTAGAATTCACATCTGCACAACTAGTGCACCTACCAGGCACTGGTGGGGGACCACGGACACCTAAGGGAACGGGAAGATGCCCAGTGACTGGGCAGGATGTTGGGGGGAGGGAGGGGGTAGGAGAAGTAGAGGTGGGATGGGATCAGCTGCCCTGAGGAGCAGCTGGGGGAGGGGAAGGGTTCCCACGCCCAGAGGGGGAACAGGGGAGACCCTGGAGAGGGCACAGAATCAGAAGGGAATGCTGCCAGCATTTACCCTGCCCACTTGGGCCCTGCGGAGCCTGCTGAGGTCCTGGGCCTGATCCTCTGCCCACCGATACCTCCTCCAGCCATGTGGGTCCTGCTGGAGTGGGAGGGAGAAAGGGGGGAGGAAAAGTAAAGGCCAGCCGAATTGGACCAGCACCCAAGAGGGGCAGCTGGGGGAGGGGAAGGGTACCATGCCTGGAGCAGCCCACCCACAATTAGGGATCAACGGGGACAGGGGAGACCCTCAGGAAAGCGGAGGATCGGAAGGGAGTGCAGCTTGAGTTTTCCCTGGCCACTTGGGCCCTGGGGAGCCTGTTGAAGTCCCAGGCCTAATCTGGGACCAATTACAAGTATTAAAATTGAATCTGTAATTTTAAAACTCCCAACAAACAACACTCCAGAACCAGATGGCTTCACAGACGAATTCTATCAAACATTTAGAGAAGAGTTAACACCGATCTTTCTCAAACTCTTCCAAAAAATTGCAGCAGGAGAAACACTCCCAAACTCATTCTACAAGGCCACCATCACCATGATACCAAAACCAGATAAAGATATCAAAAAAAAAAGAAAATTACAGACCAATATCACCAATGAACATAGATGCAAAAATCCTCAAAAAATACTAGCAAACAGAATCCAATCCAGGACCACACACCATGATCAAGTGATATTTATTCCAGGAATGCAAAGATTCTTCAATATATGCAAATCAATCAATGTAATACACCATATTAACAAATCAAAGAATAAGAACCATATGATCATCTCAATAGATGCAGAAAAAGCTTTTGACAAAATTCAACACCATTTATGATGAAAACTCTCCAGAAAGTGGGCAAAGAGGGAACCAAAGGCCATACACAACAAACCCACAATAAACATCATTCTCAATGGTGAAAAACTGCAAGTATTTCCTCTAAGATAAGGAACAAGGCAAGGATTAAAGACCTAAATGTAAGACCAGACACTATAAAACTCTTAGAGAAAAACATAGGAAAAACACTCTTTGACATAAACCATGGCAAGATCTTTTTTGACCCATCTCCTAGAGTAACGAAAATAAAAACAAAAATAAACAAATGGGACCTAATTAAACTTAAAAGCTTTTACACAGCAAAGGAAATCAAAAACAAGACGAAAAGACAACCCTCAGAATGGGAGAAAATATTTGCAAATGAAGCAACTGACAAAGGATTAATCTCCAAAATATATAAACAGCTCATGCAGCTCAATATTTAAAAAGCAAACAACCCAATCAAAAAATGGGCAGAAGACCTAAACAGACATTTCACCAAAGAAGACATACAGATGGCAAAGAGGCACATGAAAAGATGCTCAACATCACTAATTATTAGAGAAATGCAAATCAAAACTACAATGAGGTATCACCTCATACTGGTCAGAATGGCCATCATCAAAAACTCTAGAAACAATACATGCTGGAGAGGGTGTGGAGAAAAGAGAACCCTCTTGCACTGTTGGTGGGAATGTATATTGATACAGCCACTATGGAGAACAGTATGGAGGTTCCTTAAAGAACTAAAAATAGAACAACCGTATGACCCAGCAATCCCTCTACTGGGCATATACCCTGAGAAAACCATAATTCAAAAAGAGACAGGTACCCCAATGTTCATTGCAGCACTATTTACAACAGCCAGGACATGGTAACAACCTAAATGTCCAACGGCAGATGAATGGATAGAGATGATGTGGTACATATATATAATGGAATATTACTCAGAGATAAAAAGTAACGAAATTGGGTCATTTTTAGAGATGTGGATGGACCTAGAGTCTGTCACACAAAATGAAGTCAAAAAGAAAAAACAAATATCGCATATTAACACACATATATATGTGGAATCTAGAAAAATGGTACTGATGAACCTATTATCAGGGTAGGAACAGAAGTGCAGAGGTTGAGAACGGACGTGTGGATGCAGCGGGGGAAGGAGAGGGTGGGAAAAATTGGGAGATTAGGTTTGACATAAATACACTACCATGTGTAAAATAGATAGCTGGTGGGAACCTGCTGTATAGCACAGGGAGCTCACCTCGGTGTTCTGTGATGGCCTAGATGGGTGGGATGGGGCAGGGGGAAGGAGGTCAAAGATGGAGGGAATATATTTATACATATAGCTGATTCACTTGACTGTACACCAGAAACTAACAAAACACTGTAAAGCAATTATACTCCAATAAAAAAATTATTTGATAAAAGAAAAATGTTAATCCCATCCCCCCTTAAAATAGTTTAAAGACATAAATATAAGACACGATACCATAAAACTCCTTGATGAGAACACAGGCAAAACACTGTCTGACATGAAATGTAGCAACGTTTTCTTAGGTCAATCTTCCAAGGCAGAAGAAATAAAAGCAAAAATAAACAAATGGCACCTAATCAAACTTATAAGCTTTTGCACAGCAAAGGAAACCATAAGCAAAACGAAAAGACAACCTATATACTGGGAGAAAATATTTGCAAACAATGCAACTGACAAGGGTTTAATGTCCAAAATACACCAACAGCTCATACAACTCAATATCAAAAAGCCAAACAACCCAATCAAAAACTGAGAAGACCTAAATAGTCATTTCTCCAAAGAAGACAGAAACGTGGCAAACAGGCACATGAAAAGAAGCTCAACATCACTAATTATTAGAGATACGCAAATCAAAACTACAATGAGGTACCACCTCACAACAGTCGGGATGGCCATCATCATTTACAAATAATAAATGCTGGAGATTTCAATTAAAAAAAAAAGAACTCCAATAAATGCTGGAGAGGTGTGTGGAAAAAAGGGAACACTCCTACACTATTGGTGGGAATATCAATTGGTGCAGCCACTATGGAGAACAGCATGGAAGTTCCTTAAAAAACTAAAAGTAGAGTTAGCATATGATTCAGCATCCCACTCCTGGGCATATATCCAGGGAAAATTCTAATTTGGAAAGATACATGCACCCCTACGTTAAAGCAGCACTATTCACAACAGCCAAGACGTGGAAGCAACCTAAACGTCCATCAACAGAGGAATGGATAAAGAAGATGTGGTGTAAATATACAGTGGAATATTACTCAGTCATAAAAGAGAATGAGATAATGCCATTTGCAGAAACATGGATGGACCTAGAGATTATCATACTAAGTGAAGTAAGTCAGAGAAAGACAAATATATGCTATCACTCATTTGTGGAATCTAAAAAAAAAAAAAAATACAAATGAACTTACAAAACAGAAACACATTCACTAACATAGAAAACAAACTTATGTGTGATTAACAGATACACATACATTATATATATAATAATATATATATTTTATATAGTAATATATAAAATAGATAAAGAACAAGGTCCTACTGTATAGCACAGGGAGCTATATTCAATATCTTGTAATAACCTATAATGGAAAAAATCTAAAAAAGTATATATATGTATAACTGAATCACTTCACTGTATATCTGAAACTAACATGACATTATAGATTAACTATACTTCAATAAAACAAAACAAATAACAGAAAAAAATGTTTAGAGCAACAACCTACAAAATATAAAAATATAAAAAACGTAGGATTTAAATTCGTGTGTAAGACCTATATGAAAAAAATGCAAATATTTACTAAAAAAAAGAAAAGCTATAATTTAAGCTGACCTTGTTCCTGAATTGGAAGAATCAGTTTTGCAGAGATATAACTTCTTTCTCAATTTGAAAACTGCTTAAGTGTAATTCCAATCAAAATGATCATAAAACTAATCTGGGGGCTTCCCTGGTGGCGCAGTAGTTAAGAATCCCCCTGCCAATGCAGGGGACACAGGTTCGAGCCCTTGTTTTTCTTCAGTATACCTATTTTATTTGGGGATGGGGAAATGCATATTTCCAAGAAACCATATTGCATGCTCACGGGACTTGCTAGAAATTCTCTGGTTTGATGCATCACTGATACTGAGGGTGAAATCTACATGCAGCTTCTTCACAAGCTTGTGCTCCATCAGGGCGGCCCAACAATGTCACAGGTTTCTCCCAGCCTGTCACTGCACCTGTCCATGTGCTCGCTGCCAGGGAGGCTGCAGAGTCTCCAACAAGATCCAGCGTTAAGACTTACAACTGAAGGTGCTTTTGTTTCAGGCAACTATAATACCTATAAAAAGCAAATTTTAAAAAGCAGGGCAAATTTATGGCAATTTTATAATACTTTTAATAGTTACATGTTATTTTTGTATCTACTACTTTTTGCTCAAAATGCAAATTAATAACTATTATTCATGAGGATAACTGGGAACTGTATAATTTATTCAGAGGAACCCCACCATAGAAACTATTTTAGATATATTTTTATCTCAAGTGACATAAAAAAAAAGTATTACAGAAGTTTTAAAACACAAAGTAAAATGAACCCCCAGTACACCCATACATAACCATCATCTTTAAAAAATTATCAACTATTCTGTCATTCTTCAAGTCACATTTATTGCTTGTTAAGTTTCTGGAAAATGTCCAAGCCTCCCTTACCTCATTTAAAGCTAACAAACCCAACGAACGAAGTTGTGGCAGAATTAGTGTGAAGCTAACAGTTTACTTGAATTGGATACCTTCCAACAAAGGGGCCCTAGAAATATTTTCACATGGCTATGTTTTTGTAAGATTTGCAAAAATCACACATTTTAACCATTAAGAGCGCTGTCTCTTTCCACTTCAACTGCTCCTTTGTGCCTTCTCCTCCACCAAGTGACAGTGAGCACTTCTAAGATCTTATTAAGGGTTGACTGTGTTTATACTTTTGTGTATATACTTTTGTGTTTTGTAATCTCTTCCATGTGTAATTAATTACATTATTGCTGGCCATCTCAGTTTGGGATGTCTTCTAGAAATACTCTGAATGTGGTCAATTTAAACAATATTTAAGAGCACTCACTCCACAGAAAATTTAAAATGCACCAAAGTCTTAAAGCTCAGATTTCAAAGAAACTCAATAGAAGTTTCCTCAAATTTGACAACAATCAAAAAAAATTACACCGTATTACGAACAAACGGTTCAGAATCTGAAAGAAACCTCTGTAAACTGTCAAAAATATAAAGCAAATTTCCATGAACTATGTCAAAAGATACTCAAAATGAGCTTCCTATTACTCCTATTACTATAGAAAAGTATACTACAAAGTTGTCAAACAAAAAGACAATATGTATGCTTTTCTTGGTCTAAATAATATTTCAAATTGCATCTAACACTGTATTCATAGTTTTGTGAGGGTTTTCTTAAACAAAGCTTGCCAAATTCAATAAGCAATAAGCCCCACAAAACCTGGAACTATTTATGAGGTTATTATATTATCCTTGTTGAAAGATCAGTTCTTCAAGGTCATGTAGATATTAAAAGGCAGAACATGATTTAAAATCACAATTTCAAAATACTGGATAGTAAATACAAAGAACAATATGGTAAGTGTTTGTTATCTGTTCATGACAACCTCTGTGATTATGGCAATTCATTTAACCTCTTGAAACTTAAGTTTCGCTGAGATCCTACTAGATCATCTTTAGTTGTCCCTTCGAAACTAGACCAATGGCAGCTACCTTGAACTCAGTACTGGGTGGAGGACATAGTCTATTTGTAGAAATTTGGTGATTTTTTGGTTTATATTGCTTTCCTAATAATGACTGTAGGAAAACAGCTTGCCCCACCCCCCCACCTAAAAGAATATATAGGGGTAAAGAAGTGTAATTACACTTAGGGCTCTGTTGAGTTAACCAGCCTAGAAGAGAAAAAAATACAGCCGTATACTACTGGGCAGTGCTGTATTTGACTAACTCATGAAACATGTCTAGATGAGGGTTGTTTTTTTTTTTTAATTGAATTTATTTTTGAGATAATTTAGATTCACATGCAGTTGTAAGGATTTCAATACCCAGAGACACCATGTATCTTCTTCTCAGTGTTCCCTTGGTGAATCTTGCAAAACTATAGTACAATATCACACCCAGGATACTGAGTGACACAGTCAAGATGCAGAATATTTCCATCACCACAGATCCTTACCACTGTCCTTTTACAGTCACACTCACTTCCCTGACATCCTCACCACCTTCTTAACTCCTTAATCTTAAGAATTTTGTCATTTCAAGAATGTTATACAAATGGCATCATACAATACGTAATCCTTTGAGATTGACTTTTGTCACTCAGGATAATTAAGTTGTTTTAAATAACAAAAGTCTGTTCCTCCTTACTGCTGAGTAGTACTCTATGCTCTGGAGGCACCACAGCACTCTTGTGCATGTGGATGTTTGGGGTGGTTTCAGCACCATTTGTGGAAAGACTACTCTTTCTCCGTTGAATTGCTTTTGCTCCTGTCAAAGGTCAGCTGATTGTATGTTTGTGGATCCATTTCTGGGTCCTGTGTTCTGTTCCATTATTTATTTGTCCACTCTGTCACTACCAAACTGTCATTTTTTGGTGAGTCATGAAGCTGGGTAGTCACTCCTCCAACTTTGCTCTTTTTCTTCAATATGGTGTTGGCTATTCTGGGTCTTTGCTTTGCCATATAAACTTTAGAATCAGTTTGTTGATATCCACAAAGTAACCTGCTAGAATTCTCATCTGGATTACACTGAATCTACAAATCAAATTGGAAGAACTGATATCTTAACAATATTGAGTCTTGCTATCCATGAACCCAGAATATCTCTCTACTTACTTAGATCTTCTTGGATTTCTTTCTTCAGAATTTTAGTTTTCCTCATATATTTCTGTACACAATTTTTCCTTACATATATATTTCCTAACACATATATTCCCTTACACATATTTTGTTAGATTTATACCTAAATATTTCTTGTAGAAAACACACAGTTGGTTCTTACTTTTTTTAATCTACTTGACAGTCTCTTTTAATTAGTATATTTTAACCATTCACATTTAAAGTGACTATTGGGGGAATTCACTGGTGGTCCTGTGGTTAGGACCCTGTACTCCCACTGCAGGGAGCCCAGGTTCAATCCCTGGTTGGAGAACTAGGATCCCACAAGCCGTGTGGTGTGGCCAAAAATAAAAATAAAAAAATAAAGTGACTATTGGTATAGACAGATTAACATATACTACACTTGTAACTTTTCTACATGTTACCTTGTTCTTTTTTCTTTCTTCATTTTTTGGTTTTTTAAAAAAATATTTCATTTATCTTTTTGGCTGCATTGGGTCTTCGTTGCAGCACGCAAGCTTCTCTCTAGTTGAAGTGGGCAGGCTTTCTCTCTCTAGTTGCGGTGCGGGCTCCAAAGCACGTGGGCTCTGTAGTCTGCAGCTCATGGGCTCTCTCTCATTGAGGCGGGCAAGCTCAGTAGTTGTGATGTGTGGGCTTAGTTCCCCAACCAGATATCAAAACCGCGTCCTGGTCACTGGAAGGCAGATTCTTTATCACTGGGCCACCAGGAAGTCCCCCTTTTTTTGTTTTTGCTTTTGTTTACGTTTTCCAATCTTTTCTCCCTTCTCTGGTTTTAATTGGGCATTTTATATGATCCTATTTTATCTTCTCTCTTAGCATATCAATTATACTTAAAAAAATTTTTTTTAAATTTTAGTGGTTTCTCTAGTGTTTGCAACATATATTTACAACAAATCTAAGTCCACTTTCAAACAACACAGTACTGCTTCATGCTTACCCTTATTTTTTACTTACTCTATTTTCTTCCTTCCTGATGTTCCAAGATTCCTCCTTTAATGGTCTGTTTACAGAACTTCCCTTAAACATTCATTTTAGCATTGGTCTGTTGTTGACAAATTTCCTTAGTTTTCCTTCATCTGAGAATGTTTTGATTTCTCCTTCATTCCTGAAAGATATTTTCACCAGATAATCTATGTTGACAGTTCTGTCAGTATTTGAAAAATATTGTGCCTCTTTCTGGCCTCTTCTGTCATTCAAATTATTTTTCTCTATATGTAAGGTGCCCTTCTTCCTCAGTGCTGTCAAGACTTCCGTCTTTAGTTTTCCTAAGTCTGACTCTGATACATACTGATGTGGATTTCTTAAATTCACTCAGCTTCTTGAATTGAGATTTGTCTTTGCTCAACAGGGGAAGTTTTCAGACAATATTATCTTCAAATACTTTTCTAGCCCTGCCCTCCTCCTTTCCTTCTGGTTCTCTGATGACATGAATATTAGCTTCTTTGTTATAGTCCCACAGGTACCTGTGGCTGGATTCTTTTTTTCCCTAGTCTATTTCCTCTCTTGTTCAGATTGTGTAATTTCTATTGTTTACCTTCAACTTCACTGATTCCTTTCTCCATCCCATCCATTCCCCTCTTGAGTCAATCCATTATGCTTTTTATTTTGGTTATTGTATTTTTCATTACTAAAATTTCCATTTGGTTCTTTATATCTTCTAGTTCTTTGCTGAGACTTCCTCTTTTTTGTGCGGAGACATTCTGTTTTCATTTGTCTCAAAAACATGTCTTAATTGCTTGTTGAAGCTTTAAAATCTGTGTCAGATAATTCTAGCATCTATGGCAACTCAGTGTTGGTATCTATTGTCTTTTTCACTCAAGATATTCCTGGTTCTAGGAATGACATGTGACTTTTTGTTGAAACAGACATAGACATATTGGTTATTATATTATGAGACTCTAGATCATAAACTTTCTGCTTCAGTTGGTTTCCGCTGACACCACTTTAGGAGCAGAAAGGAGGATGTTGTTTGTTGCCCAGTTACTACCAGGTAGTAAAGTAGTCCAAGCTCCCTAGTTAGCTTCTGTTAATACCTGAAGTTGGGGGAAGGGGCTCCTTAATGCTGAGCAAAGGTGAATGTTATGACTCTCCATCAGGCCTCCTCTGACATCAACCCAATGGGATGGGATTCACGTCAGAGGTACTTCATTATAAGCTGGCAAAGATGGAAGTCCAGGCTCCACACTTGGCCTTTGGTGGTTTGGGTGAAGCTGCAGTGTTCTCTGTGGTATTTGGCTGAAGCAGAGAGGTTACTGTGTAAAATAATATGTTTTCTGTCTTGCTAACCTGCCCCTCCCTGATCTTTTGAAGAGAAGACAGGCTTTTTGCAGGGCTTTCTTGTCTGCATCCATTGGCATTTCCAGGTTGCTAGCTTCTTCAGTTCCAAGCCTGGGATATGAGGCAAATAGAAAACTCAGGGAACTCACCATTCTATCATTCTGTGAGTTCTAACACGCATAGCTGGTCTGCCTTCTCTCCATCTTTTGGTCATCTTATGTTTATAAACAATGTTCAGGGTTTCTAGTACATAGCAGGAGGAATCCCAAAGGACATTCCCCATCCATTTACCCTCAACTTTTGATTTTATATCTATCTCCTCTAGACAGACATTATTGGGTCTTGCTATTTATTCATTTTGGTTCATCTCTGCCTTATTAACTGGTGTGTTTAGACCATTTTTTAAAATAAATTTATTTTATTTATTTATTTTTGGCTGCGTTGGGTTCTTCATTGTCATGCGTGGGCCTTCTCTAGTTGTGGCGACTGGGGGCTACTCTTCATTGTGGTGTGAGGGCTTTCCGTTGCAGTGGCTTCTCGTGTTTCAGAGCACAGGCTCTAAGCATGCGGGCCTCAGTAGTTGTGGCATGTGGGCTCAGCAGCTGTGGCTCACAGGCTCTAGAACACAAGCTCAGCAGTTGTGGCACACAGGCTTAGTTGCTCTGCAGCATGTGGGATCCTCCCGGACCAGGGCTCAAACCCATGTCCCATGCATTGGCAGGCAGATTCCTAACCACTGCACCACCAGGGAAGCCCAGACCATTACTATTTAATATAATTATTGCTATGGCTATATTTAAACCTATAATTGTAAGTTTTGTTTGTACTCACTGTTTTGTTCTTCTGTACCTTTTCCTGCTTTTTTAAAAAAATATTTAAACATTTTTTGAACTTCTATTTTATTTATATTTTTTAGTTATACAATCTTTTCTATGTAGTTAATACGGCACCACTTCATGTAATACATAGAAACTTTGCAACCATATACTTCACTATATCTAACCCCTACTATTTTATGCTCTAGTTCAACGGTCCACAACCTTTTTGGCACCAGGGACCAGTTTTGTGGAAAACAATTTTTCCACGGCGGGGTGGGGGGGGGGGTTTTGTGTGTGTGTGTAGGGGGGGTTCAGGCAGTAACGCAAGCGATGGGGAGTGGCAAATGAAGCTTTGCTCGCTCACCTGCCACTCATGTCCTGCTGTGCAGCCCAGTTCCTAACAGGCTACGGACCAGTATCAGTCCATGGCCCGGGGGTTGCGGACTCCTGCTCTAATTGTCATGTGTCTAGTACAAGTGACAAAATAATGTTACAACTTTTGCTTTCTTTTAAAGAAATTAACAAGAAAAAAAATGGTATTTTATATTTGCCTATTTAACCATTTCTCACTCTTTTTGGTCAAATCTGCACCACTTCTCAAAACCTGAGGATTACCAAAGTACACCACTTTCCTCTAATGTGGATGAATATACATTTCATATTAAGACTGTTCCTCACCGTCCTCATTAACTCATGACAAGTAAAGAAATATCACTTGGCACCAACGTGCTTGTAAATTAAAACATAAACTTAAGCAATAAAACCAGGTAGCAGTACTGATTACAAGGTAAGTTGGTTATAAGATGTTTTTGTTTTTTCACACTACCAATTGCAATTTTAAAAAAATGCTAGGGGCTTCCCTGGTGGTGCAGTGGTTGAGAATCTGCCTGCCGATGCAGGGGACACGGGTTCGTGCCCCGATTCAGGAGGATCCCACATGCCGCGGAGCGGCTGGGCCCGTGAGCCATGGCTGCTGGGCCTGCGCGTCCGGAGCCTGTGCTCTGCATCGGGAGAGGCCACAACAGTGAGAGGCCCGCATACCACCAAAAAAAAAAAAAAAAAAAAAAAAAAAAGCTAAATATAAAAATCTTGTTGAAAATTCTCTGTCCAAACCCTGAACACCTCTACAATATTAAAAAAAGGGAAACATTTTCAACCCATTTTTAAGAGTACCTCAATTTCTCTTCAAAGTAAACATGAAAGGTTATATAAGGCATAACTATATACCTGATATTTACAACAGAAAAGTATCTTATTTCCTTTAGAAGTTCACTGGGAAATAGGAATATTTGGAGATGTAAACGATTCATAAAAATGAACTGATATGTAGAAAATGTTCAATACTATGCAAGCATTTACTGAGCTTCTAGTATGTGCTAGACATTGCTAATAACCAGGGTTATAGACTCTTTTCAAGAAACTCTCTACCTAGTAGGGGAGAAAGACAAAAAAAATGAACTCTTATTATAAGGAAACCAGAAAGGTTGAACTTTACTATCTTGAAGAAAGTGGGGAACTAGTGAAGGATTTTCAGTAGGGGAGAAAAATGGTAAACCTCACAGACTGGCTAAACTACCATCCACTCCCCTTGCCTCCCTTGCCTATCTTTATTACAGAAGCTAGGAAAGGTAAAAATTCACATTCCAAGCCTCTACTGCAATGAGGGATGGCCACAGTGATACAGTTCTTGCCACTGAAATGCAAATCTACTTGAAAAGGCTTCTGGCAAAGCTTTTGATTTTTTGATATCCAGGGCTTGTTCCACCCCTTGCCTTCTTGCCTTAAATCCAGCATGTGTAAAACTGTGCCAGTCATGCTATAACCCTAAGAGAAAGGCCAAAAGCATCCCAGGTAACACAGCAATGATACCATTGAGCTACTCAAGCAAAGCCAGCAGCCATCTCCAGATTTCTTGTTATTCAAAATGATAACTACATTCAAGTGATTTAAGTTGGGTTTTCTGTTATGAGTCTGAACGTCTCCTTGACCAATAAAAGTTATAAGAATAAATGTGTTTTCAGAATGGCCATTTCTGAGTTACTGTGGAGGATGGATTAGGAAGGGACAAGAATGAAGGTATTGAGACTTGTTATGAAGTTATTATTGTACTCTAAGCAAGAGAAACAAGGGCAGTGATGATAGCGAGGAAAATATAGATGCAGAGATATTTAAAAGGTGAGAGAGAAAAGGCAAGATAAAGAAAAGGTTTCAAGTATCTTCTAAGTTTCGAGTTTGAGAAACTAGGTGGATAGTCATGCCATTCTCCAAAACACATATGGTGAGGCATAAGTTCAGCTTTGGACATATTCAGCTTGGATACCTATGGGACAACACGTGAAAATAATAAGGCAGTTGACTATGGATCTTGAAGTCAAGAGTGAGGTCTGGATTAGAGAAACCCAGATTTGAGAGTACCAACAGACACAGAGTACTGTCCAATAGAATTATAATGTAATTCTAATTACATATGTAATTCTAAAGTTAAAATAGATGGATTTAATTTTAATATTTTATTTAATTCAGTTTTTCCCAAATGTTATTTCAACATGTTATCAATATAAAGTTATTAATAGGGATGATTTACATGCTAAGTCTTTAAAATCTGATGTGTATTTTATACTTAAAGCTCATTTCAATTCATCTGAATGCCTTTTTCATCACAAATACTTGATCTATAAATTTCATAAAACTTACAGTTGAAAAAAGTAGATTCACATACCCATACTGTTTCAAACACATTTAAGTTTGCCAGTACCTGAACGAAAATTTTTCCTTTACTTTCTAAATGCACACTGGAAAAATCCTGTTCATCTGTTTTAAAAAAACTGATTTGCCTTCAGAGCAAAAGCACATCAGTTTGAAAACTACATTTGTCCAAGTTAAGTAAATTCAATAAATCTTATGTCAGCTCAGTATTGCCAACACTGAACTCAGAGTTACTGTGTAAATTGAAAAGCAACTCTAAACATCAATAAGTAACATTTTTCAAATTTTTCTTATAGTTTTTGTAGTAAATTTACCTGTCAAAAACAGTTAAAATCTTATGTATACCGATTCATATTAGAAAAATGTGTAAAGTTATTCTTTTATTTTTAAAAGTTTCAATTTCAAAAAAAATTCTAGAGGCTTCCCTAGTGGCGCAGTTGTTAAGAATCCATCTGCCAATGCAGGGAACATGGGTTGGAGCCCTGGTTCTGGAAGATCCCACGTGCCGCAGGGCAACAAAGCCCACGTGCCTAGAGCCCGTGCTTCAAAACACGAGAAGCCACCGCAATGAGAAGCCCGCGCGCTGCAACGAAGAGTAGCCCCCGCGCACCGCAACTAGAGAAAGCCCGCGCGCAGCAATGTAGATCCAATGCAGCCAAAGATAAATAAATATTAAAAATTTTTTTCTTTAATAAATAAATAAATTCTAGTACTTGTCTAGGTAGCACAAGTAGGCTTTTTACCTTACTTGGAGCTTCAAATTTAGATCATTCATATTCTGTGTAATACTGAGCAGAAAACAAATGACCCAATTTTCTCTTTGATTATTAATTAAATATTTGGCTAGCATTTCTGTTGTTGCAAGAACATCCTGAACTGGTGTTAACGGTACAGTAAGTTTTGTCAAACTTTTCCACAATTCAACCAACTGGCAGAGTACACAAATCACTAAATTCATTGTCTTTTAATTTGTTCAGCAATCCTGTAAGCTGATGTTGACTCATAGCACTTAACAGCTAACAACTGTACCCATGACACTATCATAGAGACCATTTCGGAAAACTGAGCACAAGTACTCTCAAACTGTATCATACAGTGGAATGAAGAAATAGGGGAAACACCAAGCTCATTTAAAAATTCCAATGAAATCTGACTTTTGACCTAACCTAGCTGGAGTGCCATTTGTTGTGACAAGAAGTAATTTTTTCTCATCTAGATGAAACTCTTGATAATTTACAGATTAAAATATAGCTATACAGGTCATGAATTGAAATTATTTCTTTGTAAATTTTTTAGTCCTGTGAGACAAAATGCACTCCAAGTATTACTTGGACAGCACATTTTCTATTACATAACTCATCTAAAGCTAAAGAAAAGTACTTGTAATTTTTCAGATTTCATATCAATTAATCTTTAATATTGTTAAAAATTCCTGTAACATTTGGTGACAACTAAAGACTTTGTACTTTTTTTATAAGATGTTTTTAGGCTTTAACTCATAAATTTCTAACAACTTCTATAACTGAAATAATGAACTTTACTATCCATCTACCTAAAACTAGTTCTTTTTCATGCAAGAATCCAAGCTCTTTTATATCTGGCCAAACTTAACAAACTCAATCCTTTTAAAAATTGTTCAAAAAAATTCTGTTGGACATTTCATTGTGATTTCAGGTGACTAAATTTCAATTCTTTTTTGACTTTTGAAAGGTAACTTCATTCATTCATTATACATCTGCTGGAACTGTCTCAATATTGTTACTTTACTGTCTTATTTTTTGTTAAATTATAGCTTGTTTTTCTCTGCCACAACAAACTGCAATCACCATTCACTGTGAAATCTGCAACATACCTTCTTCCAGTCTTTCTGTTTACTGTCCCAGCTGTAGGACTAGCTGCTGCAGTTTTTTTCTTTTTTAGTATGCCTTCATTTTAAAAATTTAAAGTTCATTCATATTCATGTCTAAACTAGAAAAATAATAAGTAAAACAAGTATATCAATTACCAATTATGATTTATAGAAGTAATCACTGTAATTCCTGTTGTCAGCATAAAATATTCTGATAAACACACTACATTACATTGATTCATAGGAAAAAATAATTTACACTGAATCCAACACCAACTCAATCAGTGATGTTTATATGTAATACCAGACATAGCACATGGAGTCTGACAAGCACATTCCAACAATCACACCTTAAGCAAGATAACAAAGTTAAATGTATTTTTAAAAAAACAAATAAGTTGAGTTCAACAAAAATATTTCACACTGCTTTAGTTTTTATGTTTAATTAAAATTAATTTAAAAATTTACTTTCTTAGTCCTACTGAACTGATTTCAAATGCTTAATAGCCACATGTTGCTAGTGGTTACCATATTAGATAGTGCAGATATGGAAATGAGAAAGACAAAAGTCACAAGGCTTGCAGTTTTTGTTCCATTTCTCTTTTATTTGATATAACTTCCAGGCCTTAGAATTTATCTAGGTTATATTACTCTTTCGTATCCTCACAAAAAAATAAAACAAAACAAAAATGGAATTGTTGGATGTTCTGTATAGGATTCCCTGAAATATGTATTTGGCCCACTCTAGCAGACATGGACCAACCGCTAAAAACCCACTGCTCCTAAAAACAAACAACTTTAGAATGCCTTTTAAACAGCAAGGTGCTGAATAAAGTTTAACAACTGGCTTTTGAAATAAAAATGTATGTATATAAAAGATGTACAGCATTATGATTTACAAATGATAAAATCATACACAATACTCTTCTCTTTGGCCGTGCCATGTGGCTTGCAGGATCTTAGTTCCTTGACCAGGGATTGAACCCAGCCCACGGCAGTGAAAGCGCCAAGACCTAACCAGGGAATTCCCACACAATACTCTTTATTGTATGTTCCATATAGCCAACTGATTCTCGTAGGCTTTTGTTGACTTTTGCCGAACTCTTGTATCTGTAGCTAACCTGTGATTGCAATTTGACCAGGATTTTACAAAGGGAGTTGCATCCCAATCAGCTAACTCTTTTCCCAACAAACTTATAGTCATTAAATCTGATATATGACCTACGGTTAAACTATTTCTCACCCTTGTACAAATTATGTTCATTAAATTGAAACCTCTTTCAGCTTCAGCACTATTGACTGCAATGGTGCTAACTATCTTTTTGGCTTTTGGTACGGTTGTAGGAATTGAAACCTTGTTTGACCTTACATTATTATTTACAAATTCCCGAAAATCATTCAAATCAATTTCAAATTTTAAAATTTCACACAAATGAAATAGTTTTTTTCCACCAGTTATCCATGGTGAAGTTATTTCTTCATAAGGCCATGTAGAACGTTTTAGCAAATCAAAATAATTAAAAATACTTTCATCATGGTTCCTGTCAGATAAAAGACGTAAGTTCATGTGTTGAATTATATTTTCTAGTAACATGTTCCTAGGAAGGGCATTAAATTTATTATTTTTATTAAATGGAATATCTTTAAACTTATCTGACTTAATAAAATCTTCAATTTGAGATTCATGCTTTCCAGCACCAATTTTTAAATTTTCCAAGGCTTTTATGGTGCATTTGATCAATTTTTGTGCTTTCTGAATATTAGTTGAGCTGGACTGTAACACAGTTGAAAGTAGTGAAAATTCTTCAAGAATGTCAATCATTAAAGCAAGGTCTTGCAAGAAATTAATGTTAGCTAATCTCTTTGCCAAACCAGAATGAGAATGATAAAAATGCATATATAATACAGGATATGCACGCCATACAGCAGTAGCAGCTTGTAAACTACATGCTACCCATTTTGGTCCCATTATCCGGCCAATTTTAACAATTTCAATTTCGAGATCTTTAGCTACATTTTCTAAAAGCTTGCTTTGATTTTTATTAGATTGATGATAATTAGAATAAATTTTATTGAGAAATATTTTAAAATGATTCACCTGTTTTATTTCAGATATTGATTCATCAAGGGCCAAGTGCAATCGATGGTTTAAACAGTTCCAAATAATGATTTCAGGAAAATTTTCTAACAACTTTGTAGCTACTCCAGACTTTCTTCCCAGCACTGTATTAGCACCATCAGAACAAAATGCAATTAAATTTGCTTTCAAATATTCATTAGTGAAACCACAATCATTTACAGTACTCAATAATGTATTGAAAATACACTCTGCTGTGGTTGACACTAGTTCTTTTAAAGCAACAAATAACATAACGGGGGCAGGAACCGACTGAACTATGCACAGCAGAAAAATCACAAGGGTCCTTTTCTTTGAAACTGTGGATGCCTCATCAATTACAATACAGATTTTGGCATTTTCTTCTATAATATTCTTAAATATCGTCATCTGCATTTCTTTTGCAATATGCTCTGCTATTCTTGTTGCACTGTATCGTGTATTTAAACAACCGACCTCTCCATTTTTCTCTTGTAATTCTATTGCTCCTTCAAATCAGATAAAGGTCTATTATGTTTTATTAAACTATAAAGAGTATTGAAAACTTTCACAGTAGCATCAATATTTTTATTACTTTGTTTATGCACTAAATTAGAAACTGAGTCATTAACTGATTCCTTTAACAAATCTTGAATTTTACCATGGGCTTTAGAAACATCATGTTCCCTAATTTTTTTTCGCAGAGAAGCTTGTCTAGTAGTTTTATTACTGCCATTAGGGGTTACTAAATATGCAATCCACTCCTTGGACACATGGACATGCTTTTCTGCTTTCAAACCCAAATGCCGAACTGTTGAACAATCCTTACATCCTAATTTACCTTCTTTTATTTCAAGCCATTTGTACTGTTCTGTAAACATAAATGCTTGTTTTTCATTCCAACAATCCGGAAGCACAAGATTATCCATTTCTTCCTTTGATGAACATGATGGCTTTTCTTCAATGATTGGTTGTTCGACATATTTGAAATTTGATTCCTTAGACTTAGACAATCCACAATAGTTTTTGTTCCTATCGTTACTTTCTGTGCCTGTTTTCACTTTCTTCGCATTTAAAAAATGCAATAAATCACCCTGTCGTTTTGGCATTTTAGGGAACAAAATCTGAAAAATAATTTTACATATGTAAGTAAAAGTCATGGTAATACTTTTAAGGTTAATGTAAAAACTTCCGTTAATGACTTCTTTATATAATTTTAGAAATAAATTTTAAACTAGAATACTTACCTTGATTTTCAGTTTGTACCTATAACTTCAATATGACTTGCTATTTCTTGAAAAATGCACTATCAGTTTTTAAAATTCTATAGCCAATAATAATGTCACAAAATCTGACTGAACTTTTGATGATCACCCAATTCAACAGAAAAGTTGCTCATATGATTTACTAGTTCTAGTGTGAAGATTGGTTGATACTTTCATTTACATTATTAAGAAGAATGTAAAAAAAGATGTGTATCAGAACTCCACTCATTCATCAATGATAACATCAACATCTTTGTTGAATCAATGAAGAGTTTTCAAATACTGTAAGATTTCCTCAATTTTTTGTATAGCATAGAGTCTAGTAGTTAAAGACATATGTTTTTAGGCTTAATCTACATTAACATTTCATCCATCACTTCCTTCAGTTTAGACAATCAACAAATAATAAATCACACCCTGCTCTGCACAATAGTTTGCCAATTACCTCGCTGTAAACACTTCCATCTTCCTTCAGGAGCACATTGTTATACCATATTTCTACCACACAGTACAACAGATGTAAATAACCTCAAGTGTGTAGATATTAGGGTATGATGAGTTTTGAGCATCCATGACCTTAAACATAATGATAATCTATTTACTTCTATTATTATTTTTTTTTTTTATTTTTTTTGCGGTACACGGGCCTCTCCCGTTGCGGAGCACAGGCCCCGGACGCGCAGGCCCAGCGGCCACAGCCCACGGGCCCAGCCGCTCCGCAGCACGCAGGATCCTCCCAGACCGGGGCACGAACCCGCGCCCCCCGCTTCGGCAGACGGACCCCCAACCACTGCGCCACCAGGGAAGCCCCTTAAATTTTTATATACTTGAATTTTTAAATTGATGTATAGTTGATTTAAAATGTTATGCTAGTTTCTGGCGAACAGCAAAGTGATTCAGTTATATATATTCTTTTTCACATTCTTTTCCATTATAGGTTATTACAAAATACAGTAGGACCTTGTTGTTTATCCACTTTATATACAGTAGTTTGTATCTGCAAATTCCTAACTCCTAATTTCATCCCTCCCCTATCTTTCCCCTTCGGTAACCATAAATTTGTTTTCTATGTCTGTGAGTCTGTTTCTGTTTTGTAAATAAGTTCATTTGTATCATATTTTAGATTCCACATATAAGTGATATTATATGGTTTTTGTCTTTCTCCTTCTGAGTTACTTCACTTAGTATGATTATCTCTAGGTCTATCCATGTTGCTGCAAATGGTATTATTTCATTCTTTCTTATGGGTGAGTTATACTTGAATTTTTAATAATGGGTATGTTTAACAATCAACTCAAATTTAACAAACAATTCTTGCAAGCCAGTTCAAGCCACCCCCAGCACATACTGCACTTAATGACATAACTGAAGAAACACAAATATAATATACTTACATCACTAATGACAGGAGCTTTGCTGTTTATCATCACCACAGACCAGATCAATGTATTCAGGAACAGGTCTTGATGGTCACTCCTAAAAAGGAAGTCAGCAAATTTACAAGTCATTAACAATCATTCAAACCAAACGTGCCTTTTAAATCACTAGGGTTTTTTTTGGTTGTAATTAGCAATAATTCCTGTGAAGAGGTGGCCTTACCGGTGGTGCAAAATAATCAGAAATAGAACCAGCAGAGGTAAAGATTCAGAGAAGACCATTATGCAATGATGACAAAACCCAAAAAGAGCCTATATCTATACAGAGGAAAAAAGCCATGTACTCCTTTGGAAATGGGAAATAGACCAGGGATAATGTGAAAAAGACACAGATATCATAGTACAGTATTTTTAAACTGGGATGATTATCAATAATCTTTTACATATCTAAGCTCAAAAGCATGGAGTTCTTTGATATCTCTGCTTCATCCTTCATATCCTTACACAACCAAACATCAAATCTCTTCAATCTTTTCTTTACACACATACTACCTTCAACATAGACCAGGCCTTAAATACCCCAGTTGAAAACCTAGATTTTATTTTACAGGCAAAGGAATTAACTAGTAGCGTTGAGACAGGAACCACATTAAAGTTGTGCTTCAAGAAGATTAGGAGACAGGACTTCCCTAAGACTCCATGCTCCCAATGCAGGGGGCCCAGGTTCAATCCCTGGTCAGGGAACTAGACCCCACATGCCTTAACTAAAGATCCCATGTGCCTCAACTAAAGATCCTGTGTGCCACAACTGAAAAAAGATCCTGCAGGTCACAACAAAGATCCCACATGCTGCAAAGAAGATCCCACATGCCACAACTAAGACCCAGCACAGCCAAATAAATAAATATTTTAAAAAATAAACTTGAACTGCTAATAATTTTTTTTTTAAAAAAAGAAGATTAGGAGAGTATGAAATGTGGGATGATCAGTTAAGAAGAAAACCAATGCAGACAAATGGTAATTTAATACTAAAGTAGAGTGAGGGCAAGGAGAATAATGAGCAAGTGCCCTCTTCTTGTATGTACACTGCACCTCAGGAAAATTTACACCAAAGATTAGAGCTCTTTCTGTACTCCCCAATTTTCATCATTCCTTTCTTTCAGCATATTGTGTTTAGTTTGGGGCTTATGTATATGGCAGCATACAAAGAGGATGCTGTGCCATAATGCAGACTGAGGCTGGAAAATAAGATTTATACGAAAAAACTAAGAAATCCAAACCAGAATACGTCAAGTAGTAACATACTTCTTGATAAAAGATATAAAAAGAACACAAAAATTTTTTTGTATGTGAAAACCCTCAAGCAGAGCATTGTACCCAGTAGCATTTCATCTTTTTTGGATGGTACTATAAAAAACATAGTAATAAACACATCCTGATGGAACCCAGCATAGGATGGGGTGAGAGGAAAGGAAATTCCAATCAGAATGTAGTTTAAAGTAGAATTAAATGATCATTTTTATGTGGCACCATTTAAATGCCAACAGGAATATTTTTACTAGATTCTTCTCATACTGCAATTCCACTCAGTGCATATAATTCATTGCTTATTGAGCTGTCAAATCTTCAATCCTCTAATTGTAAACAAAGCTATTTCTAAGAGGTTCTATCAAGCTGGATGTATACTACTCTGGATGCAAAGATACAAAAAAAAAATTCTCCATATTTAAAATAAAATTTAAATTAAGATTTCTAAACCTCACCTGGACACAAGCTGATATATTAACTCAGTCAGAATTTACAACATGATTATGCATTTAATCCTGAGAGTATGACACAAAATTACACCTATTTATTTCTCCATCCTTAATTTTGTAGAATCCTACTGTGGTTCTCAAAAAAAGGCACACAAATCATAAACACTTGTGTCACGCCTAGCTAGAGCTGCACAAAACACCATGAAGGTCATCGTATCCTATTCACTGTCTTTATACCACGGTCAGGAAGAACCTAAATTATTCTCCTAATGACCCCTGCAATCCTCTTTCCAAATGTTTTTCAGTACAAAAACAGACATCACGGCTCTTCAATTTCCACAGCTACATCGCTTACTCCTCACCACATGGGGAGGCAAAGTCAGCATACAATCCTTCTTGGTATTCCCAAATTTATAAAAGTTCCAAGTGTCAAGAAAACATTACCACATGCACTATTGTGGGGAAGAATGTCAAGGAAATGATCTTGATCTTGCAAAGAATTTCTATATAACCCTACTAGAACATAAAAACAATGTTACCACAACCTTTAGGGAGGGAATTTTGTTTGATTTAAAAACAAGTCATTTGCAAGAGGGAGGAAATATGGGGATATATGTGTATGTATAGCTGATTCACTTTGTTATAAAGCAGAAACTAACACACCATTGTAAAGCAATTATACTCCAATCAAGATGTCAAAAAAACTGAAAAAAAAATAAATATAAAAATAAAAACAAGTCAATTACATGGTTGTCTTAAACCTACAGCAACTAAGAAACACACAAACATTAAACAGGCAAACCTTTAAAAAAGATTATACACCTTTAACAGCAAACCTCAACTAACTGCAATATTCAAAAAGAGTAGTTCACAGTAGAAATATTCTCCAGCTAACTAAGATACTACTTTAAGACACACATCCCTGCATTTGCACCAACATGAAGATTCCTGGGCCCCACCTCCCATTTCTCATTCCATAGGTCTGGAATGAGGTCCAGAAATCCACACACTTCTACTTACTAATGCGTGGAAACTACTGTCTGAAGGAAATAAAAACAGAAAGATACAGGAGGTTCCTGGTGATAGGGGCCCTTCATTGTGAACCTTGCCTGCTGGACTGTGCTGTAACAGGATGACCTCAGAGCTTAGTGAAGTCTTCAAGCCACCCGCCTTCACGTTATGGAGACACACAGGCTCAGAAGTTGAGTTCCTGCAGCCCTTCTGGTTTTCTACCTCATTCCTCAGCACTAGCCTTCCCTTCTCCCTAACCTGTGTGCTATCTTTTAGAAGTTACTCTTAGTCTCACTTCAAAACAGTCTTAAGAGACCACAACCCTGCGTACATGAACGGCTCAAAGTGCAGGGGGAGAGGCGAGATTCATGGTACAACACGCACCGCAGGCCACAGGCTTTGTGATGCCAACTGGGGCTGCTCAGACACCTCCTCCGGCAAATTCCCTACTCCTATGCCCTGCTCCACAGTGTACAGTCCCTATCAGACATTCACACACACGTTTGATGCACGATGAACAAACAGGTGAGGGGTAATCACATCACGGCTTTTCACGCATAGTCTCTGACTCGGAAAAACCCGAATATCGTCGCTACTTACACTAACAAACTGAATGTCATCTTCGTTTTCCTCCGGTGTTGACTCGGACGCCTCAGGCCCAGCTGGAGGAACACATTCTATTATCTATAAAAATAAGCCAAAACACGGTTATCTAGACAACCCCGCACTTACAGAATTAGATTTTTCCGAAGGGAACGAAGAAGGAAAGCTCTCGCGGAGACCTAACGGAGCCCCAGCCTCCGCGAGCCCGAGCTCGCGTCCGTGGACCGCAGGGGCCCCTCCGCATCCCTTCTCCCAGAGGAGCAGGGAGCACGCTCCCCCAAGAGGCAGTCGGCCTCGGAACCCACGCCGCGCCCGCGCCAAACAGCGGTCTCCGAGCCGGGCGGCCACTGTTGCTGCGTGGCCCTCTCCCCCAGGCCCACTAGGTTCCCAGGCCCGAGACTCTAGGCCCCAAACGCTAAGCCCCCAGACCCCCAGGCCCCTAGTCCGCCAGGTCCCAGACTCTAAGCCCCCCAGCCCAGGCCCCCCGAGGCCCCCAGGCCTCCTAGACCCCAGACCCCCTAAGCCCCCCAGACCCCAGGTCCGGCCCAGCAGCCCCCGGACTCTGCACAAGGCCGGGCCCAGCCCGCTACTCACCTCCGACGCTGGGTCTCCCATCTCCCCGCTGCCGCCGTCGCCGCCACCGGCGGCAGTAAGGGCTGCAAACCGCTTCCCGTGAGCAGCGGCCCAGTAGGCCCATGGGGCCTGGCCTCCTTCCCAGAGTTCCGGACACCCTCGCCCGCCGCGCGGGCCGCTGGGAAATGTAGTTCCGGCCGCGCCGAGACCGCTCCGCGCGCGGAAGGGCGCGGAAAGACTGAGCTACTGCGCATGCGCTCCTCGAGATGCTTCTGCTGCTCAAGTGGAATCGTTAGGTGACGTTTCTCTCCCAACTTCTCTCTCTGTTTTCTGTTTCAGAACAAAATTGTGGTTTAGATAATAGATCAATGGTAATAAAATGCTTTCTAGTGAAATAGTGACCAACCGTTTTCTTTAAAAAAACACACACAAACGGGGCTTCCCTGGTGGCGCAGTGGTTGAGAGTCCGCCTGCCGATGCAGGGAACACGGGTTCGTTCCCCGGTCCGGGAAGATCCCATATGCCGCGGAGTGGCTAGGCCCGTGAGCCATAGCCGCTGAGCCTGCGCGTCCGGAGCCTGTTCTCCGCAACGGGAGAGGCTACAACGATGAGAGGCCCACATACGGCAAAAAAAAAGAAAACAAAACAAAACAAAAAAACACACAAACGATGGTGAATACATAAAATGTGTGAAAACAGGTATTATCTGAGGACATGTAAAGCTTTTCCTCCTTTCCCCATCAGCCTAAGATCACCTGTAGGCTGACGAACCTGTATTCCCACAGAATCACCTTTGTGATTCTGACCCTGCCCTGCAGTGAGCAAGGCCATACAGCGGAATAACCTCAGGAGACAAAGGAATGGAGTTATGAGATTTTAAGGAAGGGTTTATTTAGGTAGGTGAAATGTCAGTGAAACTGTTCTGATAGGGTCAAACGCAATTATAGGGCCGCGTGTAAAGAGTTCAACATTAGGTCTGGACTGCAAAGGTCTTGGTAACTTGGTAACTACAAATTAAGATAGATACTAAATGATGTATCCAGAAAACCCTGTGTCAGGTGTGAGATATGAGGCTGGTTCTCTCTATCAAAGAGACCAGCCAAGAGAGGAGTATTTCATTCTTACTGATACATTTTCAAAGAACAAAGTGTCTCATACTCTGATTTTAGAGAACAAAGTTTCTCATTGAGCCAATAAGAAAGCAGTAGTTATCAAAGTCACAAAGCAGTATCAAATATGACTTTGTGCCATATTTCTTTGGTAGTGTTTAAGCTTACTTTATGTGTGTGTGATATTTAAGCCCAGCAGACATTTAATTTCTCCTCGGAGGTCCGTTTTTGCCGGTCTAAATGAGCACATGACATTATGTTCATAGGTGGTATTAGATACAACTGTTATATTTTTTGCATTTTCACAAAGTGCACTTGTTCCAACTAAATTTGGGGCTTGTAGAGGAAAGTTGAGAACAGGAGGGACCTACCATGATGATCTCCCCAAAAGCCACAGGTAGATTAACCATTTCTAAATCCCTTAAATGTCCAGGAGAGGTTTGCATTTAAAAGATTTTCCTAATCTGCTGGTAAGAGTTCAGTACAAACGCACTGTGATAGGTTGCTGTTGGAAGTTTTTCAGTTAAGCTCTTGGAAAACAGCAGCAAGTACGTGCCTAGAGTCCAAATGTGCTCATGCCCTTCATTTCGGTAATTGTTGAGGGGATGGTCTTTTCCGTTTAAGATATTCTAATAGGTATGTAGTGATATTGCATTGTGATATTTTTTAAAAATATGTATTTATTTATTTGGTTGCACCAGGTCTTAGTTGCAGTAGGTGGGTTCCTTAGTTGCAGCTGCAGGGCTCCTTAGTTGTGGCATGCATGTGGGATCTAGTTCCCCGACCCGGGATCGAACCCAGGCACCCTGCATTCGGAGCGCAGAGTCTTATTAACTGCACCACCAGGGAAGTCCCCTGCATTGTGATCTTAATTTTGCATCAACCTAATGACTAATAACGTAACAATGTTGAGCATATTTTTATGTGTGCCTTTGCCATCGTTATATCTTCACTGGTAGTGTCTGTTAAGACCTTCTGTCTGTTATTTAAATGAGTTATTTATTTTCTTATCAAATTTTGAAAATTTTTTATCCTGGGTACAAGTCCTTAACAGATATGTGATTTGCAAATATTTTCTCCCAGTCTGTGGCTTTTTTTCCCCCATTTTCTTAAAATTGTCTTTCAAAGGGAAGTTCTTATATTTGATGAAGTCTAATTTATCAATTTTTTTTTTTGGTGGTGTATCTAAGCAAGATTACAAATACTTTCCTTTGTTTTCTTCTGAAATTTTTAGAATTAGGTTTTAATTTTAGGTCTGTGGTCCATATAGAATTCATTTTTGTATATGGTGTGAGGTATGCATATGTATATACCATTGTTCCAGGACCCGCTGTTGAATAGTTTTCATTTGAATTGCCTTTGCACCTTTGTCAAATACCAGTTGTCCATATTCATGTGGGTCTGTTTCTGAACTTTCAGTTATATTCTATTGATGAATTTATCTATCTTGACACCAGTACCACACGGTCTTGATTACTGTAGTTTTGCAATAAGTCTTGAAATGAAATAGTGTTAGTCTTTCAGCTTTATCTTCTTGTTTATCTAATTGTTATAGGTGTTTAACTTATCTCAGCAACGTTTTGTAGTTTTCACTGTCAGATGTTATCTTGTATCTTGTTATCTTATATATCTTGTCAGATTAATTGCAAAGTATTTCATATTTTTGATGGTATTGTAATTGGTATGATTTCTCAAATTTCAATTTCTGATTGTTCATTGTTATTACAGAAATAAAACAGATTTTTCTCTAGCTTTATTAAAATCTAATTGACAAATAAAAATTGTATACATTTAGGTGTGCAACATGATGTTTCGATATTATTACACATTGTGAAAAGATTACCACAATCAAACTAATTAAGATATCTGTCACCTCATATAGTTACCATTCTGTGTGTGTGTGTGCATGGTGAGAACACTTAAGATCTACTCCCTTAGCAAATTTCAAGTATACAATACATTATTGTTAACTATAGTAACCATGCTATCTATGTTAGGTCTCCAGAACTTACTCATCATGTAACTGGAAGTTTGTACCCTTGGACCAACATCTCCTCATTTCCCCCACCCCCACAGCCCATGGTAGCCACCATTCTGCTCTCTGTTTCAATGAGTTCATCTTTTTTAGATTCCACACATGAGATCATGTGGTATTTATCCTTATGTGTTTGGCTTTTTCACTTAGCATAATGTCCTCCAGGTTCATCCACATTGCTGTAAATGGCAGGATTTCCTTCTTTTCTAAGGTTGAAGAGTATTCCACTGTGTATGTGTACCATATTGTCTTTATCCAGTCATCTGTCAACAGACATTTAGATTGTTTCCATGTCTTGGTTATCATAATAATGGTGCAATGAACACTGGAGTGCATATATCTCTTTGAGATACAGATTTATTTCCTTCACATATCTACCCACAAGATATATGCTAGATCATATGGTAGTTCTATTTTTAATTTTTTGAGGGATCTCCATACTATTTTCCATAGTGACTGTATCAATTTACATTCCCACCAACAGTGCGGAAGGGTTCCCTTTTCTCTGCATACTTGCCAGTCCCTATTATTTCTTGTCTTTTTTGTAATAGCCATCTTAACAGGGGTGAGGTGATATCTCACTGTGGTTTTGTGTTGCATTTCCCTGATGATTAATGACATTTCATATAACTGGTGGCCATTTGTATGTCTTCTTTGGAAAAATAAGGTCAGGTCCTTTGCTCATTTTTAGATTGAGTTATTTGGTTTTTTGCTATTGAGTTGTATGAGTTCCTTATATATTTGGATATTAATCTCTCTTTAAAGAGATTTGGTTTATGGTTTACAAATATTTTCTTGATTCTGTAGGTTGCCTTTTTGTTTTGTTGATAGTTTCCTTTGCTGTGGCAGAAACTTTTTAGTTTGATGCAGTTCACTTGTTTATTTTTGCTTTTGTTGTCTGTGCTTTTGGTGTCATATCCAAAAATATCATTGCCAAGACCAATGTCAATGAGCTTTTCCCCTACATTTTCTTCTATTTTTCAGTTTCAGGATTTACATTTAAGTCTTTAATTTAGTTTGAATTAATTTTTGTGTATACAGTAAGATAAGGGTCCAATTTTATTTTTTTGCATGTGAATATCCAGTTTTCCCAACACCATACATTGAAGAGACTATTCTTTCCCCATTGTGTGTTCTTGATGCCTGCGTCAAATATTAGTTGTTGATATATGGGAGGTTTTATTTCTAGGCTTTCAATACTGTTCTGTTGGTCTATGTGTCTGTTTTTATGCCAGTACTATATTGTTTTGATTACTATAGCTTTGTAATATAACTTTAAATCAGGAATTGTGATGTCTTCAGCTTTTGTTCTTCTTTCTCAAGATTTCTTTGGCTATTCAGCGGCTTTTGTGGTTCCATAGGAATTTTAGGATTGTTTGTTCTATTTCATGAAAATGCCACTGGGATTTTGATAGAGATTGTAATTGAATCTGTAGATCACTTAAGAACATTTTAACAATATTATTCTTACAATCTATGAACAGACCAGTGGGGCTGTCCCATTTGTGGGGGTCTACATGTGAGGTGTCCCAAGGGGCTGGTGGGCAGGCCTCCTGGTGGAGTCTGTCAGTCAGTAGGATCCTCAGCCCTTTGTTGAGTCTGAGTCCTGGTTGCTGTAATTCCCATCTCTCTTCCCTGCACCAAGCCTCTCCTGTATCTAGCCATGTCAAATACCTCGGGATTCTGGGTAGGCAAGAAAGAAGTGGGCCTCTTACAGCGTTCAGCATGGCTTGGGTGGACCAGCTCATTCACTACCTCTCACTTAGCCCCATGGGAAAAATTATGGGCCAAGGGGGTTTCTCCTGGTACTAAGCTGTGCCACCTTGGGGGAGCGGTGATGTGGGTAAAGTGAAACTATTCTTACCATCTTCAGTCCATCTATTCTTGGATTTTTTTGTTTAGTGGTGTGCTGGAACCTCTCTGCTGGACCCCTGGGCTCCCACAAAGATAGTCTCATCCATGGATGAAGATGATGGTAGAAAACTCCTATTCTGCCATCTTGCTGACCCGACAGCTGAAATACAATGATTTCCGTAAATTGATCTTGTATCTTGCAACTTTGCTGAACTCATTTTTTAGTTCTTTTTTTTTTATACACTTTTTAAACTTTTTAGTTCTAATACCTTTTTGGAGATTCCCTTAGATCATCTGCATAGATAAACTTGTTGTCTATGAATAAAGACAGTTTTTCTGCTTCTTTTCCGATCTGAATACCATTTATTTATTTATTTATTTATTTATTTATTTATTTATTTTTAAAGACTTTGCACATTCCACTTACTCTTCTTTTGGTTGCACCAAGTCTTAGTTTCAGCAGGCAGGCTCCTTAGTTGTGGCTCGCAGGCTCCTTCATTGTGGCTTGTGGGCTCCTTAATTGCGGCTCATGGGCTCCTTAGTTGTGGCATGCATGTGGGATCTAGTTCCCTGACCAGGGATCAAACCCAGGCCCCCTGCATTGGGAGTGTGGAATCATCCACTGCACCAACAAGGAAGTCCCCTGAATACCTTTTATTTCTTTCCTTGGTTTATTGAACTAGTTAGAAGCTCCAAAATAATCTTGACTGTATGTGGTGAGAATGAACATTCCTGACTTGTTTCTGACTTTAGAGGGAAAGTATTCAGTCTTCCATCATGAAGTATAATGTTAGCTGTAGGTTTTAACTGCTTTGTTAATTTTCAGATTTGGGACTTCCTGGGACACGTTGACTTTTTGACCCTTTATTTGACTATGACCAGGGAACAGGAGCACCGATATTTGTTATTGACCCCCAGGATGATTAGCCCTGGCCAGGCTCCACCTCACAGTGACCAGAACCCACAGAATGAACATGGACATACACTTCCAGTGGATGGTCTATCAGGTGACCACAAAATTGAAACCCAGAGAGCAGACAATGACGTTGCAGATACTGAATTAGAAAAAATACACCTCAGCTCTTATTTGACAAGCATATATGACGGTTCAATATATGAAGCTTTTTATTTTTATATTTTTAGATTTTTTAAAATCTTTTTAAAAAGTCTACAAATAATAAATGCTGGAGAGGGTGTGGAGAAAAGGGAACCTTTCTACACTGTTGGTGGGGATGTAAATGGGTGCAGCCACTATGGAAAACAGTATGGAGGTTCCTTAAAAAACTAAAAATACAGTTGCCATAGGATCCAGCAATTCCACTCCTGGGCATATACCCAGACAAAACTCTAATTTGTAAGATACAGGCACCGCTGTATTATGTAAAGAAGCCATCAGCCTAGAAAATGATTTTCTCCCTGGATTTTATTAATAAGAAAAAAGCAAATGCTTTTTATGTTTTCAATGGGATTTATTTATATTTAAGTAAAAGTAGCAAATGTTAACATAAGTTATTTCCTTAAGAATATTTATTTTGTACAACCACATTGTTATCAAGCGACGTTTATGGAATGTTACTGGGTCCACAGTACTGGACTTTTAAACCATCATATTCATCCTCCTTTCCAAGTTTGAACATGGCCTTGTGCACTGAAGAAGCATGGCTTGACATTGTACAGTTGTCACGTGTGACAACCTGATATCAAACGAGAAGCCTGTTGATAATGTTTTATCTTTTATTCATTTACAAAATGGTATTTGTATATGTGTGTGATTACTAAACCCATAGATTTTGTTTTCAATTATTTTCTCTTCTGATACTATGAAAACAAATCAGTTAAAACTAAGCAATGTAGCAGTTTGACGTTTTGTATTACACATGCATATTTAATATACTTTGGGCAATAAAAAGTTAGAAGCATGTAAACAAACAAACATGAAAAAAGATTTTTTAAAAAGTTGATACATTGTTTTAACAATCATGAAAACTTGGGTTTATTTCTTTTTCAGGAGCACAGTGGAATAGTTTGATATTCAAATAAAAAGGTCTTGCTGTTCTCATTTTTTCAGATTCTTATTTTATACAATTTTATGTAACAGAATAATCCTGTAATCTTATTGCCAAAACTCTATTACTTCTTTAGATATGATTATCTGATTTTAGGCTGATTTTGCTGCTGTCATGTTTGTGAACATTGATTATTTCACTGTTTACTTTTCCAAACATGTGCTTATACTAAAGATCCAAAAGCTAAAATGGAGAGTCATTGGTAATAATAAACGTACAGGGATTGATTAGGACAATGATGAATCTTAGGGGTTAAAGTTTTTGTTGCTAGGATAAGAGCTCTGATTGTCCTGTTCGGTTAGCTGTACAAAGGACCACTCTGGGGCAGGAAAGTGGGTATTTCCAAGAAACCATATTGCATGCTCACGAGCCTGCTAGAAATTCTCTGGTTTGATGCGTCACTGGTACTGAGGGTGAAATCTACATGCAGCTTCTTCACAAGCTTGTGCTCCATCAGGGCGGCCCAACAATGTCACAGGTTTCTCCCAGCCTGTCACTGCACCTGTCCCTGTGCTCACTGCCAGGGAGGCTGCAGAGTCTCCAACAAGATCCAGCGTTAAGACTTACAACTGAAGGTGCTTTTGTTTCAGGCAACTATAATACCTATAAAAAGCAAGTAAAAAAAAAAAAAACCAGCAAATTTATGTTAGAGTTCTTATAGTAGTTTTAGATTATTATTAGGTTATTTTATGTTATAATAATATGTTATAATAACAGTATGAGTTATTTATCTTTGTGTAAACTACAAATTTTTGCTTAAAAATACATAATTGTTAATAAGAGCAATTAATGTTGAGGTGACTTAGGAATTATTTTATGATCTATTCAGAAGAATTACAGCATAGGTAGCAACTAAAATATTTTTATCTCACAAGACTTTTAAAAAACTCAAACACACAAAGGAAAATTAAGGACCCCCACATACCCATCTTAAAATATTATCAACAATTCTGTCTGTCACTCTATGGTAACATTGATTGTTTAAGTATCAGGAAATTTCCCAAGTCTGCCTTGCGTCTGTCATATATATATATCTTCTTTATCCATTCATCTATCAATGAACACTTGGGTTGCTTCCATATATTGGCTATTGTAAATAATGCTGCAATTAACATAAGGGGGTGCATATATCCTTTCAAATTAGTGTTTTTGTTTTCTTTGGAAAAATATCCAGAAGTTGAATTGCTGGATTGTATGGTAGTTCTATTTTTAATTATTTGAGGACTCTCCTTAACTGTTTTGCATAGTGGTTGCGCCAATTTACATTTCTATTGACTGTGTACGATGGTTACCTTTTCTCCACAATTTGTTATTTGTTGTCTTTTTGATAACAGCTATTCTGGTAGGTGTGAGGTGATCGCTCATTGTGGCTTTGTTTTGCGTTTCCTGATGATTAGTGATGTTGAGCATCTTTTCATGTGCCTGTTGGCCATCTGTATGTCTTCTTTGAAAAAATGTGTGTTCAGGTCCTCTACCCATTTTTTTTTTTAACATCTTTATTGGAGTATAATTGCTTTACAATGGTGTGTTAGTTTCTGCTTCATAACAAAGTGAATCTGCTATACATATACATATATCCCCATATCTCCTCCCTCTTGCATCTCCCTCCCATCCTCCCTATTCCACCCCTCTAGATGGTCACAAAACACTGAGCTGATCTCCCTGTGCTATGTGGCTGCTTCCCACTAGCTACCTGTTATACATTTGGTAGTGTGTATATGTCCATGGCACTCTCTCACTTCGTCGCAGCTTCCCCTTCCCCTTCCCATGTCCTTAGGTCCATTTTCTACATCTGCATCTTTATTCCTGTCCTACCCCTAGGTTCATCAGAACCATTTTTTTTTTTAGATTCCATATATATGTGTTAGCATATGGTATTTGTTTTCCTCTTTCTGACTTACTTCACTCTGTATGACAGACTCTGGGTCCATCCACCTCACTACAAATAACTCAATTTCATTTCTTTTTATGGCTGAGTAATATTCCATTGTATATATGTGCTACATCTTTATCCATTCATCTGTCAATGTACACTTAGGTTGCTTCCATGTCCTGGCTATTGTAAGTAGAGCTCCAATGAACATTGTGGTACATGACTCTTTTTGAATTATGGTTTTCTCAGGGTATATGCCCCGCAGTGGGATTGCTGGGTCGAATGGTAGTTCTATTTATAGTTTTTTAAGGAACCTCCATCCTGTTCGCCATAGTGGCTGTATCAATTTACATTCCCACCAACAGTGCAAGAGAGTTCCCTGTTCCCCCCCCCCTTTCCAGCATTTATTGTTTGTAGATTTTTTTGATGATGGCCATTCTGACTGGTGTGAGGTGATACCTCATTATAGTTTTGATTTGCATTTCTCTAATGATTAGTGATGTTGAGCATTCTTTCATGTGTTGACAATCTGTATGTCTTCTTTTGAGAAATGTCTATTTAGGTCTTCTGCCCATTTTTGGATTGGGTTGTTTGCTTTTTTGATATTGAGCTGCATGAGCTGCTTATAAATTTTAGAGATTAATCCTTTGTCAGTTGCTTCATTTGCAAATATTTTCTCCCATTCTGAGGGTTGTCTCTTGGTCTTGTTTATGGTTTCCTTTGCTGTTCAAAAGCTTTTAAGTTTCATTAGGTCCCATTTGTTTATTTTTGTTTTTATTTTGATGTCTCTAGGAGGTGGGTCAAAAAGGATCGTGCTGTGATGTATGTCATAGTGTGTTCTGCCTATGTTTTCCTCTAAGAGTTTGATAGTGTCTGGCCTTACATTTAGGTCTTTAACCCATTTTGAGTTTATTTTTGTGTATGGTGTTAGGGAGTGTTCTAATTTCATTGTTTTACATGTAGCTGTCCAGTTTTCCCAGCACCACTTATTGAACAGGCTGTCTTTTCTCCATTGTATATTCTTGCCTCCTTTATCAAAAATAAGGTGACCATATGTGCATGGGTTTATCTCTGGGCTTTCTATCCTGTTCCATTGATCTATATTTCTGTTTTTGTGCCCGTACCATACTGTCTTGACTACTGTAGCTTTGTAGTATAGTCTGAAGTCCAGGAGCCTGATTCCTCCAGCTCCGTTTTTCTTTTTCAAGATTGCTTTGGCTATTCGGGGTCTTTTGTGTTTCCATACAAATTGTGAAATTTTTTCTTCTAGTTCTGTGAAAAATGCCATTGGTAGTTTGATAGGGATTGCATTGAATCTGTAGGTTGCTTTCGGTAGTATGGTCATTTTCACAGTGTTGATTCTTCGAATCCAAGAACATGGCATATCTTGCCATCTGTTTGTATCATCTTTAATTTCTTTCATCAGTGTCTTATGGTTTTCTGCATACAGGTCTTTTGTCTCCTTAGGTAAGTTTATTCCTAGGTATTTTATTCTTTTTGTTGCAGTGGTAAATGGGAGTGTTTCCTTGATTTCTCTTTCAGATTTTTCATCATTAGTGTATAGGAGTGGAAGAGATTTCTGTGCATTAATTTTGTATCCTGCTACTTTACCAAATTCATTGATTAGCTTTAGTAGTTTTCTGGTAGCATCTTTAGGAGTCTCTATGTATTGTATCATGCTCTACCCACTTTTTAATTGGGTTGTGTTTTTTTACTGTTTGATTGTATGAGTTCTCTGTATATTTTGGATATTAACTCCTTATTGAGTATGTCATTTACAAATATTCTTCTTCCATTCATTAGGCTGCCTTTTTGTTGATAGTTTCCTTCATTCTTCCTCTTTTTTCTTTTTCTGTTCTTTTCTTTGCTCTTCTTTTGTCTCTGTTCCCATGTGATTTGCTGACTCTCTTTAGAATTACATTTGGATTCCTTTCTCTTTTTTGTGTGTGTATCTATTATAGATTTTTGCTTCTGGTTACCATGAGGTTTATATATACATGTGATTATTTTAAGTTGATAGTCTCTGAAGTTCAAACACATTCTAACAACCCTGCATTTTTACTTCCTCCCAGCATGTGTCATGTTTCTAACCTCATATTTACATCTTTTTGTTTTGTGTACCCCTTAACTACTTATTGTGGATATAGATGATTTTGTCTTAACTTCCCTACTAGCTTTGTAAGTGGTGGATATACTACCTTTACTGTATGTTTGCCCTTACCAGTGAGATTTTTTTTCCTTTTGTAATTTTATATTTCTAGTTGTGGTCTTTCTTTTCCACTTAGAGAAGTCCCTTTAACATTTCTTGTAAATGTTAGTGCAGTTTAGTGGTGCTAAGCTCTTTTAGATTTTGCTTGTCTGGGAAACTCTTTATCTCTCCTTCAAATCTCAATGAAAGCCTTGCTGAGTGGAGTATTCTTGATTCAGGTTTCTCTTTTCATCACTTTGACTATATCCTGCCACTCCCTTCTGGCCTACAAAGTTTCTG
This sequence comes from Kogia breviceps, assembly GCF_026419965.1. NCBI lineage: Eukaryota > Metazoa > Chordata > Mammalia > Artiodactyla > Physeteridae > Kogia > Kogia breviceps. Next base: position 64,343,186 of record NC_081319.1, read on the forward strand.
CTGAAAAGTTGGCTGACAGTGTTATGGAAGTTCCCTTGTGTACAACTAGTTGGTTTTCCCTAGCTGCTTTTAAGATTCTCTCCTTATCTTTAACTTTTGTCATTTCAGTTATAATGTGTCCTGGTGTGGACCTGTTTAGGATCATCTTGTTTGGGACTTTCTATGCTACCTGGACATGGAAGTCTGTTTCCTTTCCTGGGTTAGGGAAATTTTCAGTTATTATTGCTTCAAAAAAGTTCTCTCCCTCTTTCTCTCTCTCTTCTCCTTCTGGGGCCCCAACAATGTGAATGTTAGTATGTTTAATATTGTCTCAGAAGTCTTTTAAACTGTCCTCATTTTATTTCCTTTTTCTTTTTCTCTTCAGCTTGGGTGATTTCCACCTGTCTTTCAGTTTGCTGATCTGTTCCCCTGTATCATCTAATCTACTGTTGATTCATTCTAGTGTACTTTTCATTTAAGTTATTTTATTCTTCAGCTCTGTTTGGTTCTTCTTTATATTTTCTAAGTCTTTATTAAACTTCTCACTGTGTTCATCCATTCTTCTCCCAAGTTTGTTGAGCATCTTTATGATGATTACCTTGAACTCTTTATCAGGTAGATTGCTTATCTCCACTTCACTTAGTTCTTCTTTGGGGGTTTTATCTTGTTTCTTCCTTTGTCACCTCATTTTGCCTAATTCTCTTTGTTATTTGTATGGTATGTAACCTAATGGTAGGTTGGTTACATTTCATGATCTTGGAGAAGTGGCCCTTTGTAGGAGTCATTCTATGGGGCCCAGCAGCACACTCCCCTCTGGTCACCAGAATTATATGCTATAGGGATGCCCCCATGTGGGCTGAGTGGGCCCTCTGTTGTGGTGGGGCTGACTACTGTGGGTACCCTGGTACATAGGACTGGCCTCTAGTCCAGTTGGCTGCTAATCCCTACCTCCTACAGAAACTACCAGCTGTTGGTGGGTGGGGCCACATCCTGGCACAGCTGGCTGCATGGCCTGGGGAGTTCTGGGGATGGTGCTGGCCCACTGTTGGGTGAGGCAGGGTCCTGGCAATTCTGGCTGCAGGCCCAGGGTGTCCCAGGTCAGCTGGCTGCAAGGCCCAGTGGGTCCTGGGGCTTGTGCCAGCCCACTGGTGTGTGGTGCAGGGACCTGGCACGCTGGCTGTGGGGCTTGGGACTCCCAGTGCTGGTTCTGGCCTGCTAGTGGGTGGGGCCAGGTCCCTGTTCAGCCTGAGGGGGTCCCAGGACTAGGGGTGACTGGCTGGTGGGCAGGTAAGCCCCAGCACTAATAGGCTAGAGGGAAGACTCCAAAATGGTGCTTACCAGTACCAGTGTCCTCATGGTAGAATGAGCTCCCCAAAGTGGCTGCTGCCAGTGTCTATATCTCCAGGGGAGTTCCAGTTGCCTCCTGCCTATCCTGGAAGCCGTCCAAGGTCAGCAAGTGAGTCTGACCCAGGCTTCTTTCAGATTGATGCCTCTGAGCTGGGACTTGGAGCGTCTGAGATTCTGTACATGCCCTTCAAGAACAGAGTCTCTAATTCCCACAGCCCTCTGGCTCTCCTGAATGCAAGCCCTGCCTTCAGAGCTAGATGTTCTGGGAGCTTATATTTCTGGTGCAGGACCCTAGGGTTGGGAAGCTTGAAATGGGTCTTGGACCCCTCACTCCTTGGGAAGAACTTCTGCAATTGTGCTTTCTCCTCTTTGTGGGTCACCTACCTGGGGATGTGGGTCTTGACTATACCACAACTCCGTCACTCCTACCCTTCTTGTTCTGGTTCCTTCATTATATCTTTAGTTGTAGAAGGTCTTTTCTGCTAGTCTTCAGGTTGTTCTCATAGACAGTTGCTCTGTAAACAGTTGTAGTTTTGGTGTGCCCCATGGGAGGAGGTGAGCTCAGGGTCTTCCTACCCTGCCATCTTGGTGACCAGGAAATCATTTAGATCAGGATTTCTCAACTTTGGCAGAACTGACATTTGAACTGGGTAATTATTTGTTGTGGGGGTTGTCCTATATATTGTAGGATGTATAGCAGTATTCCGGGCTCCTGTCCACTAGATGCCAGTAGTATCACCCAGTTGTGACAACCCAAAATATCTGTGTTTTCAAACCCCCTCTTTCAGGGGCAGGGGACAAAATCCCTCCCACCTTGTTTGAGCATTGCTGTATTAGATCACCTTTAAGTTATGCATATGTAATATTATGGTAGAGATTATGTAAACTGGGGCGACTTTGGACATTTCAGGAGAAGGCTGTTAGACCACTTAGTGGGATGTTATAGAGGTGATCTTCTAATATTCTGTAATTCTTATAAATAAAATTTTCTTTAGCTCTCGTAAGAAAACAAAAAATGGAGAAAGGTCGGAAAGATTGGCAACATCAAGCTCTAGGCAGAGTGCGAGCTGCTAGCAAGTTAAGGGCAGTCACAGGAGTGAGAACAAATAGGTGACAAAGGAGGCAGGATGGGATTTAGCTCTTGCTTTCACAGAAATGAATCTTAGCAGGGAAATGGTTGTCCTTTCAAATGCAAGCCAGTGGCAACTTCGAGCTCAGTCCTGAGTCGGGGACACAGTCTACCAGGGCCCCTGGTGGGGTTGCTGGGCTTCCTGGGTGTATTGGAATTTGTAGAAATACATGGTTTCACAGTACCTATTGCCTTGCTTATAGTAATGGGTGGACAGTTGTTTTTTCAAGGAATACTTTTGAGGGCAGGGGGAGGAAGGGTATGGTTTGCCTGAATAAATGTGTTCACTTTAGGCTCCCATTAGTTAAATGAGCAAGAAGAGAAAAGTATAGCAGCATTCCACCAGGTGGTGCTATATCTGACTCATTCACCAAGCATGGCTGAATTAGGTTTTCTGTGACCCTGTCTCTCCCGGTGTATTTTCTCAGTCCTTTTGAAATAACGTGGATTGAGCTATACTTCAAATGAAAGATATCTGCCGGTTGAAAAAAAATTTCCATTCTAGTGTTAATCTCTACTTCTGACTCAAAATATATGCATTTCTATTCCAAGGATCTATCTTGACAACCAAGCTCAGGCTCAGAAGGCGCTAGAACATATTGTGTTCATAACAAAAGATTTCTCCCTTTTTTCAATTTTAATTAATGCTATCACCAGGTGATTTGATAACACTGTGACTGGCAAGTACAAGCAAAACTGATACAGAAAATTTTAACTTCAGTTTCTTCAATACTCTGCTGACTGTTATCAGAGATGAGTTTCATGCCTACCCTCATCATCCTGGGATATAAAAAAGGCAGAAGTTAGGATATTAAAATGTTTTGCAGAGCTCTGAAATACAATAATGTGCTCCAGAAGACAGCCCTATGACCTGGAGGTCTGGTTACATGGCATTTAAACAGGGAACTTGGCCGTGATACACCAGGACAACTGGATAGCCTGACATCAAAACAAGAAGTTCTATACATTCAATATCCTGTGATAAACCATAATGGAAAAGAATATGAAAACGAATTTTTATATATGTATAATTGAATCACTTTGCTGTATAGTAGAAATTAACACAACATTGTATATCAACTATACTTCAATTAAAAAAACAAAACAAAATGAGAAGTTCTAAGGGCTCATTTAAGCAATTATCTCTTAACTGGGAAGTTGTGAGATTCACCATCTACTGAAATTTTTAATCCCTTGGGGAGAAAAAGGATACAAATATGTTTATCTTTTATAAATCTTCAGGTCAGTCTACCAGGATGTATGAGCCAAGAGAAAGAATTCCCCTGAGGCTGTTATAAGTAGGTGTTTTGGTTATTTTGTTTTGTTCTTTTAAGGAAGAGAGACTATTATTGACCCTCAGCAGAGGTAGCCTTAATTGAATAGTAACATACTAAAGGACCCTCAAGGAGGATGGGGCAGTAGTTAAAACAGTGGGTGGGTGGGGGGTCCACATCCCATTTAAAATATGGTCAGAAGAAAAAGACAAGTGACATGGTCTCAGGAGAAGAGCAGGCAAAATGGAAATCAAAGATAGAAGTAAAGAAAATGGAAGGAAAACCTGCCCTCATGTGTTTATCATATACGTGTTTATCAATTAAAATATTAATAGCACAACAATGTATACTTGTCATATATTTTCCATCAAAATAATGGAGAGGAAGGGTGAGGACAGGTGGAATGGCCAGGACTTAGAGTTACTAAAGCAAACACAAAGTTCCTCATCTCAGGCTTGCCTAGGGCAGGGCTTGACCATAAAGTGTATTTCCTTTAGAACTCGCTGAAAACAAATACTTCTTCCTTTTAGTATTTTAATACAAACATACTGGTAAAAATCCTTATCAAACAAATACAAACTATAACAACTGACTTAAAGATTTAAAGACATTGAGAAGCAGGATGGGGATGGTAGAGTGCACTAAGGTACCTCAGTGATCTTCTAAAGGTCTGTATCTCCCGTATTCTAGAGAAGCACTTCCTAAATTGCCACGTGTCCTTCCTTTGGCTGCTTTCTATCCCTACCCACAAGTTAACATGTGTTGTGTGAAGAAAAAGAAAAGTTCCTTAGTGAAACACATTTGGGAAACACTATACACTATATGCCCTTCTTAGAGATTTCTGGTGCACTTGGGCATATTTAAAGGGCATCAAAATATTTGAGAGGCTCTGGGAAAGGAGACTCTGTGTAACTGACTCAGCATTTCCCAAGTTTAAATCCCCATCCCCGTCCCTACCTTCACCCCCAGGAATACTCATTAGCATCTCACAGGCCTCTAGTCTCCTCTAGTAGAGTGTTTGGGAAATGTTGTTCCATAGATACAAGTATTGTGTCTTCTTGATACCTTGAAAGGATTGTGAAGATTTACAAGACTTACCAAAAGGATCTACTTAATATCCTGAGAGTTCAGATTTTTGCTCAAATTTGGCTTCTTGGTACAATTGTTTAGCTTTTGCCCTATCATTCTCCTAATTGAAACATCATCTGTGTTGGGAAATAATTGTTTTGTGATTCCTGTAAAAACAACAAAACACAGAAAAACACTGTCAGAAGGATGTAGACTCACAGATGCAGAGAACAGACCAGTGGCTGCCAGTGGGGAGAGGGATGGAGGAGGGGCGATATTGGTTGGGGGGGTAAGAGGTACAAACTACTATGTATAAAATAAGTTATAAGGATATATTGTACAACTGGCAATATAGCCAATATTTTATAAGTATAAATGGAACATAAACATTAAAAATTGTGAAACACTATATTGTACACCTGTAACTTATATAATACTATACATCAACTATACTTGAATAAAAATAAATTAATTAATTTTAAAAAAACACTTTATTAGGCCTTCGTATCTTAAGGTATGAACGGAAATAAAACACCAATCAATTCACATTATAATTTTGTCTCTATTTTGAAAAAGCAGCCCAACACCCATGAGATATTTAAATAGATGAATCTGTAGGCAGATTTTTCAAAGCAGAGCAAGAGATAACAAAAGTCTATATCATAAACTGAGAGCATACATATACGTCTTCCTATGGTACCATTCAGCTTTAACCTTGCTGCTTGCTCTGAATGCTAAATGCCCTTGATCCAAAATGCTGGGAATTTATTTTTACCCATTCCCAACATCAGTTGAAACAAGCAGATTCTGACTGACTCTTTTCCAACTAAGAAATGATGCACTATTAAAATATAGAGAGCTGCGATTCAGTGAGTCCTTAAATTTGTTGGATATTTGCAAAAAAATTACTTGATATCCTAAATTATTATATTTAAGGAGATTAATTTAAAAACCATAAGTAGGATGGTTAAATTAACCTCTGTTTTTTTCTGAATAAAAGAAAAGGAATATTTCTTTCTTTTGTTTTTTTTTGTGTGTGTGTTACACGGGCCTCTCACTGTTGTGGCCTCTCCCGTTGTGGAGCACAGGCTCCGGATGCGCAGGCTCAGCGGCCATGGCTCACGGGCCCAGCCGCTCCGCGGCACGTGGGATCTTCCCGGACCGGGGCACAAACCCGTGTCCCCTGCATCGGCAGGCGGACTCTCAACCACTGCGCCACCAGGGAAGCCCGAAAAGGGATATTTCTAACCAAGATAAGGAAAAGAAAATACGACATAAACTGTTACTAAAATTTTGTTGGAAAGGATTTTGAAAATTTACTTTTCTAAAGCTATGAATTTTATGAATCCAAATTTTTCAGTGATATAAAATTCATTTTTATTTTAATAACCATTTTTAATGTAAAGTTTTTGTACAAAATTCCCCATATACCATAAGAGATTTAGGCTATCCTCAGATTTTTCTCTCATAGAAAAATAAACTTGAAGAAAAAAAAAGATAATGAAAGAACAGCTTAAAGCTGAATGGTAAAATAATTTCAGATTCATGTGACAATATAATACAAACACATTATCACCTATGATTTCTTGGACTTCATTCTGATTCATAGCTGGTTTCACTGCCTTGTCCCTTGAAGTAGAGGATTTTGCCCCCGTCAGGCTGTGTGTGGCCATGTATTCATTTGTGTAGAGCACTTGCATTAAATCATTAATAAACTTCTGAGGCTTGCTCTTGTTGCAACGGGCAATCTGCCATTTTTCAATCTTGAACTAAAAAATTAAAAATAATAATTGAAATAACTGAAAAAGGAAAGGAAAGGAATATCTGAAGAAATATATTACTCATTGAATTAATACAGACCAGAAAACAAAACCAAGTCTTTAAGGTGATGTATGATACTTTTAATATATAGTGTACATTTCAGGGGTTAGAATTAGATGTAAACTTTGAGATAATTCCCAACATTTATGAGGTATTTGTTCTAGAGTGTATACAAATTCTTGTCATGTAATCTGGATTTGGTGCTTTAAGGATTAATCCATCCTTAACATTTCCTACTACGCGTGGTAGCATAATAATGGCCCACTGACAATATCCACATCGTTATCCCTGTAACCTTTGAATATGTTATCTTATATGGGAAAAATCAACTTCGTACGTGTCATTAAAGTACCTTGAGATGGGGAGAGTATGCTGAGTTATCCAGGTGGGTCCAGTCCAATCACGTGAGTCTTTTTTTTTTTTTTTTTTTTTTGCAGTACGCGGGCCTCTCACTGTTGTGGCCTCTCCCGTTGCGGAGCACAGGCTCCGGACGCGCAGGCTCAGCGGCCATGGCTCACGGGCCCAGCCGCTGGGCGGCATGTGGGATCTTCGCGGACCGGGGCACGAACCCGCGTCCCCTGCATCGGCAGGCGGACTCTCAACCACTGTGCCACCAAGGAAGTCCCCTTTTTTCTTTTTTTAACACTTAATATTTATGTATTTTATTGCAGGTACGAATATGTACATTTACATACACATATAGCTTTATGTTTATAAATATATACACACAGTATCTGGTACGTAGTAAGCACACCGTAAATGTTAATAAAGAAAATGGCTAACATTTATTGAGCGCTCACATGAGCCCTTAACTGCAGAAGAGGGAGGCAGAAAGAAGACACAGAGGAAGGAGGAGAGAATAGAAGGGTGAGAGGGCTTTGCCTGCCCTGACTGGCTTTGAAGATGATGGAAGTGGACCATGAACCAGGGAAGGGGGCTGCCTCTAGAAGCGGGAATGGCCTTCTGTTTATAGTCGACAAGAAAACAGAAAACAGGGAACTCGGCTCTAGAACCATAAGAAACTGAGTTCTACAACAACCCCCATGGACAGGAAACAGATTCTTCTCCAGAGCCTCCAAAAAGGAGAGTACCTGCCAGCACCTTGATTTTACCGCATTTCTGACCTACAGAACTCTGAGGTGGTAAGTTTGTATTATTATAAATCCCTAAGTTTGTGGGAATCTGTTACACAGCAAAGGAAACCGGTACACTAAGATTCAAATATTCTGAATGTTCGATAGTGAGCATTTAATTATTGCTCTTGAAGGCATAATTTCCCAGGCTGATTCTAATGAAACTTGTATTTTTAGCTTCTACTTCTTGATTAAGAGAAGTCGGAAAAGTAGAAGAATTGTGTTCTGCCAGCATGTACAGCCTAAAATTCACTTTGTCTCAATGATACAGTTTTATAACCTTTAATGCATAGTTGTCCTTCTGTCACTGGTTTAAGAATTTCCTAGTTTAATAACTTCATCGTTGTCCACCATTTGACTTTAATTTTCTGAACTGGATATTCATTTCACAAATAATAGATTTATTGTAAAAAACTGTTTTATGGGGCTTCCCTGGTGGCGCAGTGGTTGAGAGTCCGCCTGCCGATGCAGGGGACGCGGGTTCGTGCCCCGGTCCGGGAGGATCCCACGTGCCGCGGAGCGGCTGGGCCCGTGAGCCATGGCCGCTGCGCCTGCGCGTCCAGAATTATGTTGTACAGTAATTTTAATTTTGTATGTCACCGTATCCCAGAGAAAGATGGGATGGTCTTCCAGCTGACCTGTTTCTCATCCGTGTGATGCTGTTCCTCAGCTTTCAAGGAAATTGGTGAACTGGAATTAGAATTAGAATTACTACATGTGGAGGCAAATGAATCTGGTGAGGAGTTATTTGTTGCTCTCCAGAGGGTGGACGCAGACGTGGACAGGGTTCCTCCACCCTTGAGCAGGGCCTCCGCCATACTAACCAATTCTTCAAACTGGGTGACGGCCTGTGGTAAAACTAAAATGGCAAGAAAAAGTAGCACTTTACAAATACTTGTCATAGCAGCCTAGATACATATTTTCTATGATGTGTATATGCATAGAAGTATGTAGAACAAACTGTTAACACTTGCTATCTTTGGAAAATAAACATGGTAAGAAGAATGGTTGGAACATATTTCCTTTTTATTATTAAATTATTTAATAATTGCTTAATAATCATCAATTTTAAAAACTTGGTTATTGTAGTCAAATATAAATGCATTACTTTGTAACTAACATAATGTTTTTAAGACTTGATTCTTTTTCTAATTGCTAATGATATTATTTGAAGGTGTTTAAGGAGACATTACTGATTCTATCACCTTCCATCAGGCCAGTTTAAGTGACAAGATAAAGTAAACCGTTTCTCACAGATTGAAATAAATTTTCTATGGCCTTAGTGCGTGATTTGCCAGGGAGTCAAAGGCCATCAAATTAGTAAAAATTCATGGCCACAGTTCAAATCTATGTGTTCACATATTAAAGATGGATTTTGGTAATCAACTGAATGTTCTCTTTGTTCCTTTTTTTAAATGGAAACTTACACATTCAAAGCTTTCATGCCTCCATGTTAAATGGTCTTCTCTTGTTATATCTAGTTTGTTTCCTAAGGACAAATAACATTTTGTTGGAGTTGGAAGACACCTTGAACCCTGTCTAATTCAACTCCTCACTCTGTGGTTGGGGGTAATGCCTGCTGGAGAGGCGAAAAGAATCTGAAACTTTTTTGTACTTTTCTAAACATATTATTGAGCTATATAATCTTTGGAATAATAGCTGATTATACATTAGTACTATGTTAATAGAAAAATTTAAAAATCTGCTAAAGAAGAAAATCTTATTTTATATTTTTTTCAATTAATATTTGCTAAGCACCTCTCATGTGCCAGACAGTTGTTCAATCAGCAATTATTTATTGAACACTTAATAATATTAGACATTTATCTAGCTTCTCCTCTGTGCCAGGCACTATTCTGGGAACTTTACTGATGTTCATTTGTTTACTCCTCATTGCAACTCTCTGACATAGGTATTATCATTACCCGCAGATAGGAATTATCATTACTCGCAATTTACAGATGAGGACAGTTAGGCAACGAGAGGTTAAATAACCCATCAGGGTCAACTCAGTGAAAAGAAGAGCCAACGTTCAAATTCGGACTCCGCCAATTCCATGCTATAAACTTCTATGTCATGCCAACTCTCAACATTTGCCCACCACTCTGTTAGGTGCCAGGGATGAGACTGGGAGCAAAACCATATGTGATCCTAGACACTTGGAACTGTGAGGGAGTGGGGAGTATTGTTTACCTAACCATGCTGTGTGTAAGAATTTGGCCCGATCAAAGAAGGTCTGGCCACCTGTCCTAACCGCCACCCACCACCCCCCAGTTCCTGGGAAGTAACCTCTCAACCCTTGAATTTCCCAAGCCATAGCAGGAGTGTCTTTGTTATTCATGGTGAGCCCCTTAGAACACACCTGATTTATGTTTATGCTAAGGAGTTTCTCAGGGTGGGGACAGTCACACCCAATAATCTTAGGGTAGAAGCTGGCCATAGCCAGAAAGCCAGAGAGACCATGTGGGCAATCAATCAGTGAATCAATCATGTTCACATAAAAACTTTGGACACCCAAGCTCAGAGACCTTCCTGGGTGGACAATCCTCTGTGCGTTTTGTTGCAACATATAAAGACAAGTAGGTAATGTATCCTGAGGACAGAAGTTCCTCACTTGGAAACTAACCAGACTCTGCCCTATGTGTCTCTTCCAACTTTGCCTGGTTCTAATTTGTATTCTTTCCCTGTAATAAATGTAACCATGAATATAATAGGTTTTGGTGAATTAAGTTTCTCTGGCAAATTACTGGACCTGAGGGTGGTTTTGGAAAACCCCTAAACTTGCAGTCAGTATCAGAAGTCTTAGAAGACTTGACAGTCTAGAGGACTGTGCCCTTAACCTTGCAGTTTGGCTAACTCAAGGTACATGCAAAGAAATGAAAAATCACAGTTGTTAAGGTTACAAAGGAGAAGCAAACAGCCTAGAGAGGGAAGGGCCACAGAGGGCTTCTCTTAGGAGGTCAAGATTGATCTGAAACCTGAAGGCTGAGCAGGAATTAAATAGCCGGAGGGAATGAGGAGGTCATCAGAAGCATAGGAAACACAAGTTCTGTATTTGAGGAACTGAAAGAAGGCCAAAGCTGGAATGTAAAGAGAAAAAGGGAATTCTGCATTAAAGTGGGGTTTAGAGAATATTCACTGTTTTTTCTAATAATGAAAGTTATACATGTTCATTGGAATATATCCTTCTTGCCATTTCTATCTTTGTATATCTCTATCTATATTCATGTATTTTCGCTTACATAATTAGGACAATGCTATATGCATAGCATTGTATCATGGTTCTTTTGTCCAATTAAGACCATAAATTGAATATTTTGCCTATTTTATTAAATCTTGGAAAATATGATCTTTTGAGGTCGAATTTGCTTAGAATCAAAGTCAAGATCTTATGTGAAGTCTGAGCAGAATTTAAGTAGGTAGAGGGGGATGAGTTTGACAAAAGGATATAGCCAATTAGCTCACACTAATATGTTCGAGATATATATTTCTGCCCACCCAGAAATTTGCCTCATGTTTCTTCCAAATCAATCCCTGGACTCACCTCAGGGGCAACCATTAATGTGACTTCTTTAGTCAACGACATGTTTTACCTGTTCTAGAATTCCATATAAATGGATACAAACAGTATATTCTCCTTTTTTTGGTCTGACTTTTTTGTTGTTGTTGTTCTGCATAATGTTTTGAGATTCATTCATGTTGTTGTGTCAGTTAGTCATTCTTTTTTCAGGAGGATGAATATTATTTTTATTTTTTATTGAAGTATAGTTGATTTACAATGTTTCAGGTGTATAGCAAAGTGATTCAGGTATATATATATAGATATACTCTTTTGTTGCTGAGTGGTATTTCATTACATGGATACTCCACAATTAAAGTATCCATTCACCTGCTGATGGGTAATTTTCCACTTGAACACACGACTTTAAGGATTCCCTAATATCTCAAGATATTGATGTCCTCTAATTTATTCAAATGCTCCTTTTTTTCCTTTTGGAATTTAGGTTGCTTCCAATTTTTCTTGATTACAGACAAAACTCTTATGAACCACCTATCACACACATCTTTATATGCATCTCTGATCATGTCAATGCTATAAATCTCTGAAAGCATAACAATAGGCTCAGAGGTATAAATGTTTCCAAGACTCAGTTAATGTCACCGAATGGCTCTCCGAAAAGAGTCTTCCAACTTAAATGCCCACTCGCAAGGTAAGAAGTCATCCACATCACTGCACCATCAACAAGCGGTGTTCATTATTAACAACAATATTCACTATTTTAATAGGTTAAAATTTTAGTACAATTATTTAAATTGTAATTATTGCAGTTATTTGATTATTGTGAAGTTGAATACATATTTACTTGTTTATCGATTATTTGAACTTATTCTATGAGATACCTGTTAGACCAAAGAATGTTAGTACTTTTTTTACTTTATGATAGCTTAGATGGTTTTTGTCAAGTGCTTATAGGAATGCCTAGTGCATTATAAACACAACATATTAGCTATTATTATTAATTCCCTTATATCTTGAGCACTTTAACCTTTAATTTGTCATAAGTTGCAATTATTTTTCTTAGAGTATTTTAATTTTAGTATGTTTTAAATGTATACACGTACAAAATAGATAACTAATAACAACCTGCTGGATAAAATAAATAAATAAAATAAAAATTTTTAAGAAGCACACACATATTTTTAGTTTTTACTTAATTAAAAGTAGCAGTCTTATGGAAGCAACCTAAGTGTCCATCGACAGATGAATGGATAAAGAAGATGTGGCACATATACACAATGGAATATTACTCAGCCATAAAAAGAAACGAAATTGAGTTATTTGTAGTGAGGTGGATGGACCTAAATTCTGTCATACAGAGTGAAGTAAGTCAGAGAGAGAAAAACAAATACTGTATGCTAACACATATATATGGAATCTAAAAAAAAAATGGTCATGAAGAACCTAGGGGCAGGATGGGAATAAAGACACAGACCTACTAAAGAATGGACTTGGGGACACGGGGAGGGGGAAGGGTAAGCTGGGACAAAGCGAGAGAGTGGCATGGACATATATACACTACCAAATGTAAAATAGATAGCTAGTGGGAAGCAGCTGCATAGCACAGGGAGATCAGCTCGGTGCTTTGTGACTACCTAGGAGGTAGTCACAAAGGGAGAGGGAGGGTGGGAGGGAGGGAGATGCAAGAGGGAAAAGATACAGGGATATATGTATATGTATAGCTGATTCATTTTGTTATAAAGCAGAAACTAATACACCATTGTAAAGCAATTATACTCCAATAAAGATGTTTTTTAAAAAAAAGTAGCAGTCTTTTCCTTAGTTCATTTCCTTAGTTCATTCATTTACTTTATGCTTAGCAAGTCATTCAGATCAGTTAAATATTCACTCATATATTTCATACAGTTTAAACATCTTTTCACAAGTAAGTTTTTTTTCTCCCTGGATATAATTTTTTCTAACTTTTAATGTAAAAATTTAAACACACACAGAAAATAGTAAACTCCCATGTACCCCATGCCCTAGTTTCCAACTCATGGCCAATTTTGTTCCACCTCTATCCCCACCCACTTTCTCCGCACCTCCAAAATTACTTCAAGCAAATCACAGGCATCATTTCATTTTATCTGTAAATATTTCTGTGTATATCTCCAAAGGTAAGAAATTTAAATATATATATAATATATGGTTATATATATATATATATATAACCATAACACCATTGTCACAGCCAGAAATACTTAGCAATAGTTCTTGAATATCATTAAAAAAAAAAAAACCAAACTAGCAAGTGTTCAAATTTCTCTGATTGTCTTGTTGTTTTTGTTCTTGTTTTTAGCTTGTTTGAATCAGAATCCAAATAAAGTCCATACATTACAATTAGTTGCTGTCTCTTTTACAAACTATAGGTTTCCTTTTCATCTCCTAGTTTTTTCCTTGCAATTTATTAGTTGAAGAAACTGGGTCCTTTGTCCTGCAGGGTTTCCCACAGACTGGATTTTGCTGCTTGCACCCCTAAGGGGGTGTTTAACATATTCTTCCCTGTAGTTAGATCTAAAGGCTTGATCAGTGTTTTAACTTCCAGCAGGTGGCATTGAATGCATGGTTACCTTTTGTTGCGATATTAGCGGTCACTGATGATCACTGCCTAGATTCAGCAGGGGTTGCAAAATGGTGATATCCTAATTCTTCATTTAGCTAGAATTCTTCTACCAAGGGAAACTTTCTCTCATCAACTATTTGGCTACCCTGAGGTTCATTTCATATAATAATGGCAGGATAAATGCTTGATTTTTCAGTCTGTATTTGCCAGTTTTCAAAATACTGAGTTGGTTCTTTCAGATGACCATTAAGTTTTTTCTCTTTTGAATGAAGTCATGCATGTAAATATACATGATAACCAGTTTCCCTTATCATTATTATTGATGCTCCAATAATAATGATCTTTAGCCAATGGGAACCTCTTCCAGTTGACACGTCCACGTGGTCTTTGCTGACCTCCTTGCTTTCTGGTAGGACAAGATTTTCATCTATATTTCCTGTTTGAGGCACCTGACAAATCTTGTCCATTTCCTGTGCAAGTTCTGGAATCAGCCGTTTCTCCAGGGAACCCCAGCTCCCTTTAGTGGGGAACGGTATTTCAAGTCTACACCCCAGTGCTGGGAGTGCTCTTTGCTATTGAGTTCTTGTTTCTAGGCCTCTTCGGTGAACAGTATTAGAATATACATATTATTAATTTTTAAAGATAAAAATTCAACCTGTGTCAAAACCAGTACTCATTCAAATTCAGAACATGGCGTTTTAATTTAAACTGTACAGTTATGTTTTTAGTACGCCACATGGTGTGAAATTAGAACCTAACTGAAACCTGCCCCTCCCTGCCACATTGGAATATCAGTTTTCCCAGCACCATTTGTTGAATAATTCATCATTGTCCTAAATGGCTTGCAGGACTCACTATGTAAATTGTCAGGCCCATTGCAAATGGAAAATGCAGGACTCCTTGTTCAAAGCTTCTTCAGAATTTTAATATGGTGACAGTATTTTTAACCAGTATGTGGGGCCTTCCTAGGAGCAGGGCCCGGTGTGACTGCACTGGTCATCCTACAGTGATAAACAGACATTATATGGCACTCACCTTACCAGGTTCTGCTCTGAATACTTTACATGTCACCCAGGGAAGTACTTTTATCATTTCTATTCATCTCACACTCAGTTACACAGCTAGTAGGTGGCAGAGCCAGGATTTGAACCCAAGTGGCTTGGCCCCTGTAAACCCATGCTCTTGACCACTGTGCCACAGTGGCTCCGGGACATTTCTTCCCTGTACGGGAGGTATTATCCAGGGATGTGTGTTCTGTTCCATCGACCTGCTGGCTCTTATCCTAGTAAGTTGCTTTTAATTATCAGAACTTTATATGATTTCATGTTGACAGTTATGCCCTCAGATTCTTTTTCATAATGTTCTTAACTGATTTTGCCTATTTATTCTTTCAGGTTAACTTTAATATAATTATTGTCAAATTACCACAAAAATACAAACCAAAACAAAACAATTATGGGCATTTGATTGGGATTCTAGTCAAACTGTGAGTTATTTTGAGATGAATTGGCATCTTCTCATCTATGAATTTGACATCTCTCTATTTAAATTTGTGTATTTCTCTATTGACTTTTTAATTTTTCATCATAGATTCTACACATTTCTTGTTAGGGTAACTAGTAGATATTTTATAGTTATTTGTAATTAATGTGTAGATTCTTTTTTATTATTTTTTTTAGGAATAAAACCAGCAATTTCTGATCTATAAGGAAATTACTGATTTTTCAAAAAAAATGGTAGCTATTAGATTTGGGGCACCTATTATGTACCAGGCATTTATTATTTTTTAAATACAATAAGGCTTATAATGAAAAATAGCAGTCCTCTGCCCTACTGCTCACCACCCTGGATTACCTTCTACTTCCTAGAGGGAGAACTTCGGATCCACTTACCTGTTTCTCTGGTAGCTACCTTCATAGTCTTAAATAATAAGCATATACAACTATTCTTTTATTTTTTCAGATTCATATAATTATTTATTGACTTTCAACTATGTAACATGACAAGGCAGCCCTCTTTCAACTCCTCCCCAAGCCACACAGAAACACACACACGTGGTATCCACATGTGCAAACACATACACACTGTTCCCTCCATCATCCCAGGATAGTGGTAACACAACTGCTAATTCAATAAATACTGTGCTTACATTATTATAGTGATGTAATTCTCAATTCCTTTCCTTTAAAACATGACTTTTTTCCTAGAGTTAAAATGATCTCATTTTTAAAAGCTTGCTTATTATTATTATTTAACTGTTTCTCTGACTTAAACATCTCAAAACTTCCTACCAGAGGTGTAAAATCTCCTTGCAGTATGTTTGGTAGATGACATCATGTCATCTATCAATTTCATGTTTTTCTCAGTGATCTCTCTGCTGCAACCCCTGTACCCGTCCACCTCTAGACCAGCTGCTTCCAGGCTACTGTGGACCTGTCACCCTGGAGTGTCCCCTCACTATTATTCTGTGGCTACATCCTGTCCCTCTCCTGTACTGGACTACCTGTTTTCTAATTGACTTTCTAGATTCACTCTCTCATTTTGAAGAAGCACACCCACCCTTAGCTTTTGAAAAAGAAAGCACAGGAAGTACATTGAGCCTTCATAAGTATGAAAATATTATTATTCTGCCCTCACACTTGGTTGATGGTTTCACTGGGTATAGAAGTCTAGGTTTAAATCATTTCCCTTTAGAATTTTAAAGGCATTGCTCAATTATCTTAGAGCTTCCGGTGTTGCTGGCGAAAAGTCCAATGTCATCTGACTCCCACTCCTTAGTGGGTAACATGCTTGTTCGCTCTGAAAGCTTCTAGATTTTCCCTTCCTGGTGTTCTGAAATTTCACACTGTTATGGCTTAGATAAGCCTTTTTGCTTTTGGTGGTATCTTTTTGATGTGCACACAATAAACTTTTACTAATTACTACTTCAGTGATTCACTGGTTTTACTTTGGCTATTTCTGAAATTTTGACAGCTTTCTACTGTATTTAAATGAACCTGGGCAAAACTTAATTGATTTTTCCTTCTTTACTGAAATCTCATTAGTTAATAGAGTGGAGTTTTCGGCTGAGGCATTGTTTTCCCTGGGTATACATTCATTCTTTACGAATAGTGATAATTTAATACCCTTTTGTACAATAGACATACCACTTTTTTCCTTTTATATCTTATTGGCTGGTCAGTTGTGGTCCATAAGATATGTTTCAAATGTTTAACACATTCACGTAGAGCACACAAATGTCTGTCATTCTGAATGTCTAGAATGGCATATATATTCTGCTATTTTTCTTAGTTATCAGGCTTTATAGACAGATAAACAGCTCTGATTCTTAGTTCAAAGACGAATATTGCTGAGCAAAAGTTAACTATCCACTCTGCACTCTTCTCTCAGACCCCTTTCTTATTTGGATTATACATTAAATTTCAACTTTCTGACATCTTCCTAGTTCCCAACTGTAGCTTCACAAGGAGGCCTACTATGACCATGTTATCTTAAACTGTAAAACACCCCCTCTCCCTCAAATCCCCATCCTCCTTTACCTCTCCTATTTTTTCCATAGCATTTATCACTAGCTAACATATTGTATAATTTACTTAATTTTACTTAATTGTTATTTTTCATGATTTTGACTGCTTGCCTCAGTGGAATGTGAGCTCTGTGAGAGCGGCGATCTTTGTTTTGTTCACTGGGTTTTCCTAGGTACTTAGAGCAGTGCCTGACATATAGAGGACCTTGTAAATATTGACTGAAAGAAGAAATGCATGCATGAATACTGCAGTGGCAGTTGGCAGTTCCTGACTCTTCCTGTTGCTTGAAATCTAACCAACAGCCAACTTTACTTTGGTTTCTAAGGGTACATTGTAGTGTGTGTGCATGCAGGGGGGCAGACAATATTAAATACAGAACAGAGTATGTAGACTTTTAAGTGTCAAAGAGGAAACGAAACGGGAAGGGATAAAAAAACATTGCAGGGGGAGAGAGGTTGAAAGTTTAGATGGAGGGAGGAGGTCAGGGCAAAGATGTATTTAGAGTGAAGATTTGAAGTACGTAGGGTGCAAACTATGTGGATATCTGGGGAAAGAACATCCCAGGCCAAGGGAATAGCCAGTACAGAGATGCTGACGGCAGGTCACGTCTGATGTCTTTGGAGGGAAAGCAAGTGGTCCGGTGTGGCTGGATCACAGAGAAGGATGGGGAGAGAGTAGAAAACAAGGCCAGAAAGGTATGTGGAGGGGAGGTGGCCGGATCACGTAAGGACTCAAAGATCATAAAACCGACTTCAGTTTTACCCCCTGTGGGTAGACGTGCACTGGAAGGGTCTGCAGGGAGAAGTGACGTGAGCTGGCCTACATTTAGCAGGATGTTCTTGCTGCTGTGTTGAGAGTGGACTTCACAGGAGCATAAGCAGACGTGACAACACCAGTGAGGAAGCCACCATGATAACCTGGGTGAGAGATGCTGATGGTTTGGACCAGAGTGGCTGTAGTGGGGGTGGTACAAAGAACTCTATTCCAGAGATATTTTGAAGGTGAAGCCAGTAGGATTTGCCAATGGACTGAGTGTAGGGTGTAAAAGAAATACAGAAATACAAGACAGCATTGTGGTTTTTGAGTTGAGAAACTGGAACAATGAAGTTAGCATTAACCGAGGCGAGGAAGAAAGAGAGGAGCAGGTGGCAGGGGAAGGGTGGGAATGTGGTCGGGGGGGTGGGGCTGGTATTTTGTCTTGAGATGCCTGCCAGTCTTGTCAAAACACAGTTAGCCCATGAGCCTGGAACTAAAGGGAGAAGTCCAGGCTGGAGATAAGTCATAGTTATTGATGGATTTAACACCATAGAATTGGATATGATCCCCTATGAGGTGAAAGCAGATAGAAAAGAATGAAGTCCAAGGACTGAGCCTGGGGCATCATCAAATATTTAGAGGGTAAGATGATGAAATGAGGCAGCCATATAAACTGAGACGGAAAGCTCAGCAGTGGAGGAGGAATGTGGTGCCCTAGAAGCCAAGGAAGGAGAAGTAGCCAAGGTGTCAGATGTAACAGAGCCCTTAATGATGTGACCCTTGAAAAATGACCTTCGGGGTTAGCAATATGAAATTTTATGGGCTGAATTGTGTCCCCCCAAAAAGAGATGTTGAAGTCTAACCCCCAGGACCTTAGAATGTGACCTTATTTGGAAATAGGGTCTTTATAGATGTAATCAAGTTAAAATGAGGACATTAGAGTGGGCCTTAATCCAAAATGACTGACGTCCTTATAAAAAGAGGGAAGTCTGGACACAGAGACAGACAAGCACACAGTGAGGTCATCACATGAAGACTGGTCTTAATGCTGCCTCAGGCCAAGGATCAACCAGAAGCTAGGAGAGAGGCCTTTCTCAGCGCCATCAGAGGAAGTGTGGCCCTGCTGACACCTTGATTTTGGAATTCTGCTGTTTAAGCCACCCAGTTTGTGATACTTTATCACTGCAGCCCTAGGAAACTAATACATGGAGGTCATTGGCGATCATGAGAAGAGACGTTACAATGGAATGACAAGGACCTAATTGAAGTGGGATCCAAAGGGAATAAAAGGGGGAAAATTGAGAACAGTGTATAGAGTCAACATGTAAGGAGTTTTCCTACAAAGGGAAGGAGAGAAACAGGGTGGAAGGCAGAGAAGCAAATGGCCTGAGAAAGGTGGGTTTCTTTTGGTTTGTTTGTTTTCTTTAATGGGAGAAATAATTGTATGTCTGATGCTAATGGGATGATTCACTAGAGAGAGTGGGGAGGATCTCTGGAGCTCTGTCCTTGATTAGCAGAAAGAGGATGCACAGATGGACATACTGCCTTTGGCTGGACAAGAGGACAGGTCACTCACGGGTGACAGGAGAGGCAGTGGAGGTTAATACAAGCACAGGTGCAGGGAGCTGACAGTCTTCTCACATCCTCCAAGTTCTCTGTGAAGCAAAGGCATCAGCTGAGAGCAAGGATATGGAAGGTGTGGGAAGCTGGCAGAGAGAGGAGAAAATGAAACAGCAACTCCAGAGTGAGAGACAGAGAGAAACTGTTCATAGTGATGGTTCTTTTCATATACTATTTTTTTAATTTTATTTTTTGTCCATGCCACGCAGCATGTGAGATCTTAGTTCCCCAACCAGGGATGGAACCCGCATGCCCTTAACTGGAAGCATGGAGTCTTAACCCCTGGACTGTCAGAGAAGTCTCCTTCATATACTATTGAAACTGATTTGCTCCTCTTGCATTTAGAATTTTCTCATCTAAATTTATGAAAAAAATTGATCTAATTTTCTTTTGGGGGGGTCCATGTGTCAAGTTCTGGTGTTAATAAAAACAGAGACAGAAACAATAACGATGATTACTGAGCACCTATCATATATCAGGCCCTGGTAAAGCATTTCTTCCAATTATCTAATTTAATCATCTTGGCAAGAAGGACATGAGAGATTGGCTCCATTGTGTAGATGAGGAAAGTGAAGCTGGGGCTGAGGGCAGGACAGTGACAGGCCAAGGCTTACAGCTAGTAAGCAGGGTTGGGATTCAAACCAAAGTCGGTGACTTCAAGGTCAATACTTGAACCAGCAATGTATGCTAACTTTATCAACTAGCTTTTCATCTTACTCCACGTTCTGGAACAGATGATATAAAAATAAGAAAAATCTGTTCTTTGAAAATTGCAAAAACCTCACCAGGAAAAACCATCAGTTATAAAGATGCAATATTTAAAGCATAAAAAATAAGGAGAGAATGGCTCGTTGGTGGAATAAACATCTTATTTCCATTCATGTGCCTGTTTCTACTTAAAACTAGGAAGCCTTCAATTTAATCAATATTTGTAGGAACTCATCTGAGCCATTACTCTGTCAATCTAGCTCACCACAATGTTCTGTCTCCTACCATTTCTGTCTCCCCAAATATTGTGGAATTGTCTTCTTTATTTCCACAGCCATTGCCCTAGGCAAGGCTGCCGTCCTGTTAGTCCAATGACTGTAATACCTTTCAAAAGTAGTTCTCCCCCACTCTCCTTTCTGTGTCCCTTGTACTCATTTTGTACACAGAAGCCAGAGGGATTTATTTTTAAAATACTCTGTGTATTTACTGTTTTATAACAGAATGCTGCCCCACATAGGATATACTGCCAAATATTCAGCTGTACAAAATAGTGCATGATGCCTAACTACAAATGGAAAACATAATTTTTAAAAAAATAAACACTTAAATACAATATAGGATTCTGCAAAAAAGGCATTATTCCAGGTTGTTTTTAATTTTCTTGGGCCTGTCTTTCCCCTTTACGTCTTCAATGGAATGTGATTATTTTCCACACCACTGCTCCCAACCCCAAACCTGAAATTTAACATATGGAATCTTTAATTCCAGTGAGTCTATAAGAGATCACAACAGGCCCCATTTTCTAGTGCTTTCCTTAGCAGAGGAGAATGGGATAAGTACATCATGAACACCTTGACATATCTGTTGTCTTACTGATCTTTTCTCTCTAAGCCTATATTAAACACTCAATAAACATTTGTTGGCCAGTATTAAATGAATATGACATTTGGTATTTTGTAGGAATAATCTAACATTTTTAAATCAATAAACTAGAGGCTTCAATAGAGTGCATCCATATTAAATTGTGTAATCACAGATTTTCTTAAAATGTGGTTTTTGATTTTTTTTCTCTAAGGTACTGATTTTTTCATTCTTGACAGCTGATTGCAATACTTTCCCTCATCAAGTATTTTTCCTTTCATCTAAAAATGTTAATTTTCTCTAAGTTTACCTTGAAGCATGACCAAAGACTGTCGAAGGCGGCTGTTTTCTTTCCGGATGTTTGTTAGTTTTTGTTTCAGGCCTCTTATTTTTGTGCACAATTCCTCCTTCGACAATTCTGCTAGAGGCTCTTCATCCTCACTGGAGCTCTCACCGGGCAGAAAGGCATTTCCCGAATATGGGTCTCTCTAAAATACAAGGCAGGCACAACAAAAGCATCAAGGCAGCTCTCGTGGTTTATCCTGTGTTCCGGTTGCTGCTGCGACTTAATTAGACCTACAGGCTCCTGTTCTTCCAGGAGGGGAGCTGGGCCCTTGCGAGTGATCTAGCCTCAGCTTGGTCCTCCACTATCCAGGGGAACTCAGAATAAAAGAGGACATCAAAGTTTCACACACACGTCTCTTTCAAAACAGTAATCAGGATTCTGACTTTCGGCCTAACTTCAGTGAAAAACACAAAGTAGAAAAATAGTATAACAGAGTAGAATCAACCAGACCACCATTCAGATCTCTGTAACTTATCTACATCCTCCATTTCTCTCCCGACACCTCATCCACAGCCTTTCTGTTGAGACTATGCCATGAGGCTAATTTGGGGGTTTATTCCATCAGAGAAAGGAGAAAGATTTACCCAGAACAAAAAACTGATGTCTACCTTTTAGTTTAAAAAATATTTTTTTAAGGACAGCAGGACAATAGTCCGAAAACGTATGCATTTGAGTTGTAAAACCCAGGCTTTGTTGAGGCAGAAAAGAATTTTCTCAAATTACTAAGATGGCCTTTATATTTATATTAATCCAAATCTGGAAAATTGGAGCACAGAATGAAATTTATAAAGATCCAAATCTAGAAGCCTGGAGTATGATGTTTCTAAAAATAAACTTTAGAGTAGGAGAGATAAAAGCACATGTACACCAGAACACAGCACTGTGCGTCAACTATATTCCAATAAACATTTTGAAAATAGAGATCAAGAAAGTTCCTGCTGAATAGGAAGGGAAGACACCTCCTGAGGCCAGGTTGAGGAGCAGGAGGAATTCGGAACAGGAAGGACAGAAAGTCAGATTCTAGTGTCTGCTCTTCCTGCCCCGACCTTTGTGGGGGAGAGAGGTGGATCACAGGGGTTGGGGTAGATGATAGCAACATCCAGATGAATGAGGGGCAGTCCCAGGGCATCAGGGCCGGCTCCGTGCTTCTCAGCACGTCATAAATGCCCTAAAGGGGCCCCATGTCCAGCAACATCAGGGCAAAATGGTGCCTTCTGGGCCACGGATCAGAAATGGACAAAATTGGTGTCTGGACAAATGAACCAGAGACAGTGTCCAGACTCCCCAGAGCTCATGCAAAGCAGCTGGAGAACCCAGAGGATCCCTGTGTCCCGGTCAGGAACTGGGTAAGTGCTGGGGGAACTGGTGAACAGAGAGGCTACAGGGTGCCAGAACCTTACAGAAGATGACAGTGGGTCCCAGCACAGCAAACATCAGCAGATGGTGCCAACAGAACCCCCTGGGAGCTGGAGGGAATGCTGTGCCTCAGCAGTAACAGTACTGGCCCCTAAGGAAACAGGCAGAAGACTTAGAGCCTGGGCAGAAGACCAGCTGTCCCTCCCCAGACGCGGGATGATATGTAACACTCCTCAAAACTTGAAACACTTCCCAGGAAAATAACAGGAAGTGGAGGAGAGTGAGAAGCTAGTCCCCATTGAGACTTAAACTCTGAAGTGACTGAAACTATACCAATACCTCAAAGGGATTTTAAACACCGCAACACTCTAACTGGGCTTCCCTGGTGGCTCAGTGGTTAAGAATCCTCCTGCCAATGCAAGATACATGGGTTCGAGCCCTGGCCTGGGAAGATCCCACGTGCTGCAGAGCAACTAAGTAAGTCCCTGTGCCACAATTACTGAGCCTGCGCTCTAGAGCCCGCGAGCAACAACTACTGAAGCCCATGCGCCTAGCCTGTGTTCCGCAACAAGAGAAGGCACCGCAATGAGAAGCCTGCGCGCCGCAAGGAAGAGTAGCCCCCTCTCCCAGCAACCAGAGATAAGCCTGTGCACAGCAACAAAGACCCAACGCAGCTAAAAATAAAATTAAAATTGAAAAAAGAAAGAACACTCTGTAATTCACTGTCAATGGACAAGTTCAAGCTTCCCACCCACCCCCACTTTTCTTATCTAGCAGGGATGGAGAATTGAAAGCCAGATGAGATCAGTTATAGAAAATACAATTATATTTTTGTATGATCAGTAATGTATACATTCAACCTCACTCCTTATTTTACAAGTATACAAATCTATGTATGTATACATATTTCATTATTCCACATGTGTGTGACATATATAATATATGTAATGGTAATGAAAATTACTATTGTCCTGTGTTGGCAAGTAGATAAGTACTCATGCTAGATATAAAAATCTTTAATTAAAAAACTGATGGATTTGGTTAAATAGAAATGAAATATTTATTTAAAAAAACTGAAGGATGCCTGAGATCATAGTTCTAAGCAGAGTAATTGGGAAAAAATAAAATATATGGTCTAGTTCTTGCAGCAATTTCCCACAAAAGAGAAATGAAATCAAGCATAAATCCATTAATAAGCATCATTGGAAGACAACGTTAATAGACAATAGATTGGGCTAAGATATTTGCAAAATCTAAAACCACATGAAACTAATTTCTACAGTAGATACGGTATATGCGCCAATCAATAAGAATAGAACAGGAACCCACCAGAATAGCATAAGAAACCCAGCAGAAACTGTGAAAACTCAATAGAGAAATGGACAGTGGCAGAGACCACTGACTATCACCAGGTATTTGTTCTCCCATTCTTCTACAGTAATAGGTTTTTAGCTCAGCAGGTAGGTGTCAGCTAGATTACATTTCCCAGACTCCCGGACAGCTCAGTGTGGCTTATGTGACTAAGCTTCCACCAGTCAAATAGGAGTAGAAACAATGTGTACCACTACCGGGTCATGACCTTAGGAGGAATGAGCTGGTCTTCTCCTGCCTGAATTCTGTTTTTGTTGGCAGAGAGGAAGGCATGCAGGCGGGAGCTAGAGCAGTCACCTTGACCCAGAGACAGAGAGGCTGTGTGTTAAGGAAGGTAAATGAACAAGATAAGAGGGATCCTCAACATTTTGGCACTGCTACAGCAACCAGGACTGCTCTTGCTATTATGTGAAAGGGAAATAAACTTCCATCTTTATACGCCACTGTGATATTTGGGTCTTTGTTACAGCCTTTGCAACATGCATCTTAACTAATGCAGATTTTGGTATCTAGAAGCTGGCTACCCAAAACTTGACATATGTTTGAATTACTTATAGGTCAGGTTATGGTCAAAAAGAGCAAAGGTATTACATGCTGGAAGGTTGCTGACTCTTGTTAGACCTTGGTGATGACACATTTGGTAAAACTGTCAACTGCAATGCCTTGGAAGGTGCACCATGTGCTTATTGCCTGGAAAAAAAATGTCTGTGTGTATCAGTGACTTCTTGTCAGTGCTTTGCAGAAATGGAAGGCTTTCCCTTTCCCTCTGCATTTAGAATGTAGCATGCAATTTAAAGTGAGTCCAGTAATGTTAAATCTTCAAGGTTTGAAAAAAAACGAATGATGTCTACATCTAAATTGCAAGAGATAAGGAAAAAAGCCTGTGAACTCAAGGCTTTCTCAAGAGCTTCTCTTTAAGTGTTCTCTGCCAAACACTGAAATCCATCCCAATGGTAAGCCTCAGCTTCAGTGCATTATCTTCAAGCTTTTTGTTTCATATGGCAATTAAGTCACTGCCAAAAGTTGGAAAGAAAAGAGGCTGAGCAGTCATAATAAAAGAGGAGAGTTTTCAGGCTTATTTATGACCAAATAAGATCTTTGGCTGTAGTTACTTGCAATGAAACCAAACAGAAAGAAATAGTTTGGAAAGCTATTAAGTTTTTGAGAAACACAAATTGCAAAAGAAACCATACTACTGGCCTGCTAGAGCAGGTGACTATTTTGCCCTCAAGGAACCACTGGACAACCCCCCCCCCACAAACCTGCACCAGCAAATAGAAACAAGATATCATTTTCTCCCATCAATTACCAAATATATGAAATAAGGACATAAATGCTAAGTGTTGGCAGGGAAGCACAACATGGAACCCCTTATGCACTGCTGCTGGGCATGTGGACTGATGTGGACATTCTGGAAAGCAATTTCATTGTCATATGAAAGCCATTACTCACCCTTCTAAGTGTTTATTCCAGAGACATTCTCACGCTGTTTCTTAAATGGACATGTATGCGGACATTTATTTTGTCATTGTAGTACCAAGATGCTGGAGGAAATCTAGGTTTTCATCATTGGAGGAAAGGATAAGTAAAATGATGCTATGCTTTGTTAGACACAACGTATCATATATAATAGCAATATAGATGTTAAAAACAGTGCTGATTGAAAAATCAAACAGATTGAGCTATATATTATGATACCAATGTACTACTAAATGATGTGTGAAATGATGGAGCCATAAGGTTGTACAGTGCAGCGTGATTTGTAAACAGAAAAAGATTGGAAACAAGCCATATCCATGCTAAGGGACAGTGGGTGATGATGTACAAAAGAGAAAGTTCTTTATATACTAATGGAAAGATTGTCAGAATAATTAAGTAAAAAAGCAAAGTACAAAGCAGCCTATCTAGTAAGTTACTTTTTGTGCAACAAAAGAGGGGATAAGAATATCTATATTCATATTTGCTTTATTTGAACAAAGAGATACTGGGAGGATAAACAAGAAAGCCATAAATGTGGTTGCATGTGGTAGGGGGCCAGGAGGCAGGAACAGGGCGGGTGGGGACAGCTGTGTGGGAGACTTTTCACACACACACTATGTAGATATACAGATATATAATTTTTAGGCTTTTGATTTTTTTATTACTCAAAAGAGCTTCATTTTAAATTTAGCTTTCTGACTCTGTGCTTGTGCCTTCAACACTTTCACAAGGATTTTCTGCCACTCCGTAGGAAAGCATATGTGACCGGTCACGGACATGCTTAGCAGACATGGACCCACCATGGGCCCGGCTGACATGTTGTTTCATTTCAGGAAACCTCGTAAGAACTTTAGGTCACACAGCAACAACGTCTCAAAGTCGGCACATTCCATACGCAGGTTTTGGTGCTTTCCCAGCCTTCTGGGTTTAAGAGTAAACAATTCTATTGCCAGGGGTTTGGGACAGCCTCAGAGGCCGTGTCGTGGGGCAGCCTAGGATGTGTGGCATGCCAGATGCTGGACCGTTCTCAGTACCTCCAGACACTATGCCTGGAGAGTAAAATATATTCTAAACCATGAGAACGTACAGTATGTATTTTAAAAATTAAACGGAAATACATGCACATAAGCACTCCATGTATTACAAAGACACACAAATAAAAAATAAAGGATAAGCAGGTGGATAGTTTGTCCAAAGTGTAAGAGGAGAATGGGAGTGGGGAATTCAGATCAAAAAGGAATAAATGAATAAATACAAATAAGAAAGGGGCCCTGGCCAAACCGGTGATGAGGATGGGCTGCAAACTGGAGTCAAAAAAAAAAAAAAAAAAAAAAAGCAGTAAATTTTAGAAGAGGTGTTCCAATTTCTCCAGTGGTTTTGGGAGGAAAAATATTTTCTGACAGTTTGCTGATCTTTAATGTCCCAGGATATCAAGGAAAGTTTGAACAATGTCTAATTGGCCACACTTCAGTAGAAGCTGGTAAAATGGCTTGTGAATATGTTTCTAATTCAACTTGTTTAACATTAAAAAGAGAACATGAAATTTTATTCCTTCAGTTGAATAAAGAATTAAAGGGAAGAATCTATTAATACAAGAGGGGGAAATGCACTAATAAATTGTGAAAGGAATTATGGAATTATGGCAGAACAAGGGAAGAAATTACCACCACAACAGCAGCACACCAACCTGCCCTTTATCCAGGTCACTGTTCGCATTCTCTGAGTCCATCGTCTCCGTCCTTTTCCTCTTTCCTTTTCTAAGAGCTTGGGTATTGGTAATTTCCTCTGTTTGCAAGATCTTCTGCATTTTCTCAGTTAGTTACCAAAGGTTTTCTGAAATTGTAGGAGGAGGGAATGCCCATGAGATGGTGCTACTCTGGATGTAGTCCAAAAGTTAAAGTTTTTCCTTAAAATGAAAAACAAACAAAAGGATCCATAATATGTTTATAACTGTATGTTTCATAAAGGGACTAGCCACTCAAGTAAATTATTTTACTCAATACTTCCTGTCATTCTTTCTCCCACTGGCTAATTTAGGATACACTTTCACTTGGTTCAAAATCATGAGGATATCATGTTTCCAGAATGTGGGATACAGGAAGTTGTCATTTATAAAATCAAATAGTATAAATTTTTTCCACCTCTTCAAGTCTTTTCTTGTCAATCAGTTATGAGGAGTCTAAAAAACAAAGTAGAAACCTTATAAAATTATGCAAATGATTTGAGGACTGAAGTTATATAACTTTAGGAAAAAGACATTAATAATAGCAGATCTAGGGACTTCCCTGGTGGTCCAGTGGTAAAGAATCCGCCTTCCAATGCAGGGGATGCGGGTTCGATCCCTGGTCAGGGAACTAAGATCCCACATGCCGGCGGGGCAACTAAGCCCGCGCACCACAACTACTGAGCTCACGCACTCAACTAGAGAGCCTGCGTGCCACAAACTACAGAGCCCACACTCTCTGGAGCCTGCGCGGCACAACCACAGAGCCCACGCGCCCTGCAGCTTGTGCACCACAACTAGAGAAGAGAAAACCTGCTCGCCACAACTAGAGAGAAGTCCACGTGCCTCAACGAAGAGCCCGCGCACCTCAACGGAGATCCCGCAGGCCTCATTGAAGATCCTGCGTGCCGCAACTAAGAGCCGACGCAGCCAAAGATGAATAAAATAAATAAATGAAAATAATAAATAAATCTTTAAAAATAATAATAGCAGATCTCATCAGGACCAAAAATATTCCAAGGGAGATCAATAAGAATGGCCTAGAAGTTTGTTGTTCTTTTTCTGAAAACTCTAAAGTTTTGAGATGGAAGATTTTCTTTGGTGTAAACTTAAGAGTAGCACCATAAAGAATGCAAAAAAATCTCAAAGGCAACAATGCATTTCATAAAAATTTTAAGGTAGAATCATCTTTTCAAAACCTGATAAAATAGATGATTGTTTTTAGGTTTAATAGTTTTGAAATGATCAAATCTAGCTTTTGCTGTGTATGGATGATTCAACACTTTTGTCATAGCATCTTTTTTAAAAAAAAAATATTTATTTATCTGCCTGTTCCGGGTCTTAGTTGCTGCACGCAGGATCTTCCTTGCTGCGTGCAGGATCTTCACTGTGGCATGTGGGATCTAGTTCCCTGACCAGGGATTGAACCCAGGCCCACTGCATTGGGAGCATGGAGTCTTAGCCACTGGATCACGAGGGAAGTCCCTGTAGCATCCTTATTACTTGCATATGTTGGTTTGTTTTCATGAAAAGATATTTAATTCTAAATAATAAAATTTTACCAAAGAGACTAGCTTGAAGGGAGTTCGGCAAATATGTGGATTGTTGAGTAGAAGGTAACTATACTCTTTACCAAATTACACCAAGTAATCCTTTTAGAAAATATGGTTATTTTACCTATTTTAAGAGAAATTCATTATTCTCTACTCCAAGCATAAAATTATATTTAGTCTTTCCAAGATTGCTTGTTGTGACTTTTTGAAAACTTACTTTATGTTTGCAAATCCATGAATAGTGCTTCAGCTAACACATGGGACTGGACTGTAATATCTAACTCACAAATATCAGAGATCTTACTTAGTATCAAGCTTTATTAATAATTTCAAAGATACAAGCAATCAAAAGGCACAGGCAGAATGGGGAGGTCTAGGACATCCTGGCTTTGTAGGTTCTTCCTTCTAGAATAAGAGGTGAGGCCTCTAACTGAGGTTTGGGGGTCACCTCACACAGTGGGTGTGTTTAAGTCGTGACACTTCTCCATTTTATACCTCAGAGTTGTACAGCTTGCATGACCTTCTCCAGGGAGTTATAAATCCATAGATCCTAGGTATGTTTGCCATAGGCAATTTAAAATCAGGGATACACAGTTAAGAGCATTCCATAGACAAAAACTCCACTTGTAGCAAATACCATTCGTCTGTTTACTCAGAGCAAGGTCAACACACATTTTCTGCAAAGCGTCAGATAGTACATATTTTAGGCTTTGCAGGCCAAGGGGCAAAATCAAGGATATTATGTAGGTACTTATAAGAAAGAAAATAAATCTTCACAAAATTTTTATTCATAAAATTGAAACTATACTAATAATAATTGAGTATAACTTTTTGTCAGACAGGCCTACAAATGAGACTGGAATTTTAAAAAAATCTTGTTTAATTAGGGTTCAAAGTGTTCCCTGCCATCAAAATTAATGGCAAATGCTCACTTGCCAATGCTGACCCATTATGAGATTTTATGAATTTTGTGACCTTGGGTTAGACAATGATTTCATAGATATGACAACAAAAACGTTATTTTCACAAATGATGCCATCAAGAAAGTAAAGACAACTTACACATGGAAGGAAATATATGAAAATAGATCTCACAAGGGACATGAATACAAGATATATAAAGAACTCTTACAACACAATAATAAAAAAGACAAATGCCCCAGTTTTTTAAATGGACAAAGCATTTAAACAGACATCACTTCAAAGAAGATATATAAATAGCAAATAAGCACAGGAAAAGAGGCTCAGTATCATTAATCACTACATTAATGCTCATAAAAACTACAATGAGAGGCCTCTTCATATGCACTAAGATGACTATGATCAAAAAAGACAGAAAACAAAAAGTTTTGGTAAAGACATGGAGAAATTGGAACCCTTATGTCTTGCCGGTGGGATTGTAAAATAGTGCAGGCATTTTGGAAAAGTCTGGCAGCTCTAAAAGTTAAATATTACATCATCATATGACACATCAATTTCATTCCTACATATATATCCAAGAGATGTGAAAGCATACCTCCATACAAAAACTTGTACACAAACCTTCATAGCACTATTAGCCATAATAGCTAAAAAGTGGAAAAAGACAAATGTCTATCAACTCATGAATAGATAAATAAAATGTAGTGCATCCCTACAGTGAAATATGATTAGCAATAAGAAGAAATGAAGTTCTGATACATGCCACAACATAAATGAGCCTTGGGAAATTTATGCTAAGTGTAAGACATCAGTCCCCAAAGATCACACATTGTATGATTCCATTTATGTGAAATGTCAAGAATCGTCAAATTTATAGATACAGAAAACAAATTAGTGGTTTCTTAGGAGTGAGAGATTGGGGGATGGGGGGAGGAATGCCTGCTAATGGGTTTCTTTCAGTGGGGACAAAAACGTTTTTTAAAAATTGGATTGTGGTGTTTGTTGCACAAACCCTGAGAATAAACAAACAAACAAACAAAAAACCATTGAAATATGTACTTCAAATGGGTGAATTGCATGTGAACAATATTTCAATACAACTATTTAAAAAATACATAATAGATTCAAATATTTTCTGCAAAATACCTTCTGATGAATAATAAAATGAATAACTGTAGGCTTTAAGGACCTTACATTTTCACAAGTTTTGTAAAATTTTCCAACAAACATTTCTCCTGCTCCACACACATTTTTAACCACCAACAATTGTATAACGTCTTAGCAGATTCCACCTCAGGTTGTACTGAATTAGTGTTTTCTCAGCCTCTTTGGAAATATTCTCTCCCACAGTTGTCTCACAGTCTATTTATAATGGCTAATTTGTGAGTCACTCTAAATTAATCAGCAATTACTCCTCAAATAAATAAGAACTGAGCAATATCAGTAACATCTGTTGATTTGTCAAGAGCCAAGAAAAACTCAGAGTCATTTGCCGTGTGTTTTAATTATGTTGCTCCTGATGTCCTCAGTGGTTTGAATAACTGTTTTTGCTGAAAGGTAAATAGTCTTAAATAAGTTTATTTTTTTCTGGGCACACGCCTTAAGCTACTGCAATAAAACACGATTTAATTAACTAACTATTGGTAAATGGCTTTCCTTAATTGGCTAACAAACAAACCACCCAGAAACTTACTTTGGTTACAGACTCATTTTCATTTCTCATTTTTGTGAAGAAAGTCTGCTGTGATATTTCATTTAAAATTTTCTAATTGTTGTGACTTGTAGTCCTGTGAGATGGATGAATGCTGAGTTTGGTAATGTGACATATATATGTTTTTTTTAAGCACAGCTATAGTGTCAGTGTATAACACACACAATGCTTTGCCATCTAGTTTGGTAACAAAATAATCCACACGCCACTCTGCTTTAAAAGCACTAAGTCAAATTTTCTCTTTTTTATCTTGCTTTGGCATGATTGGCATACACTGGTAGTAAAAAAATAAAATGCAATGTCATACAATGGTATGACAATATGCACGACACTAGAACAATGTCAAATTATTACAATGGCATCACTGTGGTTTGTATTGCACTGAGCAGGCTACCCCGTGTGGTCTCTGTCACAACTACTCAGCTCTGCCCTTGCAGCATGAAAGCACACAGGCAATCTGTAAACACAGAAGTGTGGATGTGCCCCAATAAAACTTTACCTGTGGACACTGAAATTGAATTTTATACAGTTTTCACATATCATGATATGCTATGCTTATGTTGGTTTTTTTCAACTATTTAAAACTGTAAAAAACATTCTTAGCTTACAGGCTGTACAGAAACAGGAGGCAGGCAGAGGGGCAGCAGGTTGCTGAACCCTGACCTAGGGGCTCAGTTATCACATTGAAAAGGAATTCAGATGTGTCACATGCTTCCTTTTCTGTCATCCTCATTTCTCTTCCTGGCAAGCAGAACAACTGCTTTAACTTCTTTCTCCCCAGTGCCTTACTTCACTGCACATTATTACTAAACATTTAGAGCAGTACTTGAGAGACACAATATATAGCCAGTTAGATCCTACAGCAAATTGTTATTATTTGATAAAACTGGATTTTGCCAGATTTAACTGGTCACCATCACTAAATAATAAGTATTATTATACTTATAATATTATACTTATAATACTTATCATTATTTAATAAGTATTATTTAGTGATGGTAACAGATGCCAGAGTCCTGGTTCACAGGGGTTGCTGATAAGCCCAGGGTGGGAGAGTGGGGACTGGGAAGTTACTGATTAATGGGCATAGAGTTCAGTTTTGCAAGACGAAAAGCGGTCTGGAGACGGATGATGATGATGGTTGCACAACAATGTGAATGTACTTTAGGCCCTTGAACTATACACTTAAAATGGTTAAGATGTAAATTTGATGTTATGTGTTTTTACCACAGTAAAAAAAATAGGAAAAAAATTAGTCTGCAAAAATACAGATTTTGTAATATCCTAGCTGTACTAAAATTTTCTCCTGCTGATATGATTTCATTAAAGAGCAAATCCTCAAGTTTCTTCACAAACACACAATTCATTCAAGACCAACCAGAATGGACATATCAGACCTCTTTTAGAAGCTCTACTTTTCAGTAGATTTCAGGCCACTGTTCTTACATCCACAGACAGGTGGGTCAAGGTTTGTACTACATGCCAATTAGCAAATTCAGAATGGGTATTATGAATATGGCTATATATTAAACACTACTAGTTCCTATAGTTGGTAAAAAATATTTACCATGGAGTTATCTGCCACTCTTTATGTATTTATTAAAATAAATTTATTTGTTTATTTTTGGCCACGTTGGGTCTTCGCTGCTGCGTGCGGGCTTTCTCTAGTTGAGACGATCTCATTGCGGTGGCTTCTCTTGTTGCAGAGCACGGGCTCTAGGTGCCTGGGCTTCAGCAGCTGTGGCACGCAGGCTCAGTAGTTGTGGCTTGTGGGCTCTAGAGCGCAGGCTCAATAGGTGAGGCGCACGGGCTTAGTTACTCCACAGCATGTGGTTTCTCCCCGGACCAGGGCTCGAACCCGTGTCCCCTACACTGGCAGGCGGATTCTTAACCACTGTGCCACCAGGGAAGTCCCTGCCCCCGCTTTATATTTTATTTATTTATTTATTTTTGTGCTAACAGAAACCATTTGATTAATTCCCAGGTAGTTGTAAGTGGCAAGATTAAATATAACCACAGCCATGAGACTTTCCCAAGATATGTGGTTGGATGAATAACATGTCAATGGCTTTCAATTTTTTTACAATCTTTTGTAGCTCACGGCAAAATATACATTCTACATTTTGACCCAGAAAACACAGATACACACATACACCCACACACACAAAACTAAAACAAAATTTCAGAAAACATACTCCCTTTTACTGCATGTGATGCATTCTTTCAGTTTCTAGTCTATGTACTGTATTTTATTTCATTTTAATAAATACTGACTGATCACAGCATATTAAGTTGATTTCGCAACTCACTAATGGGTTATAACCCACAGCATGAAAAATGTTCTAAGCAGCCTCCAAGTTATGAAATACATGTATGAGAAATAAGACATAGAGAACGGAGAACTTTGTAACTAATGAAAGCAAATTAAATTAATAAAAATATAAATTATTAATGCATTTAGGTTTACTTTTAATACGTCAATACTACAATTAATGCAGGAATTCAAAAATACAAAAGCTGCCTCTGAAATTCTAAGAAACAAAAGGCACCATATTTTTTTAAAATAAATTTATTTCTTCTATTTTTGGCTGCGTCGGGTCTTCACTGCTGGGCGTGGGCTTTCTCTAGCTGCGGCAAGCGGGGGCTACTCTTCGTTGTGGTGCGCGGGCTTCTCTTGTCGCGGAGCACGGGCTCTAGGCGCGCAGGCTTCAGTAGTTTTGGTGCACTGGCTTAGTTGCTCCGCGGCATGTGGGATCTTCCCAGACCAGGGCTCGAACCCATCTCTCCTGCACTGGCAGGTGGATTCTTAACCACTGTGACAGCTGGGGAAGCCCAAGGGACCACATTTAAGGAAGCTACATGAACATCAATATATCATTCAGGTATCTCACCTCCCTTTGTATTTAAATAAAAATTCTCTGTTATGAATTAAATAAAAATCATGAAAGGCAAGTACAGCACAACAATAAAACTTAAGTAGCCTTTCAAATTGCCAAAAGTTTTGGATTGTTTTCTATACATATCAGTTTTGGAATGTACAGACATAGAAGGTCCTCTTCAGTACTCAAGTCAGAGTATGAACTGAAGACTCCCCTCTAAATGAGTTCCAAAGTGCCAGGAAATAAGTGCCAACATATTTCTAAATATCCAGTGGCTGGTTTAATGTTCTCTGTAAAATGGGCTACTAGTTTCAGCTCAGCCTTTGGCAAGGCATGGAGGAGGGACATGTCCATATTATTATTTTTAATTATATATACACTAGAAGAAGGCAAATCAGGATTGGAATGGCTCTGAATCAACTACACTTCAATTTTTTAAAAAATTGAAAATCTGCAAACTCACGAAAGATCAGAATGGCTCTGACAGGTTGGGTGCCCTCTCCTGCAGCAAGCACAGCGCTCTACTGAGCAAAGCAAGGGCTTCCTCATCAAAGTGTTCTTGACTTCTGGAGAGAAATTACAGGGTTTTACTAATATCTATTAGGGAGCATTTCGACTCACTCTTTTTCCTCTCGCCATTTCCAAATGCCATCTAACGTGTTTTCAATTTCCAAGTTGTTCCAGAAATACCCCAACTAAAAAGATGATCAATATACTTTAGGATGATTCGGCAATGCTGCCAAACTATGACTGCATGACTTAGACTGATTGGAGACTGTGTGTGAACCTCAGAAACACTAAGTATGTTTGAGGGACTCTAGACCTGAATCATTTTCAACTTCTCATGAAGAGAAAGGAAAGAAAAACAGTCTCATCAGGCCAGAGTTTGTGGATGCACTTTTACTAAAGCTAATTTAACCAATGAGCTGTGATGTCATGCAGTGTCATGCATGTAACCATTAACTAGGAAAGGAATTCATTTAGCTCCCCATCCTGCCCTACCTGACATCCTTAGATCTTTCCAATCCTGTCTCCATTTAATAACAATAAAAATGTAGTTAATATTTACTGAGTACTTACTATACCATTCAAAGCATTTAACCTGTACTACCTCATTTAATTCTCACTGTCGTGCTCCAGGGTAGGTCCAAGGACACTTAACAGAGGAGGAAACTGGGGCCCCAGTGGCCCCTGGCAACCAATCCCAGTTGCTAACCCATAAGAAGGACTTGAGCCAGAAGTTAGAAACTAATCATCAAGTCAGCTTTTCAGCAAATTCTATCATCTCCAATAACTAGCTTTTGCTTTCTTTGCTTGATGAAGCTCTCACAGGGCCCTCCTTGCCAAGTTCTGCTTCATAGTTCCATTTCCCTAGAGACTGGAGTCTTGACAGGATCATCAGAGCGTCTCAGGACTGTCATCCTGCTCAGTCACCAGGGCTGGAGACCCTCTCTTTGCCCCTCTGATCGCTTCTCTCCCCAATCTTTAAGCCGCTCTCTAAGCCTGGAGGTTGACACACTTGGGCTCCCTTGCCCTCGTCCCAGCTGGGTTCAGCCAACAGCATGTCCAAGCAGGAGATCAGAGGGAAGGAGAACAGGGAGTTAGGAGGATGTATGCTCCTGCCTCCCTTCCTGTGGGGTTGCCTTGTCTATGTGACCCTCTCCTTTCAGGTTGCGATAACCACGTCCTTCCCTCTCCCTGTAAGCCTACGGCTGGTGACATTTCCATTATGACGAGCCCTGAGGTACAGCACTGTTCCTCCTGGTTTGCCTACACCCAGCTGCTATGGTCAGAATGGGTCCTCCCAAAATCCATATGTTGAAATCCTAACCCTCATAGGTGATGGTATCAGGTGATGGGGCCTTTGGGAGGTGATTAGGTCATGATGGGGGGAGCTTTCATGAATGGGATTAGTGTCCTTATTAAACAGTCTCCAGAGGGATCCTCAGCCCCTTCTGCCAGGTGAGGAGTTGGCAGTCTGCAGCACGGAAGAGGGGCTTCGCCAGAACCCAACCATGCTGCCACCTGATTTAGGACTGCCAGCCTCCAGAATTGTGAGAAATACATTACTGTTGTTTATAAGCTACCCATTCTCTGGTATTTTGTTATAGCAGTTTGAACAGAGAAAGACATGAACTTCATCATCTGAACCAGAGTCTCTCTGTGCTGCTCCTGACCTGGCAGGAAAGCCAGATGCCAAATGGCTCAGCCTCTGTCTCATCTGTAATGAGATAGTGAGACCAGCTCATTTTCATCTCGATGTGTTCAGGAATAAGACGCCTACAGCAGAGAGATAATAGTACAGAAGTCAGAGGCTGGGAGCACTGGAAGATAATCTTCACCTGCTCCACAATGTCACCTGTCCCCTCAAATGTCTACGAAAAGCCTGTAGCCACATAGAGAACAGACTTGCAGTTGCCAAGGGGGAGGGGAGTTGGGGGAGGGATGCATTCGGAGTTTGGGGTTAGCAGATGCAAACTAGTATATATAAGAATGGCTAAACAACAAGGTCGTACTGTATAGCACAGGGAACTATATTCAATATCCTGTGATAAACTATAATGGAAAAGAATATGAAAAAGAATATGTATATGTATAACTGAGTCACTTTGCTGTATAGCAGAAATTAACACAACATTGTAAATCAACTATACTTCAATTACAAAATAAAAAAGCCTGTAGCTGTGTGTGTGTGTGGGGGGGGGACACCTGCAAGTCTGCATAAAAAAGTATATGCAAAACTCAGAGGGACTCTGGATAAGGTTTCCTATGGTTTTAGGGCCTCCAAAACCTTTTCTAAGGAATATCAATTTTTGTGAGTATTTTTCTCCTTGGCTATCCTTATGTTATTACCTGTCCCCACCCTTGATATTTATGTGCCTTTTCCCCATTTATCAGAAACACAAGTGCAGAGTTACACCTAAAGAAGAGTAAGAACAATGAAAAGTTCTATTTTAGGATGACTGTTAAGTCATGTAAACCGTCTTCCATTTCACATTTTTTTGATTAACATAGAACATTCTATCCATCTTGAAAGTTGAGTGCAAGATGAGATCATTAAGATTTTTGCTTTAAGGAACCATATTCTAGAACATTAATAAATTTTAGACCAATTTTTAAAATTCACAAAATGTAATAATTTTGATACAGGAATGAGTGCCTATGCATAAAAATCAGGAGTGATGCAACTTTCAAATATTAATTTATCTTATCAGTTATAACATGAAAGGACAAGCTAATTTCTTTTTGAAATATCTGCTGTGTTAATGTCGTATACTAATGAAATTAAGTGTATACCATTTACCAATGTGTCTATTAATTTTGTACTTTAATAGTCTTGAAAGTTTAGGTCAACATAATTAACCTGCTGAATCACATATTTCAGATAATTTACTTAATCAATCATCTTAACTGCTTTGCCCCCTCATCTACTACCAACATTAGATACTAATATTATTTCAATACAATATTATCACTACCAATTTCTTGCTCTAATATTCTTTTGTACCCTATTGAAGCAACATTACATTCCCTGATGAGGAATCCCAGGACATGGTCCTGTGCCCTGTGAGTGAGAAGTAAACAGGGACCATACCAGCCGACTCCCGGGGTGCTGGTGCCCCTTAATCCAGGCACCAAGACCCAGACTCCATCAGCTCATGTGGGGCAGACCGCCAGGAGGTGGGGGACACTAACTGTGACCCTGCAGTATCTGCTCAAGGTGGGTTCCTGCTTCACTGCAGATGGCCCCCAAATGAAAGTGCAAAGAATAGACCCAGAGGGATCTGAGACACTCAGGAAATTGTGGTTCAAAGGCTGTCTCTGGGTGGAATGCATGAATATTGTACGAAACCCTTCACAGCCTATGGGGTCAGCAGGGAACCTGGAGGAGATAGAACCACCAGACTGAGAGAGTAGGACACCCTGGAAACTGGACTTGCCCACTGGAGTGAGGAAGTCCCATGATGAAATAACCAGCCTTGTAATGTGATGGAATGTGATCACAGTGACAGGACATGGGGACCTAGTGTCTTGGGAATATGGGGGGCGGGGTTCACAGGCACAGCAAGCGTGGGAAGCCAGAGACAGTGGGTGGATGGAGCTCAGCCACTAGGATGGGTGGGCAGTCTTCCACACCACAGGCAGGGTTATCCTGGTGGGATCCAGGGCCCCGGCTCCCAGGTGTCTGGGGAAGGCTGGATGTTGAAAAGCCACACAGCTGAGGCTTAGGCAGGATGTAGGAGGAGTGGCTGCTACATTCACCAGGATATCCAGGAGTAGATTCTGGGAGCCTAATACTAAGTCCTTGCCTCTCTTTTAGCCTTAAGACTGTGGAGATCCATGCAGACTCAGCTGAAGACTGAATTCTAGGACCAGTGTTTTTTGCTCAGAATGGGCTTATGCATTCAAACATCTAGATGGTTGTGGAGTGGCCCTAGATAGTTAATACAGGCTTCCCTTCTCAGGGCTGAAACTGACATCCCAATGAAAGTTACTGAGTGAACTCTCTTGCCCCTCTCCCAGTCTGTTTAAAGTTGCGGGAAGACAAGGAAACTCAGAGAACACTGTCTCCACTTAGCCGTAGGGTGGGCGGTGTTCGCCTCCATGGGGGAAATGTCCTTGAACTTGTATAGGTTAGAGCTGAGTGCTTCCTCGGCTCATCCTAGGCTGATGGGGCTCCAGAGCCTTCTCCCAGTCTCAGGGGAGGCACTTAGGTGATGTGATGCCGATGGATGAGAGAATGATTTGATGCTGCAGAAGCCTTGGTATCTGTGTGGATTTGTATGGTTTTGAGGATTCTCTTTTTCTTTGTGGTAATAACTCCTTAAGAACCTGGTGAAAACTATGGACCATGTCCCTCTAAAGAGACTCACAGTTTTACACATAATTTCAGGTCTCTAGAATCCTGTTCGTGAATTCCAGGTTAAAAGCTCCTACAGCAGAGGTAAGACCAGCAAGAACAGGCTTTAGGTTTTTGGATTTCTTCTTTGAAATGTAAACTTTACTGTATTCTAATTCAATGAGTTTGCTATTTGTTTCCCTGTCTTACTCCATAAAGTATTTTGGAACCACAAAGACATTTTAAGACATATTTTTCCTTCTGTTCCTAAATCCATGAGATGTCATTACACTGGGATAATTTCAATACTCTCTGGAACTGTGTGTGTTTGAAACATCTTTTACTAATTTTTCGGTTACTCATCCCATTTTCCTTGATACACTTGCTATCTCTGTTCTCCTAGTGACATTCTTTCAGGCCATCAGCATGCTGATGCATTAGCATACAAAGCTACTACCACAAAATATTTAACGCAAAAGTCCTACAAAAAATTATTGTAAGAAATGGAGATAATTTAGCTATGAAATATTGCTGTTGTTTTATTAAGACAATCTGGAATTTAATTCATAAACATCAGTTAATCAAGAATTTATTCATCTCATAACATATTTACTATATAACTTATAAACCTCTTACCTTACTTTTTTCCCTTTTTTCACTTAAGAATGTTGAAATGCTTGTAATGAACATGGCAACTCTTATCTTGGATCTAGAAGGCAATGACTTCTGCTTTCAAACTTGCTTTGTAAGTTGCCCATTCTTAGAAATGGTGGAAATATTTCACACTATCTGAATAATAATGAACAAGGCTGCACAGTGATTTATAACTCTGAGAGCTTTAATTTGATTTATGAACAGCTCTCAGATTTTCCATTGGCAGTTCATACAACTATGAGTAAACTTTCTGGCCAAATGACTCAGTATTTTGCTGTATGACTATTCCCGCACTCACTGTGGAAACTGTGGAAATGAATTCTATTTGCTTGTGGATAATAAATGATTACTTTACAAAAACTGTCTGCAAAGCATTATAGAGTAGATTAATTCAATTATACTGATGTTTTTAAACTCTCAAACTCAGCAGACTTTTTTGAGAAGTCTGTAATGTTTGCAAAAAAGAACAACCCCTTGATGCAAGAGGGAGGAGATGTGGGAGCATGTGTGTATGTATAACTGATTTAGTTTGTTGTAGAGGGAAAACTAACACACTATTGTAAAACAATTATACTCCAATAAAGATGTTAAAAAAAAAAAAAAAAAAAGAACAACCCCTCCCTCCAAGCATTATCATGGATTTTGCCACCCATAGAACAACAAATCCTAATTAGCTTCTAAAATTTCTAAAACATTAAAAGAACAATTTGGGATGATGTCATTTGAAATATTTTCTCTTACAATGATGCCTTTAAGTTATTTTCCAATTTTTTTTTATTGTAAAATAAAGTCCTTTCCTGGGATATATTTGCTGCAAATATTTGATATTATTGCAAATAACAATTGTTTCTCCTTCAAAAATGCAAAATTTAAAAAGACAATAGTGATGCATCTATATGATGGCTCCCCTGATTCTGGTGGCTGGAAATTGCCTCCAACATTATGTTAGTTGCTGTAGGTGCTCCCAAATGATGTAGCTCCTTGCTTGAACTTTCAATACAAGAACATGTATATGGTTGGCATAGGCCCTGGTCTCAGACTGCCATGAAAACTATTTGGGGGCTTCCCTGGTGGCACAGTGGTTGAGGGTCCGCCTGCCGATGCAGGGGACGCGGGTTCGTGCCCCGGTCTGGGAAGATCCCACATGCCGCGGAGCGGCTGGGCCCGTGAGCCATGGCCGCTGAGCCTGCGTGTCCCGGAGCCTGTGCTCCGCAACGGGAGAGGCCACAGCAGTGAGAGGCTTGCGTACCGCAAACAAAACAAAACAAAAACTATTTGGGAATAAACAGGCATACAACATGTTTCCACAGATTCCTCCCAATTCCTTTCATGCCATTGCTTTCTGAGAGTAAAAAACTTCCCTTAGGATCAAGAAGGTTGCCAGTCCAAAACCAGTATGATTTATTTCAAATCATTTATTGCTAGCGCCATTCTTACCCAAACTTTTTGTTTTCAAGGGGGTAACATTCCAATGGAATGTCTCTGTGTGATTACCAGTTGGGTCATCTACTAACTTCCACCGAGGTTTTTAAATAAACGCTTACAAACAGTCAGAGCTACATTCCAAGGCATTGGTTCTCTTTCCCTAAAAGTCCTTCTAGTCTGAGCATTAGTAGCCAGGGTTGGTGGCGAGGGGCCCAGGGGCAGGGAGCCATCGCAAACAATCAGGGTCAGTTTTAATTCTGCAGAGTCAAAGGCAGTCTGAGAGCAGAAAGAAC
Organism: Kogia breviceps; assembly: GCF_026419965.1. NCBI lineage: Eukaryota > Metazoa > Chordata > Mammalia > Artiodactyla > Physeteridae > Kogia > Kogia breviceps. The sequence continues at coordinate 64,385,081 of NC_081319.1, forward strand.
TGGTCTGGGGGACCCAGGGAACATGAGGACAAGTATCTAAACCACAAATGCATTGGAGAGGTCATCTCCTCCCCTCGCTTCAACTCTCAGTTTCTCTCCCACTGCTGGCTCCATCTCCCAAGTTGTACCCCTGGCCTGACAAAAGCCCATGTGTTGCCCTTTACTCAGGCTTTACTTGCATTTCGACCCATGCATTCTAGAGTTAAATCTCTTCAAAGACTGTAGACAGCGCTCTTGCCTCTTTCTCACGTCCTCGTCCCTCTCCAATCCACTCCCGTCTGGGTCCAGCCTCTCCCACTGCGATGAGCCAGTTCCCTGGAAGGTGTGCAGAGGGCTCCTCATCACTGGTCCTCAGTCCTCGGGCTCCTTAACCCAGATGTGCATCTGTCCTGGGAACCCCTGAACTGGAAAGCACTTCCCACATGTCATCTGCTCTTCTTCTCCAGTCCACAAGGGGAAGATATCTCTAAAGCTCTGATTCCAGTTATTTTATTTTTATTTTTTTACTTTCTGCACAAAGTGTAAAGGTTTTTTTTTTTATTAAATTATGTGTAACATAGGCAAAATTATCTCAGTCAATAAATTTTTAAGGAATTTCACCTGTTCTTATTTTTTATTTTTTTTTTTTTTTAGCGGTATGCGGGCCTCTCACTGTTGTGGCCTCTCCCGTTGCGGAGCACAGGCTCCGGACGCGCAGGCTCAGCGGCCATGGCTCACAGGCCTAGCCACTCTGCGGCATGTGGGATCTTCCCAGATCGGGGCACGAACCCGTGTCCCCTGCATCGGCAGGCAGACCCTCAACCACTGCGCCACCAGGGAAGCCCCACATGTTCTGATTTTTTCCACTGCCAATCACCTTTGTTCCTCCAAAGCCAGAATCTTCAAGATAAGGTAGCCCTTGCAAAAGGAAGTTTTGCTCAATCCACAGTTGTCATGTCAGTCTGTCCACAATCCTTTTAGTTGGGCTTCTTTGATCTCCAATGGAATATGGACAAACTTCAAAATTCCCCACCTGTAATCTTTGGGATCCAATTTCCTCAAGCAGTTTTCTTTAGGACCATGTTTAGGGTCAGGAGCTGGATCTGCCTGGTTCTGAATTTTTAGATACCCTTTAAAAATGCATTACGTTCAAATCATATTCACTCCTAAGCTGTCACACCCTAGAACAGTAGAGATCATTGGGATGTGCCAATACCTAAGATAAAAAAAGTCTGACTGCTTGGCTTTTCACAGTTCACTTGGCAGCTCTGTCTTATAGTTCTTCCCCACAGATCTAACACGTAGTTCTATGAGTAAAGGAAACCACATAGTTACTCTACGAGGCATTTCCAGCGATGTAGGTTTACAGAAAAAAGCCCCATCGGGATAGACCTCAACTGATACCAGTTCTTTCTACACTTTCTCTTCCATAGTCATTTCGTCCACATCTGTGACTTCAACTATAATTGATGTGGGTGATTCCTATCTGTCTCTGGTTCTCAGTCTCCAGCCGTGTTTTCATGGGTAATTTCACACGGATGAACTTCTGACAGCTCTGCCCCTCAGTGTGTCTGAAACTCAGTTTGTCACCTCTGCCTTCACAACTCTTCCTTCACCCGAGCCCGAAACTTGAGTCCTCTGCAATCCCTGCCTTTCCCTCAATTGGTCACCACATAGCTTAGATAAATCCTTCTCTTCTTTTCTATATTTCTCCCTGACCCAAACATCAGGAATTTGTGCCATAACTTCCTACCTCTAGGGAGGTACTGCAGAAGATGTTTCTGTCATGTTATTAAAGCCCCTTACAATTTTTTTTTTTTTTTTTTTTTTTTTTTTTTTTTGCGGTACGCGGGCCTCTCACTGTTGTGGCCTCTCCCGTTGCGGAGCACAGGCTCCGGACGTGCAGGCTCAGCGGCCATGGCTCACGGGCCCAGCCGCTCCGCAGCATGTGGGATCTTCCTGGACCGGGGCACGAACCCGTGTCCCCTGCATCGGCAAGCGGACTCTCAACCTCTGTGCCACCAGGGAAGCCCTAAAGCCCCTTACTCTTATCTTTGGGATCAGAATGACTCAGTGATGAGGGGCCTTGGGGAGGGCCTGGGGCCACCAATGGGCAGGGCTGGTGTATGAAAAGTCCCTCCTCACACACGGTCCCATCTCTTGCTCACTTGTGCTGCAGGCCTCGTGGATTGCAGTGTCAGCCTCTTTTTAACCTCTGGTCTTCAGGTGAGAAGTAGTTACAGGTAGGGTTCTTTCCTGCTTTACTGTTGGGAAGGACTGTATTTCTTTAGCTGTGAGTGAGTGGGGGTGCAGAGTTAGTGGAAAAGGAATAAGATGCCCCATTTTGGCTTTGAGCCTAAGCTATGCTCTTCAGTCTGACTTCACCTTGAATAAGGTTAACATTTTAATTTCCTTTCGCTTCCTCGTGTGTGTGTTCTCAGTTTGGTTGAGCATCTAAAGGGAAAAAGGGCTGCAGGGTGGACCATCTTCTACATACCAGATACCAAACTCTCTTAACTAATTTCCCCAACTCATTTGTCTTCTCTTGGGTGACAGTGCTAGCTCACTATCATAAAAAGTCAAAAAATTATATATACTTTTCCATCTTCATTTTTTCATTTTTTGGTATGAAAGATTTGGCCATGGACTTTCCTCCTCCACACCTACCTCCAAACTGTAAATTTGTGAATTTGATATAATGTCAATTATTCTTTTTTAATGAAAATCTATCAGAAAGAAAAGGTATGAATTTTACTAAATTAACTTCCAAAAAGGATTGATTGGTTGATTTAATATTTATTGAATTCCACAATGCATTAGCATCACACAAACACACAGAAAGAAGCAATTAATAACATGCCATTATTTGGAGAAGGGAGTGATAAATTAGCAACAAACAAAGCAGAAGACAATGGAACCTAAATACTAAATTCTTTCAACGATTTGGTTTGCTTATTATTAGTAGTAGTATCCTTGAGATAACTGATGCAAAGAACAGAAATGAACGCATCTAAAAAGAAATATCTATAATCCTACTGCAGGGCAGTTAAGTATTTGCCTGCCAAAAGAGATAAATGATGTTCTTGTGTGCACTTCAAACTTACAAATGGCTGCAGCAAGACTCAGAATGATAACAATTGTGCTAAAGTCATAACTCAAAATCATAATTGCTATTTAGTTGCTTTCTATTGTTACAAATGCACCGTTTGGGGCAAATTGGTTACTATGCTGTATTTGCATTCTTAGGCATGTTTCAAGGATATTTAGGGCCATTTCAGCTCACTCACAAATTTTCCTCAATGAGAAGTATAAAGTAACGATGACCTTCCTCATTAGTTATTTCTCCCAATGTTTGCAAAAAGTTAATTCAGTTTTGTTGTTTTAAATTACTCCACCAGGCCACTGTGAGGCAATGCGGTACAGAATTCTACCTTTCCTGTTGTGCCCCACAGGGCAGGCTCCCAGGCTTCTCCTCAATAACCCCTGCACAGTGGATGGGAATATGGTCTCCCACTGCAGTGGCTGCGGTATCAGGAAACCTTTGAGCTACCTGCACAAATGCAGTGCTACCTGTCAGCCCCAGAGCCAGGGACCTTGTAAGCCCATCCTGCAGGCACTCTGATTCACCATTCTCACTTTATACAGCATCTGCTAGCAAGGTCCACCTTCAAACCAGAACAACGGAATAAGATAATGCTTATTTTGTCGTAGGAAGCAAGATGTACATAAGAAAGCTCAATCCATTGTTTCCCATGGTGATGAATCTGGCATTTAAGACGTGCATTAGTCAATGCCTTTTTGAGTGTCCTTTAATGCTTACACGTGGTAATACGTTAAAGGCCTTAAGAACATCAATGGTTAAGCCTTTATGCAGAGTTGAACAGTGTATTTTGTATAGTTAGAAAACCACACTGATCTTGAGATCCTACAAGCAAATAACAAAATTAAGTATTGTCATCGATTTTTTAACTGCTTTCCGGAATTTTACAAAATACTTTATTAGGACACAATTTCTTCAGTCTACGAAATATTCCAGAGTCCACCCTAGTAGTTAGTAGCAACTCTACAAATGCAGTAATGGGTTACCTTGTCACTATAATTGCAGTTTCTCTACGCAAGCAAACAAAGCAAGCAAAACCCAGCCCCTCAGGGGAAAAGCCAGCACTGGCTCGGGAGCAGCATTAGGCGACAAGAGCACCGGCCGGCTGAGGTCACTGTCACAATTGGTCCGGGCCAGGTGGCCCGGCGGCCGCAGGGACAGAGGCCACTGCAGCGCCCCCGCCGCGCCTCCCGCGTCCGCACTGCGCCAGCGGCCCCGGGAAAATCTCCAACTGCAGGATTCCTTTTGCTGATTACAAAGAAAGGGGAGGAGGCAAGAGGGGAAAAGGGAGTGTGTGCGTTTTGAGTGTGATAGATCACTACTTCCTCACTCGCCCTACAAAATCTCTCCTCAAAATATTTACAAGCCAATCTCCAACTTCCTCCATCTGCTGGTTCCTAAATCTGAAATTGCCTCTCCCTCCAATTGCACTAAAGGAGGCAAGGTTTTAGGGTCAACATGGATACAAGAGGATGCAAAGTGCCCCCTTCTCGGCTGAGTGGCAGAGTTCAAGTCTGCAGACCCGAGCGCTCCGCCGGGGAGCGCACCCAGTTCAGGGGGGACAGACGGGACGGGCCCCCCGTTCCGGGGGACCCCGATTCCCAGGAAAGGCCCTGCCCGGGGCTCACGCTTCGGCGTGCAGGAACCCCCCGCAAGCAATAGCTCACCCAGCTGCATCCTCCGAAGCCCCAGCCTCGGGGTGGGGCGCGGGGAGGTGGGAGGCGGGGGCAGCACCGCCTGCAGGCTCCAGTCGGCGCCTCGCGGTCTCCCCCTGGCTCCGGGGCGCCCCCTGTCGCCGGGCTTCCTGGGATCTGGGCACGGGAAGCTGGAGAGGTGGCAGCCCGGGCGTCCGGGAGCGGAGGGGCGCCCGGCCCGTGCCCCCCGGACGGTGCGGACCAGCGGGCGGCCCCGCGGGAGGGCGCTGGGCGCTCAGGCCCGGGCGCAGCCCGCGGCCGCCGCCGGAGCCGCAGCAGCCATGTCCGCGCGCCCGCGCTGCCGCAGCCCGGCCGTGATGTCATCCGCTGAGCCCCCGCCGCGGCGCCCCACGCCCGCCCCCCGCGGGCCGCCGCGTCCCCGCCCCGCCCCACGTGCTCCCGGCTTCGGGGATGCAGAGGCCGGCGGTGGCCGTGGGACGATGCGCAGAGCCCTGGTGGCGGCGTTGCCGGCGGCGCTGCCCCTCCCCGTCCGCCGCGTCTCCGGCGGGGCTGCGCCCGGGGGCTGCGCACGGGTGGCGGCGGGGGGGCCCGGGGAGGGCGGGTGGGGGCTACCCGCGGCCAAGTCTCTGACAGGTCGCTGTCTGCTGAGTCATGGCCAGCGCTGCCCGCAGCCCGGGCTCACTCGCGTAGCGAGGCGGACGCGAGTGCGCAGCCATTGGGCTGGGCGCGGGGCCGCAAGCGTCGGGAATGACGCGCTGAGACGCGCTCGCCCGTGCCCGCAGCTCAGCGTGCGCCCCGTGCGGGTGCCTGTGCCGCCGCCCTCCAGCCCCGCCGGCAGCCGCCCCCGCTTCGCCCCGCACCATGATTGCCGCCGCTTTCCTTGTCTTGCTGAGACCCTACAGCATCCAATGTGCCCTTTTCCTCTTGTTGCTTCTGCTGGGCACCATCGCCACCATCATCTTCTTCTGCTGCTGGCACCGCAGGCTACAGAAGGGGAGGCATCCAATGAAATCGGTCTTTTCGGGTCGTTCAAGGAGCCGAGGTAAGACACCCCGCGACGGGCTTACTCGGGCCGGGAGGAACCTTTAAGCCGATTTGGAGAGGGAAGCGCGGCTCTCTGGCTTCCGCGCTGCCTCCTCTACCCCATCCGCGCCCGCTCCCCTAGCCCAGTGCGTTTCCGTGTTTAGCGTCCCTCTCCCCCTCCTCGGGTCTGCACGATTGGGATGACTGCGGCGAGGCAGAGCGCCGGGAGGTGTGGGGAACGCACCAGATGCTTGGTGTCCGTGTGCTTAAGCCCTGGGGATGGCTGGAGCGGAGTCTGGGCTGCGGCAGCCTCGTCCACCCCCACCCTCCGGCCGGCGCTGGAGCGTGGGGCATGGAGAGTTCGGGGCTCCCCAACTCCCCCAGAACTTTCCCTGAAACTTCTCGCGGAGAAATCACCTAGAGACCGATGGCCTAGTAACCAGCCCTCCCTGCAGGCTGTCCCCACTGCGTTAGAGGCGTCCGGAGCGCGCCTCCCCGACCTTTGTCCCCCGGGTAAGTCGTCGGTGACTCGGCAGGTGAAGAACAAGGAGTTAATTGAAGTCTCATTTTTCTTTTTTTCCCCCAGATGCTGTTTTGAGATCACACCACTTTCGTTCCGAGGTAATTTATTTAGCGCGCACGCTCAAGGTCAGAAGTTCTCTTTGCTGGGTGCCAGTATTATTCATATGGGTGTTCAGAAGCCAGTAGGGCGTTGAATGGCGAGCATGCTACCCCCAAGCCGAAAGAGACATGTTTCCTTTTAAGTGACTCCCCAGCATGAGTGCCCAGTGAACGGTATTGGCAGATCTCTTGTGTCCTGGAGCCGCTGTGCTGGAAGGGGTGAGACAGCCCTTAAAAGCGGCCAGACCTTAGGAACTGAGCCTCGGGATGGATCTCAGCTTCCTTGACAATCTGTAAGTCGCCGGAAGCTTTCTGGGTGCAGTCAGCTGTCCGCGGCTGTTCACTTGGGTATCTAACCTCAGCTGGGAGCTTTTAGGGAGCTGGTGCAGAGCAGTTTGATCCATGTGCATTTCCCTTTAGACTTTCAAGTTTATATCCTATTCACCCAGAAAGAGCTCCATGTTTTACTGGGGATGTCTGATGATTTTTGCAGAGCGATGGTGGTAGTGATCTGGCTTTACTAACAAAACGTGGACCATCCCTCCATAAACAGGTGACCTGGCCTCGCAGCAATTCAGTGGAACTGTTGTAGGACTAGTTCCGCTGGAGATAGACCAAAACGAGAAACACAAGCTCTCTCTGACCCAGCATTTCTTGATGAATATCCAGGCCAACCCCCCACTTAATGCGAGATGATTTTCCCTCTTTTCCCACGAGTTTCACACAGCCAGGAGGGTGCTGGTAGCAATGCTTGATGCCATTTGCTCATTTTAGCAAAGACTTCATAGTTAGAAACGCTCCATTGACTTGCCATTTACCTGAGAAGTTATTTCACATGTCATTTCACTAGTTAATCCAATGTTTTATTGCACCTTAGATGTTTGATTGGACTCTGGTTGCTTGAAAGCTTTTACTGCATTACTATAACATCGTTATAATGCGGCACAATGAATAATTCTGCATGGAGCCCCAGTGGGTGAGAACTCTTTACTCAATTTAGGACTGTAAAGAGAATAAAATAATCAGTCAGATAATCAGAAGTTCCATTGCTGCCTTTATACTAACTAGCTGTGTGGTGCTGGGAAACTCTCTCAACTTCTCAGCCCTTCAACTGTAAAATAGGGCCAATAATACATTATAGGGCTGTAGGAGGAGGGCAGGGTTTACCAGTAATCATGTTAACAAAACCCCACTTAGTTCATAGTAGCTATTCAGTACTGGATAGGTATCATTACATTTTGTAAAATTGAATTAAAAATGTGTAAAAATAACAGATATGTCCACAAATCTTAAAGTCTTTATTAGATTAATTAATTCAAAGTTATGCAAAACAGCATAAGCTGTGCCTGTAATGAACCAACACTTTTTGAATACCTGATTAATAGAATAACCCATTTAGAGGTGACAAAAAATAAATCACAGTCAGGGTACAAACACCAAAATTTAGGATTTTCATTTTAAAAGGAGATCACCAGTCCAGTACATGTATATGATAGAACCAGAATAAGAATCCTGTTATGGGTTGTTAGATTAGTCATCAAGTGTTTCAGCTAAAGCATAGGCAGAAAAAATGAGATAGGTCTACGTTTTGTTTAGTTATCTGTCAGTTAAGCATTTGTCCTGATCTTGCATTTGGTTAGGAAAGCTGGGAGTGATTGTTTAAGACCATAGCTCATTTCACAAGATTCCTGGTACAGATTGACATCCTGTGTGTGCTTCGTATTTGCCTTGTCTGCTGGGCTGGGAACATCTTGACAGCATGGACCAAGTCTCTCTTGTTTAGGGCTATATCCCCACTGCCTGGTGTATAATGGGCTCTTAATAAATATTTATCAAATGAGTGAAAAATTCTCTATGAGTGCCAGTTCTCGTAAGTGGGCAAATACAACTCAGAATTGGGCCAAAAAGAAAAATGCACATTCTCAGGACATTGCTCAGAATTCAGCATTTGCTGAATCCCAACTCTTATTTTATCTTTCTAGACTTTAAAACATTGCCCTGGAGTTTGTGTTTAAAAATGTAAATCACTAATTTTAACAAAATGTATTTGGTTAGATTTTTTTTTTTCTCAGAAAGTTCAATGCAGTATTAGCTTCATTTGTTGATAGGCCCCCATGTTCCTTTGCATACCAAGTCCCTGTGTTAAACTACTCAAACAATGTCATTTTATAAGTGAAAATCATGAGACTATTCCATGAGGATGTCATATTTCATCATTGTTTCATGTTTGCCACAAATAAGACATTTTCCTCTATGGAAAACAGAGGGGGATATTTTTTCCTTCTCCGTTTCTACCAAAATGCCATTGCCAGCAGGATTTTCTCCTTGAGAAATACCTCTGAAGTTTTTGGATTCTAGCGTGTTAGAAAATTAGAACTTGTGTCACATAATGGCTATTCTTCTTGTTGCTTTTTAGCAGTAGCTGCTGCAAAATAAGTATCAAAGAAAATGTTTTGATTTTCCTACAAGTTATAGTCCTGTCGAGTATTCTATTCCTCATCCCAATCTCAGTCAGTAGATAATTCACTCTCAGTATTTCCATAGCTGTCAAATGAGGAAAATGGGTTTAGGATCTGCGGACTTATTTTGAAATGTGAAAGAGCTTTGGGAAAGCCCTGGAACACATGAGGAAGTTCAGTTAGCTCTTGGCTGCTTTACTTGGTGGAGGATATTGCTTCTGCTTTCCACACGTCCAGGAAAGTCCAGTTGGAGAGGAAATTTCAGGATGTTTCTTCCCAGGTAGGGAGAGAAATACTTCTCCAGCAGGGAAACCATGGCATCAGGACTCAGTGTGCTTAGGGGAAGTTCTGCAGCAGGAAAAAATGCCACGTAACTCATGTGAGGGGCTGTAGCTTTTTCCCCCTCACTAAGTGGATAATAAACACCTTTCTTCAACTCAGTTTCTTCCTCATGAAGCTAGAAATAAATGATTCAGAGATTTATGAGATGTTTGGGAACCATAATCACAAACAGCCCCTTGTTATTTTCATATACTTGCAAACTCATCTCTACTGGCTTAAGAGTTCTCTAAATTTTAATAATAGCATATGAGAATGTAAAATTATTAATCCACTCAGCAAGTGTTCAATCTCTAATTCTCTGACAGATAAAAGGCCCAGTTAGATAGCTAGAAATATGTGCTTTATATATGAAAATAAAATAATTGTACCATATATATAGTAATAAACAATATATATAGTGTTGAGAAGTGATTTCACATCGAGATGGGACACAGTCTGGAAACCAAGTGTTCATTCTGGGTCTCTAAGAAGGATACTTTTCCTGGGGACTTAATAATGTTTGATGCTGTGACTTTACACAATGCTTAACTGTTACCCTAGATGCCTGTGGTGAAGATCAGACAGTGACAGTCCTGATTTTAAGAAAATCTTGGAAAGTGATATGGGTAATTGAGGTACCATTAGATTACAAGAAAGAACCTTGTGAGCCCTTCAGTAGAGTGAAGACAATTACATATAATGCCCTTGGAGAATACCCAGCATGAACAGTGGTACATGATCCCTATTCATCAGCTCCGTGGAATAAGGGCAGCCTTGTTTGATATCAGCAGAGGCAGGAGGGTGGTTTTTTTTTTTTTTGGTGGTGCGCGGGCCTCTCACTGTTGTGGCCTCTCCCGTTGCGGAGCACAGGCTCCGGACGCGCAGGCTCAGCGGCCATGGCTCACGGGCCCAGCCACTCTGCGGCACGTGGGATCCTCCCGGACCGGGGCACGAACCCGTGTCCCCTGCATCGGCAGGCGGACTCTCAACCACTGCGCCACCAGGGAAACCCCCTGGAGGGTGTTTTGTGTCCATCAGGATTGAGTAAATATCTTCACTTTCTGTTTAAGGGAAAGGAACCAAAAGAGTTAACTCTAGTTAACTCAAGCGAGATAAGGACTCAGTAAGACAAGAACCCCAGCTACATTTTGTCTGCTGTGTAGTGTTTACCTGTGTCACTCACAGCTCAAAGAATCATATGCCCAAAATTCTCAATGAAAGAGAGAGGCTAAGTGGAGTGAATTTTTAGTGGCCATTTCTTACAAAGCTGAATAGTCAAATCCTTTAGGTTTTTCCAGTGATTTTCCACATTATTGTAGATGAAAGGATGGTCCACACTGACCCTCTTGGCCTCATCATGTTTCCAGAGAATCCCTGCACCAAACCATGGAACTATGGTCAGTGGAATACCCATAGTTCACAGCTTGTTGTGGAATTTGCATCTTTCATTAAGGGTTACTCAGTGGATTAGAGAAACTGATAGTTTATTATTTAGCTCTCGTTTACAATTAGGTTATCTTTTTAAATAAATTCTTTGCCTAGAGTTAAATTCTAGGTCTAAGTTAGTTTATGCTAATTAAATCAGTCTTAAGTTGAATTCCACACATGATACAGGGTTCATTTTGTTTCACGCAATTATTTTAAAAACAAACATTTATTTTTTCATCCTTTATGAGGTATGATATTAGAGGGTAGGAATAACAATGGGTCTGAGGTGTAGTCCCTGCCTTGACGATGACTTCTAGGTCACTCCCAATATCAGTGCTGAAATTTTATAGTTACTGGTTTCTTCTGCTCCAGTAACTGAACTGACATCCAACTATGAATCACAAATCTGGTGGGAGCATCAGAGGCCAAGCTGTGCAAGTAAAGCCAGTACATTTGTGAAAAAGACAAATTCACCCCATTCACCAAAGTCACTACCACCATATAATTTACCCTTACTTCAGCTACGTGGCAACAAAGCAGAATGTTGAAAGCAAAAGAAGAAGAAGAAAGAAAAAAACCCACTTTTTTTCCCCAATGCATCCAAACCTTTTAAATCCAGTCTAGGTGAAAGTGGAAACAAAAGCTTTTTTGGAGAAGTCTGAAATCTTTGTCTAACCTCAAGGGTTAGGAATGACTCTTTCTGAGATTGCAGTTACAATGTAGAAACAGGCTAATAACAAGAATTGGTTTAATGAAAGGATTACAGGAGTAAGAGTTCAAAGTCCTGGCTTTGGGTTCCAGCTCTGCCACTAACTGTGCCGTCTTGGTCCAGTCTTTTAGGGTCTCTGAGTTTCAGACTTGCTGTTTTCACTGGTAACATGAAGATGATCTCTGAATCTCCTTCAGAGTAAACAGGCCCTGTTTCTGCTATGTGCAAAAAAGCATCCTGCTAAAAAAGGCATCATGTAAAATGTGATTCCTTCTAGGAACTGAAGGCAGGTAAAGATAAAGATATAATTAGCATAAACACAAAGTAACAAATTATGTATAGAAAAGGAATGGTTGGTATACTTCTGATGACATGATTACTTCTGGCTGGGGTGATCAGAGAAGCCTTCCAGGAGGAGGTGATATTTCTGCTGCAGCATGCACGCTCAGTATACCTGGCTAGACAGACAGGGGCTCAGAGCAAACCCCTGGGCCAGCAGAACCGCTTAAGAATAGGCAACGATTAAGGAAACACACCTGTTTTCAGAGCTCAGAACATGCCAATATGATTAGAATAAAGGGGTCTTGAGATCACATCAAGATGGAAATATAAGTAGGTGCCAGCTATAATAAAAAATAATTTTTGTGTACCACTTGACAGCTGACAAAGGCTTTGACAGAACATTATTTTATTTGAATGCCTTAGGAGGGCACCTGCTGTGAGCCCTCTCGAGAGAAGGAAAGACTTTTGATTTCTTTTCTAGTAACTACAGCCAAACCGCCTGATCACTCTTTTTTCTCTGTTATGGAGAGTGGAGAGTTGTGGCCTCAGCTGCAGAGGCCTGGGACCATGATTGGCTGGGGGCCTTTCTAGTCACGCTGAAGCTGCACTCTTGCAGGGCATTGCATGTTTTAGGTCTAGTGCTCAAGCATCACTGAGTTATATTTGACCGCAGACACCATATGTCCAGGGGTTTGTGACAACCTGCTCCTGTGGTCATTACAACTCCTAATGCAAAGCATAATAAATTTGCAGGCAACTTATTATGTACAAGGCTATGTAATATATTACAGTTTTTAAAAGTATTTGAAATGTGTCTCTGCTTTTAAACTTCTTCCTTGAAGAAAATCCTTTTCCCATAATAATCTGAATGTCTATTTCCTCCTCAGATCCTCAAGCCCAGCCCTTTGCCCTCAGCCAGTGACTTATGTTTCCTAACTCACAGAGAACAACTTCTTGCCCCTACAAAATAAGTGGCATCTTAATCTTCCCTCCCAGCCCAAGGAAAACTTCATCTGTCCTCCCTATGGGTATTTTATGCTTACGCCATGAATTCCTTGTCTTCCTGTCTCTTGGGGGCTGTTCTGTGAGTCGTCCCCTCCTTTCTCTTCTTTTTTTTTTTTTGCAGTACGTGGGTCTCTCACTGCTGCGGCCTCTCCCGTTGCGGAGCACAGGCTCCGGACGTGCAGGCTCAGCGGCCATGGCTCACGGGCCCAGTCGCTCCGTGGCATGTGGGATCTTCCCGGACCGGGGCACGAACCCGTGTCCCCTGCATCGGCAGGCGGATTCTCAACCACTGCGCCACCAGGGAAGCCCCCCTCCTTTCTCTTCTGATGCTCCCTCTCTCCTGGCCCCTGTTTCTAACACATAAACGTCATAGGTGCGTCCTTTTGAAAACAACGTAAACCTTCCTATACCACCAGCTTTTCTCTTAAGAAAAGTTTTCTGAAAATGTTTCTTTATCTGCTACCTCCTATTCCTTGCCTCTCATTTACTCCTCAGCTTAGTAAAATCTGGCTTCTGCTGCTATGACTTGAAACACTCACCCTTAGCTCAACATTGAGTTCTAAGTTGTTACATCACATATTTCCGTCTTAGGTTTAATTGACTTACCTTGCATTGGACTTTGTTGGCCACTGATCCCTTCTTGAAACTCTCCCCCACCCCCCACCTTTTTTCTCTGGCCACGGCTCCCTCTGTTCCTGCACTGGACCCTCTTCCTACTTAGATGTTGACATTCCCAACGTATTCCCTTGCTCATAATCTTTCAAACAGCTTTATTGAGATATAATTCACATACTATACAGTTCACCCATTTAAAATGTACCATTCAATGATTTTTAGTGTGTTTACAACGTTGTGCAGGCATCACACAATTTAGTTGAAAACATTTTCATTACCCCCCAAAGAAACCCCACACCTGTTGGCAGTCACTCCCCATTCACCTCCCACCTCCACACCCCAACCCTAGGCAACCGCTAATCTAGTTTTGTCTTAGTAGATTTGCTGGGCCTTGTTTTTGCTCACCCTATTCAAACTTTACTTGTAGGATCTCACCATATTTCCTGTTTTAGTTTGTCCTCACAGAACGGTTACTCTGAAATCTCTATGTCAAATTCAGGCTACACTCTTGACCTCAAGATACAGAGAGTCAGCCCTTTTCCCTCCTTCTTACGTGGATGCACCGCAGGTCTTAAACCGAACATCTGGTGGAGAGTGGTACAACCTTTACCTCTACCTCTGCAGTTGCCCAAACTAGAAGTCTAGAAGCTATGACAGACCCCTCCTTATCCATCCTGTCCTCTTTTACATATCTCTGGAGTCTGCCTTTCTTACTATCCTCCTGATGGTACCTTGCTTCAGTCCCTGTGACAAGCCTCCAGACAAGTCTCCCTGACTCTCCACCCCCAATCCATACACACTAATCTGATAAGGATCATTCTAAAATATAGATTAAGCCTTAAAACTTTTATTAGTCAGGGAGACATTCAGATTTAAGTGATCCCAACATAAGATGGGTTATTAATAACCAAGGATTTCTGTTCTCTCATGGCAAGAAGTCTAGACATGATGTAGGCTTTTCTGCAACAGCTCCACTGTGTCACTGCTGGGGTGATTGAGATAATCCTGGCGTTTCCCTCATGGTTACAGGATGGCTGCACCATTCCAGACATTGTGCCCAAATTCAAGGAAGGAAGGAGGGGAAAAGGGAGAGCCCGTCAAGGAAGGATATTCATCAGGAAATCAAAATCTTTGCTGGATGGAGGGCTTTCCAGTTAGATTTCTCCTTGCAGTTCACTGGTCAGAACTGTGTCACAAAGCCGTCTCTCACTGCAAAGGAAGCTTGGGATATGAGCTTTCATTTTTCCTGGCTTCTGTAGTAGAGGTAGGCAGGGAGAAAGGGTTGGATAAGCCATATTCCTTCCCTACTTAAAATCCTTCAGTGGCTTTCCACTTTCTTCCAGGTAGTAAAGTTTGACCTTCTTAATGTGACATCAGAGGGATCTCTATGCTGATGTCCTGGTGATGGTTATTCTCCAAGCAGACCATGACTTTTTGGATTATTGTTTTTGACCATGTTATTTCCAGCTAAGAAAGCCCTTCTTTGTCTTCCTTTTCTTTCTTTGGCCACTCACCCCTAACTAAAGCGGAAATACTCAGGCACAAAAGGCTAATTCTTGTTCTTCCTTCAAAACCCAGTTCATAGGTCATCTCCAGGGGACTTTCTTAGCTCCCTCCTCATAATAATGATAATAATTGAGTTTTTTAATTTGTCTCTCCTACAAGATTGTACCTTGAAGGTAGTCTGAATCCCTGGTTCGTAGCTCAGTGTCTGGTACAAAATAAGGCTCAGTAAATGTTTGCTGAAGGAATGAATATATTTGATGTTTTCTAAGTTAGTTTAATTCTCAATTCTCATGGATTCTAACTTTCCAGATATTTCTGTATCCTTCTTTTACTTAAAGGGAGACAGATTCTTTTCATTTTTTATTTCAGACATACTCACAGTTGCGCCTTAGTTAACATCCTGTGTTTACTTCGAAAATACGCAGATTCAGGCCCTTTGTAAAATGAGTTGAAAATATTCCCTGACATTTTAATTTATTATTGAAGAGATTTTTATACCTCTTCAATAATAAATAGGCAAATAGTATTAACAGAGATAAAGAGGAATGTTCCATAATAAAAAGACTGTTCAGGAAAACATAATTATAAATGTGTATCTACAGAGCTTTAAAATGCATGGAGTAAACATTGTCAAAATTAAATAGACAATTTTGGAGTCATAGTTGATGATTTTAACATCCTTCTCTCAGTAATTGGTAGCATATCCATATAGAAAATCAGTAAATATATAAGTGATCTTAATAACCCTATCAATTATCTTGACCTAATTGATATTTATAGAATGACATACCCACTTGACTCATTCCCAAAGACAGACTATATTCTAGGCCATAAGTCAATTCACAATAAAATTAATTTAAATTTGAAAGGGTTGAAATCATATAGAGTATGATCATACTCTGATCATAACATAATCAAACTAGAAATCAATAACAATAATATCTCTAGGAAAACCTCACATATTTGGAAATTAAATAACATGCTTCAGAAAATTCATGCATCAAAAAAGAAACCACAAGGAAAATTAGAAAATATTTTGAACTGAACGATAATGAAAACATAGTATCTGAAAATTGTGGGTTGCAGCCAAAGCAGAGCTCAGAGGAAAACATATAGCTTTAACTGCTTATATTAAAAAGAAAGGTCTAAAATCTAACAAACTTTCAACTTTAAGAAGCTAGGGGATAAAAAAGGAAAAGTAAATGCAAAATGAACAGAAGGAAGGAGATAATAAAAATAAGAGCAGACGTTGATGAAATAGAGAAAAGACATATAATAGAGAAAATTAACCAAGCCAAGGTTGGTTTTTTAAAATTATTTTTTAATTGAAGTGAAATTAATCTACAATGTTGTGTTAGTTTCAGGTGTACAGCAAATTGATTCAGTTATATATTCATGTATATTCTTTTTCAGATTCTTTCCCATTATAGGTTATTACAAGATATTGACTATAGGTCCCTGTGCTATACAGTAGGTCCTTGTTGTTTATCTGTTTCATATATAGTAGTGTGTATATATTAAAGTTGGTTTTTTGAAAAGGTCAACAAAGTTTACAAATTTCAGGCTAGACTGATCAAGGCAAAAAACCGCAAATCACTGGTATGACACATGGAAGAGAGGTTATAACTACAGAACCCACAGACATTAAAAGGAAAAGAGAATATTCTGTACAACTTTATGCCAAGAAGTTTGACAACTTAGATGAAATGGACAAGTATCTACCTATAGGTCTCTAATTATCCACTCATCCGACCTGTGCATATTTCATCATGTATTAGAACTGCTCTAACTCCCAGACCTTGAGTTCTGAAATATATCTTTTTGACCACATACCTGTCTATGCATCTCATCGTGAACTCTTAATGAGTTTCTTGCTTCCCTAGGTTTCAGCCTGTCAGCACTTTCTGATTTAACTTCACTTGCCTTTCTGCTCAGTAGAGACCCTTAATCAACTCTACAGAGAAACTTTCACTGTTATTCTCACTTTGCTCATGCAGTTAGTACCTCTGCCACAATGACTTTGACAATTACCAGATCTGAGTCAGTCTCTTTGACTGCATTTCTATTCTTGTGACTAGGAGGCCTGTCCTTACTGGACAACTTCACAAAACCCAGCCATTTCTTTTATTATGTTATCCAACAGTCATGTCTGTCCTTGAGTGTATCAGCTAGCTTCTGCTTTGTAACAGCAAACAACAATAGTTCAAACGTGAACTATTTAGCTCACAATTCTGGGGATTGGCCATTTGGGCTGTGCCCAACTGGGCAGTGGTTCTGGTCTGAGTCAGGCTTGGCTTATCACAGCCAGCCCTGAGTCATGCATTGTTGGTCAGCTTCTGGCTGACTCACAGTTTGCCTCTACATGGTCTGTCCTCTTCCATCAAGCCAACCCAGGTTGGTTCACATGCAGTTAGATTCAGGTTCCAATAGCAGCAAGACTGGAAGTGCACTAGGCCTCTTGAGGTGTAGGCTGTCAGCTCATAGATGGCCTCTGCTCACACGTTGTTTTGGGGAGTGGGGGAAATAGAGTCCTGATGGGAGAAGTTAAATAGTGTTGTGGCCACTTTTGCAATTTTGTAGCTAATCTTTTGATTTATGTCTAGTTTGCTGCTGTCTACTATCTCTAAAGCACTCATTTTAAGCTTTTTCTATCATTTTCCCTGGGCAGTCTTTTCTAATACCTTCACTTACATCTGTATAAAAATTACTTAGACCTGAAATTTTTAAGCCTAACCATTTCAACAATTTTGGGGGCTATACTTTCCAGTTTTAGAATATTTTCCATCACCCCAGAAAGATTTCTCATGCCTGTTTGCCACTAACCCCTGTTCCTACCGCTAATCTACAAAGCCATGAATCTGCTTTTGGTATCTGTGGATTTGCCTTTTCTGGACATTGTATATAAGTGGAATCATATAAGTGGAATCATATAATCATTAACATGCATGAAAGAAGCACCTGGCTTCTTTCATGCATGTTAATGTTCTCTAGGTTCATCCATGTTGTAGCAGGTATCAATAGTTTGTTCATTTTTATTGCTAAATAGTACTTTATTCTATGACTATACCACACTTCATTTATCCATTCACCAGTTGATGGACATTGGATTTTCCCCCAATTTTTAGCTATTATAAATAATGCTGCTGTGAATATTTGCTTGAAATCTTTGTGTGGACATATGTTTCTATTTATCTTGGGCAGATACCTAGGAGTAGAATTCCTAACTTGTATGCTAAGTATGTGTTTAATTTTTTGAGGAAATTGTCAAACTGTTTTCCAAAGTGGCTGTTTAACATTCTCAACAGCAGTGTATGAGGGTTCTAGTTTCTCGATATCCTTGACAATACTTGTTATTGTCTTTCTGATCATAGCTCTTCTAGTGGGTCTGAAGTGGTGTCGCTTTAATTTTCATTTGCATTTCCCTAATGACTAATGATTTTGAGCATTTTTTTCGTGTGCTTTTTAGCAGTTCAGAGGTCTTCCTTAGTGAAATGTTCAAATCTTTGCCTATTTTTATTTTATTTTATTTTTTACTTTATTGAAATACTGAGTTTAGTTCACATGTATATTTTTGTCTCCCAACCATTTTAATTTGTCTGATCACCATTACTACTATGTCTTATCACAACATTCTGTACATTCTTAAAACTGAGCAAATGTAGAGTTCCATCTTTAAAAATGAAACGGGCATTTTGGACAATACATTCGTTACAGAAATAAAATAAAATGGAAAGTTCTAGCAAACTAAATTATCTTCTTAAAGAAATTTCCTCCACTGCAGGAAATCTTGAATAGTCTCCTGGCCAGTCATCTGGAGCAATTCTTCACGTAATTGATGATTTTAATTTAAAATTTAAGTATTCAAATTCTTTATATATACCTCTTACGATTTTCTATTTTTTCTTGAGCCAGTTTGATAATTTGTGTCTTTCTAGAAATTTGTTCATTTTATCTAAATTGTCTAATTTGTCGGCCTAATAGTATTCTCTTTTGCTCCTTTTAATTTCTGTAGGGTTGGTAGTACTTTTGTTGGTTCCTTTTATGTTCATCCAGCCAGAAAGTTGGGGTTTGCTCTCCTGTTCCGTTGCACACTTCTGTGACTATGCTTGTGTCCAGGGCCAAGTGGCAGGAAGAGAAAGAATACAATGGGAGTTTGTCCTAGTTTCTTGGGATCAGAAAGGAAGGTTTCCTTCCTAAGAGTTTTTTTTTCTCCTCCTGTGGGATTTCTAATGTCACTGCTCATGGGATTGCTTGAAAGCTGAGGCTTAAGAGAACTCAGAGAAGAAAAAGATGGGGGATTTCTGCACTCCGAGTCTTAAGAATTCTCTTCTTCACTCCTCAAGCCAGAATGAGGGGACTTTTCCTGGAGCTGTCTCTGCTTCAGCTCAGTACCCAGCTCTGGGTTTCAGGCTGCGCTGCTGGCTTGCATTCAGTCTGGGGAATACTGGAGACCAAACATGGCAAACTCATCACTGGTTTGGTGGTACTTCGAATTCTGGCCTTTTTACTTCAAGCCTCTCGCTACTCTTTGCTTTTCAGGATCCTCAGAAGCTACTCAGTGCATTCTGTCCAGGTGTACAGCCATGCTCAGTAGGAGGCATGTGCTTGTTCTAATTTATTGTAACCAGAACCAGTCTGTTTTTTTAAAAAAAATTATTTATTTATTTATTTTTGGCCCCGCCTGGTGTTACGGCACACAGGATCTTTGTTGAGGCATGTGGGATCTTTTTTAATTGTGGCAGTGGGCTCATAGTTGCGGCATGTGGGCTCATAGTTGCGGCATGTGGGATGTAGTTCCCCGACCAGGGATCAAACCTGGGCCCCCTGCATTGGGAGTGCAGAGTCTTACCCACTGGACCACCAGGGAAGTCCCAGAACCAGTCTGTTTTTAATTAGTCTATCCACCCTCCTTAAGCCCATTGCTTTCCTTCTTTTATTATTTAGTTTTTGGAAAATCTCACAGCATTTTGCCATCTAGTTAAGATGATGTTGGCAGAGATGTGTATTGCTACTTATAACTCATGCAGTACTGAAGAGTTCCCCTATTTCATTATTATGCAGAATTTTTAGGAATATAACTTCAATACATTGTCATTTGAAAAAAATTTCTTTTCTTTTTGTTCAGTCTCGTCATTCTCCAGATTTTCCGGATTTCCCACTAATTCTTTTTTTTTTTTTTTTTTTTTTTTTGCGGTATGCGGGCCTCTCACTGTTGTGGCCTCTCCCGTTGCGGAGCACAGGCTCCGGACGCACAGGCCCAGCGGCCATGGCTCACGGGCTCAGTTGCTCCGCGGCATGCGGGATCTTCCCGGACCAGGGCACGAACCCGTGTCTCCTGCATCGGCAGGCGGACTCCCAACCACTGCGCCACCAGGGAAGCCCTTCCCACTAATTCTTGAAAACCAAGTAGATTGTGATACCTGCAGATTTTATTTACAAAGAGAATAGAACTCTCATATTAAGAAGTAATTTAGCAGGGGCTTCCCTGGTGGCACGGTGGTTAAGAATCCACCTGCCAATGCAGGGGACACGGGTTCAAGCCCTGGTCCGGGAAGATCCCACATGCCACGGAGCAACTAAGCCCATGCACCGCAGCTACTGAGCCTGCGCTCTTGAGCCCGCGTGCCACAACTACTGAAGCCTGTGCACCTAGAGCCTGTGCTCCGCAACAAGAGAAGACACCGCAATGAGAAGCCCGTGCACCTCAACGAAGAGCACCCCCTGCTCGCTACAACTAGAGAAAACCCACGCGCAGTGAGGAAGACCCAATGCAGCCAAAAATAAATAAATAAAATAAATTTCTATATATATATAAAAGAAGTAATTTAGCAGTAGACTGTTAAGTTTCAATAACTAACTGACCAGCTCTGGAGAATCAAATCCCTGACCTGACCCACTCTGTAGTGGCTGCAGCGAGGAGGCAGCAGGCCTCTGCGAGCATTTGCAGCAGATCTAGATTGTAACTCTCTTGTTTTGAAAGCTGGTGTAGGGCGTCCCGAAGGAATTACAGATATATTTGGGAAGATTTGGTGAGATTGTCCAACTTTTTTTTTTAAGTGAGAAGTCACAAATAGAAACTTAAAATTTAAAAAAATAAAATAATAATAATGAGGTCTAACTAATTTCTACTGTTCTGAAGTCCTTCTACAGGATCTTAACTCTTGGTGGGCATTCTGAGAATCTGATGAAAGCTCTGGTCCACATCGCCAGAAAAATTAGAACTACATAGACGTATAGTTTCTCACATACTTTCAGGTGCCTTCAGGGGCCCTCTTCATGCTAATCTGTGGATCCTAGGGCAGAGGTGGACCCCAGTTAAGAACTCCTGCAGTGAACGGACCAGATATCCTGCCGAGTTAGGGTCGCCCTGGTCAGTGCCTTGGTAGGGCGGATTGAGCTCAGGTGTGAGATGTGGTAGAAAACCTCCTGTAAATTACCCGTGATACTTGGAGAAATAGTAATTCACAAAGTTGTCGCCAGTCTACAACTTGAAATGCCAGCTCAGATCTTTTTCCTGCAGCCAGGAGGTAGGAGGTACCCTTCAGGCTGATGCAGTTGCTCCAAGTTTGTTTGTTTGTTTGAACTGAAGAAGTGTGTGTTCAGGAATATATGGGGCTACAGAAGCTCCCTGGGGAGATGTTTCTCAGCTCCCCTTCATCACGCTGCAGTGATAGGGCCACGTGAGAGGTGTAGTGGGGAGGGTCCTGACCACACGGAGAGGCGGTAGGGAGGGTCCTGACTTAGGCATTGAAGACCTGAGGTCAAGCCTGTTCCTTAGCTCACCTTGTGGGTAAGTCACTTATTATTGCTGAGATCCCCTTTCTCGTTTGGTAAACTAGAAACAGCAATGCCTGTTCTATCTTTTCTTTCACAATTTTATTTGTTTATTTATTTTTGGCCATGCCTCGTAGCATGTGGGATCTTAGTTCCCCAACCAGGGATCAAACCTGTACGCACCCCTGCACTGGAAGCATGGAGTCTTAACCACTGGACCACCAGGGAAGTCCCTCTGTCTTTTAACAGGACCTGTGAGAATCAGTGACAGTAATATATGTGATTTTTAAAATACCTAAGCCACTCAGATGAAAAGATAAAGGTATGCACAGCATAATAGCTATGACAGAATGGCACCCTCATTCACCACGCATTTATTCACCACATTAGATGATAGTAAATACCTATCATCTAATACCACAGGACATATTTAATTTCCCTGTGCTCCTGGTTGGGAAAATGGCCCTTCTATCCCTCAAATACTTTTTAGAATCTCTTCATTGTATATAGAAGAGAGAATAAAAGAAGTTCAGTGATACAGAATGAGGAAGTCAAATGATTTGTATGACATTTAGGTTGGAAAGATCAGTAATTGAGTAGTTTATATTAGTTTTTAAAGTGATAGTTAAAGGGAGCAGGATGATTTTAGGCTCTTTTGAAAATAGTGAGATCTCATCCTGGGCTGGAGATGACCTAGTTATGGGGAATGATAATAGCTGCCATTTTCTGAGAGTGTGCCTATCTTTATAGATGTTCTGTTTCATTTAATCGGCCCTTGCCCAGTGACTCCCAAAGCTGAAATCCCAGCCCTGGCTTTTACCTGCAGAGCCCATGCTCACAGCTACCGAGAAACAGGAAAGTGGGGCTGAATTACAATGAACTGAACTGCATTTGTCCTTCCTAAGGTTCATAGGGATCAGTGTTAATTCACAGCCTTTAACCTGGAAAACTGAGAATAACCTTTGAGCTTGCTGTTCAGGACTTAGAGATAGTGGTAATTGCCATCTGAAAGCAGGGTGGGGTCTCAGATAGAAGCAAGTTTTCTTTTTTTTATTAATTAAAATTAATTAAATTTTGGCTGCGTTGGGTCTTCATTGCTGCGCATGGGCTTCTCATTGCAGTGGCTTCTCTTGTTGTGGAGCACAGGCTGTAGGTGCGTGGGCTTCGGTAGTTGCAGTACACGGGCCCAGTAGTTGTGGCTCACGGGCTCTAGAGCGCAGGCTCAGTAGTTGTGGTGCACGAGCTTAGTTGCTCTGTGGCATGTGGGATCTTCCCGGACCAGGGCTTGAACCCATGTCCCCTGCATTGGAACGTGGATTCTTAACCACTGTGCCACCAGGGAAGTCCCGGAAGCAAGTTTTAACTTAAAGAAGTAAGGTTCTCTGAGCTCCACTTGTTAATTTTTGAAATCCTCAAAGAAATGAATTTCCATTATTTAATCTACTTTATGAGAGCTTTTTTCCCCAACATATTGGAATTTACAGTTTAAAAAAAATTTATTTATTTATGTGTGTGGTATGCGGGCCTCTCACTGTTGTGGCCTCTCCCGTTGCGGAGCACAGGCTCCAGACGCGCAGGCTCAGCGGCCACGGCTCACGGGCCTATCCGCTCCGCGGCATTTGGGATCTTCCCAGACCGGGGCACGAACCCATGTCCCCTGCATCGGCAGGCGGATTCTCAACCACTGCGCCACCAGGCAAGCCCTACATTTCTGAGTTATAAGATATAGAGCAATAAGATTATAACAACATGCAAATACAGTGCATTTTCTCCATTATTGTTAGAAAGAAAAATGTGCTGGTGTTTCCACAGATGCAGTCAGTGTATTTGTTAGGCTGAATTCCCCCTCATTCTGGGTCTGCTGGTTACATTACCGACGTGGCAGAACAGAAGAAAGCAAAGGCTGAATTTTAAGTAACATTTCTACTTGTTTAGACTCTCTTAAAAATATTCGGAATACCTAGCTATATGTCTGAGTCATCTGCTGTACTGGGTGGGAGGTAAAATTGGGAAATTTTGGCTGGCTACTGCTATGTTACAATTTCTCTAGAAACCTCAAGAAAATAATGGACTCAAGCATGCCTCGAGCTTTTCTCGGAGAAACTATGGCAACGGGCCTTTTAATTAAAGCTGAAGTAGTGTGTGTGGCTTAGGAAAACAGAGAGATGCTGCCAACTGATAGGGAGAGTGTACAGGAATAATCCAGACAACTAAAAAAAAATTCATCTTAAATCTGTTCGGTAATTCTTTGTTCTCTATATTGTTCAAAGAAATGGTAGGAAACTTTTTTACTGGATATCAGTATTTGACTTTGGAAATGTTATATATATATCTATTTAAGAGAATATAGTTTCCTGATCATTTTTTTAACATCTTTATTGGAGTGTAATTGCTTTACAATGGTGTGTTAGTTTCTGCTTTACAACAAAGTGAATCAGTTATACATATACATATGTCCCCACATCTCTTCCCTCTTGCGTCTCCCTCTCTCCCACTCTCCCTGATCATGTTTTTTAAGATTAATGTTCAAATGAATTTATATTTCCTGAGTACACGTTAACTGACAGATGGAAGGCCAGCCCGGAGGGCAGCCAACCTAGGGTGGTCACAGAATGGATGCTATTTCCATTTTGATAACGGAGGTTGTTTACATGCCCCAGTGGAATGCACTGGTGGGTCGAATGTCAGCAAATTATTAAACTGTTCCCCTCTTGAGCTGAACCGTTGACAGCCCACATTCTAGAATTTATAAACTCAGAGCATACCAAACAGTAATTTAAAAAACAGAAACTAAATGGAAAAGCAAGAGTTGCCATTTTTCTCAGATCAAAAACTGTGCTGTGGGCTTCTCTGGTGGCGCAGTGGTTGAGAGTCCGCCTGCCGATGCGGGGGACGCGGGTTCGTGCCCCGGTCCGGGAGGATCCCACGTGCCGCGGAGCGGCTGGGCCCGTGAGCCATGGCCGCTGAGCCTGCGCGTCCGGAGCCTGTGCTCCGCAACGGGAGAGGCCACAACAGTGAGAGGCCCGCGTACCACCAAAAAAAAAAAAAAAAAAATTGTGCTGTGCTAACATGCCCCCCTGCCCCAGTGATGGAGAGATTTGATCACCCTCTTTGCCGGAAAGAATTTGAGTTTATGCCTATTGTTTTGGTGCTTCCACTCACTCTTAAGAATGTACCCGTTTGGGGCTTCCCTGGTGGCGCAGCAGTTGAGAGTCCGCCTGCCGATGCAGGGGACGCAGGTTCGTGCCCCGGTCCGGGAGGATCCCACATACCGCGGAGCGGCTGGGCCCGTGAGCCATGGCCGCAGAGCCTGCGCGTCCGGAGCCTGTGCTCCGCAACAGGAGAGGCCACAACAGTGAGAGGCCAGCCTACCGCCAAAAAAAAAAAAAAAAAAAAAAAAAGAATGTACCCGTTTGGAAGATGAATTGTGTAGTCACCTGATAAGGGCAGTAGCTGGACAGGTGAGGAGCAGCTGATGAAATACAATGTCATGGTGACAAACATAAGGCAGGGGACAGGGAAGGAACTGGCTCTTACAATAGTTTGTTATCTGGTCTCCTTGCCTCTGGTTCCAGTCCGCCTCTTGCTATACTGTTGGCAGAATCAGTTACCTGTAGTCAGATCTGACTTCCCACACTGTCTGCCTGCGAGATTAGTAACTTTTTTTGCAGCCCCAGCTCCAACCACCTCCAACGGGTACATACCCTAAACTCAGACAAGGCTCAGCTGCCCCCATGTTCACTGTCCTGTGTTTTCATACTGTTGCCAGTGCTGGAATTCTACTCTTTTTCTGTGTGTGTGTGGTAATTCCCACTCCTACTTCAAAAGGAGGATTAAACATCGCCTCTTTCCTCCATTTATCTCACAATCCTCCTTTAATCCTCCTGAACATCTCCCTCCGGAACCAGAAGAGGACACCAGGTATGGGGACTGACACATCTGTCTTCCCAAAGCAGGTACTGTGTACTTTTCATCTTGTTTCTCCATAGCCTTGTGTGGCATTTGGCGTGTGATGGGTCCTTACTCACTGTGTGTTGAATATTTGACGTTCGGTAAATGTTTGATGAAACGATGAATGGGATGAAGTGGGTAAAATAGTTGGAGTCACTAGGGCATGTGTGAGAAAACACAAAGTATTTGAAGTTTGGTTCTGCTGTTTTCCCTCCTCTTCCTCATCCTCCTTGCCCCTCTGGGTACCACTGCTCTCAGGCTGTTTTTTTGGTTTCCCAGAGCACTTTCCTCCGGGTCTAGTAGGCTTGCCCTACCCCAAGTGCCCCTGATCTCCTACAACACCCTTTCCTCCCCAGACTTCTACCTTCAACTCCAGTCAGAATGCCATTTCCGTACTGAAGAATGCAGCTAGACATAATTAGAGGATAATCATGTCAACCTAATTCATTCTACGTTATAAAAGACTGACAGGGAGGTCCCAGGAAGTGTCTTAAATTTGGATTTAACTATACACGGGGTTGCTTGTCTGTTCAGGTTTCTGACTGAGTATATTACCTTCCCTTTCATGCAGTATATTAATGCCCTCTCTACACAGATTTTTATGCCAGGATTTTGGATTATGTTATTCAGTCATGACAAAGGAATATTTTGAGAGCTGCCTTGCCTGTGACCCATTTCAGTAAAATTACTGCCTTTGTTCAGCAGCATTTGTGCAATAATTTGAATACTTTTTTGCATCTTTTTTTTTTTTTTTACGTAAATGACTGAACGTTGAAAAAAATGACTCCTGATGCTGGTGTTGGGATATTAAATCTCATACAGCTAATGCACTTCGGACAGAGATGTACAAAATCATCAGGTGAGGCAAGAGAGTCAATTCTTAGCCTCAAATGTCTGCTCATGGAATTGAAGGCCATCTATAGTCTTTTATCACATAGGGAAAAAAAGCCAAAGCAAGGGACCTGTTTGGAATTCTGGAACTCTGTCCTTGAAGGTTGTGTGTAAAGGGGGAGCTATTACTAAGGATTTTTTATCTTATGTTTTAGTTTCTGGGCCTCCAACCTAAATATCTCTTATGTGACTTCTGCACATTTCATTTCTTCTGTGCTTTCACAAACACATTTTGTACAGAGGAGGGGCTGCCTGTAAAAGCTAAGAAAGATGTGCCTGGGTTTCCTTTAAGCTGCCCCATCTTGGATGTTATTAGCTCTTGGTTTAAACCGTTCTAGCAGCTGGAATCTCACCAATACACCAATACAACCAACTACAACTAATTTAGTAGATCCCAAGGTCAGGGCCCTGTAAGCCAGGCTGTGGCATAGGCCCTGGGTTGGGTACTGGCACCCACAAGAGGAGGCCAGAGGCTCTGCAAACCATCACCACTTTCCTTACCTGTTTTCCTTACCCATCTGGGAACCACCACAGCCTAGAGGACAGCTTACTCTGGACCGTTGGCTCTGAAGGGCTCAGTCTAACCAGAAGAGTGAACCCAGCTGACCGAGAGAGGCCTTCCATCAGAAACCTTGGAATAAAATCAAGTTGAATAAGACCTGCCGCTACCTTTGAGGAGCTCTCTTTTTCTTCTTCTTCTTCTTCTTCTTTTTTTTAATCTCACAGTGATGTGTAAGCCGATGAGAAATTTGTCATTCATTGAAGTTAGTGTGAATGCTTCCTTTCTTCTCTTCTTTGGCTGTACCTGCATTTCCCCAAGTTTCTGTGTCTTGGTTGCAGAGTCAAAGTGTAAACTGGGATTATTGTGTGTGTGTTTTTTCTGGCTCTACATTGAAGATTTTCATAATGGGATTGGGGGAGTGGAGAAAGGTAACAGGAAAAACTTTCTGTGTGCTGGTGTCTCTTCCTTGTGGAATTAAAGATTTAGTTGGGTAGCATTCGCTGTTACTGTTTATTTTAATATGATTTTAATTTTTGCATAGGTATTCAAATATTCAATAGTCAAAAATTAGAACATATAAAAATATATCAGTGAGAATTCTTTATCCCATCTTGTTCCTCACTTTTATTTTTATTTTTTTAGCGGTACGCAGGCCTCTCACTCTTGTGGCCTCTCCTATTGCGGAGCACGGGCTCCGGACGCACAGGCTTAGCGGCCATGGCTCACGGGCCCAGCCTCTCCGTGGCATGTGGGATCTTCCCGGACCGGGGCACGAACCCGTGTCCCCGGCATCGGCAGGCGGACTCTCAACCACTGCGCCACCAGGGAAACGCCCTGTTCCTCACTTTTTAGGAAATTTAGATAACCACTCTTCTTAGTTTCTTGTGAATCTTCTCATTATTTATTTTTCTATATACGAGGAAGTAGAAATTCATTTTATTTTTCTCTTATATGAATAGTAACGGTGTATGCTGTTTGCATCTTGTTTTACTCAATGCACTTAGCTGAACTTTCCATTAGGAGTATTCTGTTTCTTTTTATGGCAACATAGTATTCCATTAGATGCAAGCATATAAGGCAATTAACCATGCTCCTGTTACTGACACTTGGGAATTTTCTAATCTTTCGTTGTTTATAAACAATGCTTAAATGCAAAACCTTAGTCGTTTCACATGTGTGCAGATATTATCTGTAAGGTGAACTCTCAGAAGGAGAATTGTGGGGTCAAAAGTTATATATGTCCATTTTGATAAATGTTACCCTATGGCCCTCCATAATGGTCTGTTTTAATTACTGAGGCTTCATAACATGTTGTAGTCCTCTCTTATTAAAATACACTTTTGCTTTGCTATTCTTTTGAATGATTTCTTTCTTGCAGGTTGTCTAATTCTAAGGAAAAAATAGTATTTTTATTTGAGACTCCATTAAATGGGAATTTTGCTGAAGGAGAATGGAATCTTTATCATTTTGAGTTTTCCTGTCTAAAAACTGGTATCCTTTTCTATTAGTTCAATTCTGCTTTTGTGGAGGAGTGTTTTTCATGTAGTTCTTTAACAGTTTTGGCTAAGATTATTTCCAGTATTTTATCTTTTTGGTTGTGATTAAAAGTGAGTCTTTCTTTTCCATTACACCTTCAATTTGTAGTTCTGTACAAACTGTTGGTTTCATTATCTTAATCTTATAATCTTCTAACGTACTTCATTATTTCATGGTTTGTAGTACTTCTCCGTGGAGTCCCCTTGGGTTTTCCAGGTATAAAACACATCATCTGAGACTAGAGATTATTGTACATCCTCCTTTCCAACTTTCACATTTCTTATTCATTTCACTTGTATGTTTGCATCGGCTAGGACATCCCAAAAAATGTTAAGTAATAAGAGTAGGTATCCGTTTCCTGTTCCTGACTTTATGAGAATGTTCCTGGGGTTTCCCAGTGAAGCTTTTGGGTTGAAATAAATACATTTTATCATGCTTCAGAAGTATCCCTCTGTGCTGGTTTACCCTTGGCCTCCTGGCTTCACCTCGCCCTTGTATACTGTACTCCGGTGTGGAGCTGGGGCTCTGTAGACCACATTTTCCAGATGCCTGTGATAGCTGCTTCCTGATGGGATTGGTCATTAGGAGGGAGGAACACTTCCTGTCTCCTGTGCTCCTGGCAGAGGTGCCCAGTAGAGGCTCTCAGCACAGCCTCCAGCTTTTTCTCTCGACTTTGAGAACCAGCCTCACCTCTGCTCATAGGTACAGCAGGCAGGCTGTGTCCCTTCCAGGAGGTGTGAGCTCTCCTCTGAGCCCCTGAGGGGCTGAGAGCACCTGAGCAGTGGGCTCTTCTCACAGGTCCGAGCTCCAGCTTTGTGGGGCCTCTCCTCTGAGCCCCAACATTCTTGTAACCTGATTGCTTACCCTCCCTCCAGCTCAATGGGCATTAGCGGCTTCCTGCATTTGTTATTGCTAGGTTAACGTTCTACCTTTCCAGTCCTCTAGCACCTGTTTCACCAATTCCCTTTATTTAATCCCCTCTTTTGAAATACTTTCTGCTTTCCTGTAAGCACCCAGTCTGATGACTCAGCTGTTCCTGTTTTATTGAATGTTTTTATCAAGAAGATTTCCTGAAATTTTTTCCCCAATGCTTTTTCTGTGCCAATGGAGGTGATTGTGTGTGTGGTTTTTTCTTTAGACCCGTGAAATATAATAATGGATTTTCTAATGCTGGACTTTTCTTGAATTACTGTAATAAATCTCTCTTCATCATGTTGTATTTGTCTCATGGGCTGCTGATTCTACTAGCTGATATTTTCATTAAGATATTTGCATTGACATTTGTATATGAGACTGGTCTGAAGTTTTCTCTTTTTGGGTGGTCTGTGTCGGGCTTTCATTTCAATGCTGGCAGCTGCTTTGTAAACATTTGGGGTTTCCCATGTTTTTTCTAAGTTCTGGAACCATTCAAATAGCATTTAACATTAACCATTCCTGGTTTCTGTTATTTTATCTCATTTTATTTCTTAAAGTTTGGTGGCCTTCCTTTATGAGATTCTCTGGGATTGGTGCTTGTTTGGTATCATATAATGGGAGATCTATGATGTCTGATGCTGCATTAGCTGAGCTCGTTGAGAAGAGGTTTTGTGGGTGCCAGAGCTGGTCCAAACCAAGCTGTGAAACCCGTAGTGTGTCTTTGGTGTCCTTTTTTTTTTTTTTTTTTTTTTTTTTTTTTTTTTTGCGGTATGCGGGCCTCTCACTGTTGTGGCCTCTCCCGTTGCGGAGCACAGGCTCCGGATGCGCAGGCCCAGCAGCCATGGCTCACGGGCTTAGTTGCTCCGCGGCATGTGGGATCCTCCCGGACCAGGGCACGAACCCGTGTCTCCTGCATCGGCAGGCGGACTCCCAACCACTGCGCCACCACGGAAGCCCCCTTTTTCTTTTTTCCCCGGTACGCGGGCCTCTCACTGTTGTGGCCTCTCCCATTGCAGAGCACAGGCTCCGGACGCGCAGGCTCAGCAGCCATGGCTCACGGGCCCAGCAGGTCCGTGGCATGTGGGATCTTCCCAGACCGGGGCACGAACCCGTGTCTCCTGCATCGGCAGGCAGATTCTCAACCACTGCGCCACCAGCGAAGCCCTTTGGTGCCCTTTTAATCGCATGATCATTGTACTCATGTCTCTAAGTAATTCTCCCTCTTACCTGCTCCTCTTTTCTGTCCTATTCTGATGCCAGTC
Organism: Kogia breviceps; assembly: GCF_026419965.1. NCBI lineage: Eukaryota > Metazoa > Chordata > Mammalia > Artiodactyla > Physeteridae > Kogia > Kogia breviceps. Next base: position 64,415,615 of record NC_081319.1, read on the forward strand.
CCTGCTGAGGTTTCCTGCTACTAACTGGTACAGTTTTGGGGATATGACCCAAATGCTTACATTTTTAAAATTTTAAAATTTATTTTATTGAAGTATAGTTGATTTGCAATGTGTTAGTTACTGGTGTAGAGCAAAGTGACTCAGATATATATATATATATATATATATATATTTTTTTTTTTAATATATTCTTTTTCATTATGGTTTAGTTTATCACAGGATATTGAATATAGTTCCCTGTGCTATACAGTAAGACCTTGTTGTTTATCCATCCTGTATATAATAGTTTGCATATGCTCATCCCAAACTCCCGGTACTTCCCTCCCCGCCACCCCACCCTTGGCAATCACAAGTCTGTTCTCTATGTCTCTGAGTCTGTTTCTGTTTTGTAGGTAAGTTCATTTGTGTCATATTTTAGATTCCACATATAAGTGATATCATATGGTATTTGTCTTTCTCTTTCTGACTTCACTCAGTATGATAATCTCTAGGGCCATCCAGATTGCTGTAAATGGCATTATTTCATTCTTTTTTATGGCTGAGTAATGTTCTATGGTATATATATGCCACATCTTCTTTACCCATTCATCTGTTAATGGACATTTAGGTTGTATCCATGTCTTGGCTATTGTAAATAGTGCTGCTATGAACATAAGAGTGCATATATCTTTTTGAATTATAGTTTTGTCTGGATATATGCCCAGGAGTGGGATTTCTGGATCATATGGTAGCTCTATATTTAGTTTTTTAAACTGTACTGTTCTCCATAGTGGCTGCACCAATTTACATTCCCACCAGCAGTGTAAGAGGGGTCCCTTTTCTCCACGCCCTCTCCAGCATTTATTATTTGTAGACTTTTTAAAAAATATATTATTTATTTTCTTTATTCTTTTTGGCTGCATCAGGTGTTAGTTGCAGCACATTGGATCTTCGTTGAGGCATGTGGGATCTTTTGTTGTGGCGCTCAGGCTTCTCTCTAGTTGTGGTGTGCGGGTTTTCTTTCTCTGGTTGTGGCATGTGGGCTCCAGGGTGCATGGTCTCTGTTGTTGTGGCTCGTGGGCTCCAGAGCGCGTGGGCTCTGTAGGTGTGGTGTGTAGGCTCCAGAGCGTGTGGGCTCTGTAGTTTGCGGCACGCGGGCTCTCTCATTGAGACTCATGAGCTCAATAGTTGTGGCACGCGGGCTTAGTTGTCCCGCAGCATGTGGGATCTTAGTTCCCAAGCAGGCATCGGATCTGCATCCCCTGCATTGGAAGGCAGATTCATTACCACTGGACCACCAGGGAAGTCCTTATTTGTAGACTTTGTGATGATGGCCATTCTGACTGGTGTGAGGTGTACCTCGTTGTAGTTTTGATTTGCATATCTCTAGTAATTAGTGATGTTGAGCATCTTTTCATGTGCCTGTTGGTCATCTGTATGTCTTCTTTGGAGAAATGTCTATTTAGATCTTCTGCTCAGTTTTTGATTGGGCTCTTTGTCTTTTTGTTATTGAGTTGTATAAGCTTTTTGTGTATTTTGGAAGTAAAGTCCTTGTTGGTTGAGAAATGCTTGCATTTTAATAGCAGAATCATGAATGTGGTCATGACAGATTCTTGGGTCCTAGTACTTCATTTTCTGTGTCCCCTCTGTCTTCTCTTTTAGGTTCTCCAAAAGTCTGAGGTGAGGCATAAGTGTACCAGGTTGGGGAGAGTGCATCTTCCCATGGACTCAGTTAATAAGCTTTCCATTCAGGAACGTTAGGGGGTCCCCAGCCTTCTTTAAAAAACCCATCAGGGTCACCACATAGCAACTTTGGAGTAAGTAAAGGAAAAAATGGAATAACACCTTGTCAAGTTTCTGATCTCAACTTTAGCCTCCTGTCTCATCAATTATTTTTACCCTTACTCTGGCCAGCAGGCCTTTCCTTGCCCTTGACCCGTTTTTGAAGCCGTGACCCTGGCTTCTCACCCAGTGCTTCCCTCTCCCATAAACTGACCATCTCGTCAGTTGCTGTGCAGTGTCTCCTGAGCACGCTTCATGTTACCTTCATTGCATCCCTTGCTTTACGTCTGCATTCCCCTCCAGACTGGCCACTGCTGGGCTGCGTTCTGTGTCTCTTCACTTTTGTTTCCAGGGCTTACAGTGCTGCACATAGGAGGCCTCAAATATCTTAGTTGAATTATTGAATAAATGAAACCCAAGTAAATGTGGACACAAAGAAAGATGGATAGCAAATGGATAAATGGACCCTGAAGGGGCTTCAATACCATGTGCCAGAAACTGAAAGGATTTTTAAAAAATAGTTCACTTGCAACTGTATGAAAGCAAACATGGTGTTTTCATTCAGAGGGAATTTAATTTATATTTGATATGTTTACATTGCGGATGCTTTCCTGGCAACACACATTTTAAATCTGCTTACTCAGAAGATGTACATCAGAATAAGTCAGAAAGACAGTTTTCAAAATCTAAAAGCCTCTGGCGGCTTTATAATAATTCACCTTTTGTATCAGGAAATTTGTGTTTTTCCTTCCTGCTTCAGGAAATGATGATAGGAGAGGTAAGGGACACAAAGGGAGTAATATGGGGGCTAAGTATAGATCTTTGGGGAGATGGGCTGACCTGAGAGTGGAGGATTAAATTGAGGGGTTTGCAGGAAATCAAAGCTCTTTCCATGATGCCTCCACCTGCAAAGTGTAAATATAAATAGAACATGGGATTAGGTTTTGCTTGAATGTGTTCCCATCTTGAGCTGCTGGAAAAATTTTATCTTATTTTATTTTTTATAAATTTATTTATTTATTTTTGGCTGTGTTGGGTCTTCTTTGCTGCGCGCGGGCCTCCTCTAGTTGCGACGAGTGAGGGCTGTTTTTCCTTGCGGTGCGCGGGCTTCTCATTGTGGTGGCTTCTTGTTGCGGGGCATGGGGTCTAGGTGCGCGGGCTTCAGTAGTTGTGGTATGCGGGCTTAGTTGCTCCACGGCATGTGGGATCTTCCTGGATCAGGGCTTGAACCTGTGTCCCCTGCATTGGTAGGGAGAGTCTTAAGCACTGCACCACCAGGGAAGTCCTGGAAAAATTTTAATTGGCAAGTGCTGTTTGGATGACAAAGGGAGGAATTTCAAATTCCTTGGACCCACCTTAGCCACAGAAATTATTCCACACCATCAGAACACTGTTAACCTTATCTTACCCCTCCACTAATGCTACCTGCCCAGAGTACATCTCAGTGTATTCGTGTGTTCTTTATTCTTACTCTCCAGGTAGATATTTTATGTGCCAGTTTTTCTTATTGATGTACTAAATTATGTTTAGTCATGCTGAATCGTGTAGGGACAGTTTTGGAAGAGATTTGCACATGTGTCTATGCTTATTATTGAATTGCATAAGTGGTCAAAATTAATCTTTATAAAGAGTTTAGCATCACTCCAAAGTGAAGGAAAATTATTCGATGGTAACAGTATGAATTTGCTGATTTTATAACTTGGCTTCAGAAGTGTTTTTCTTTTTCACTTTATCCACTGTGATAGAAGGTTAATTCTTTTAAAATATTTTATTTATTTATTTATATTTGGTTGCGTCAGGCCTTAGATGCGGCACACAGGATATTCGTTGAGGCATGTGGGAGTTTTCGTTGCAGCGCGCAGGCTTCTCTCTATTGTGGCCTGCAGGTTTTCTCTTCTCTAGTGGCGCTTGGGCTCCAGGGCATGTGGGCTCTGTAGTTGTGGTGCGCAGGTTCCTGAGAGTTTGGGCTCTGTAGTTTGCGGCATGCAGGCTCTCTGGTTGAGGTGCGTGAGCTCAGTAGTTGTGGCATGCGGGCTTAGTTGCCCCGTGGTATGTGGGATCTTACTTCCCTGACCAGGGATTGAGCCCTGGTCCCCTGCATTAGAAGGCAGATTCTTTACCACTGGACCACTAGGGAAGTCCCGAAGAAGGTTAATTCTTACCTGTAAATCAATATGAGTGCTTCATTCTACCCACCAGAGCTCGTTTCTGTCTTCACTTGGTGGGGGATGAGGGCTGTGGGTGCAGGAAGGAGCCTGTAGGGGGTTGATCTTGTGGTTTCTTCAGACAAAGTGTCCTCCCCTCCTCCCCAGGGAGACTCTCCTCCTTTCCAAGGGCACACAATGTGGACACCCCTGCTGCCTCCTGTCCTTGAAATTGATGCACACTGGATCCCACGAAGATCCAATAAGGCTTTAGCTGAATGCTCCAAAACACGGGAGGTGGGAGGAGAGAGGGTCAAGGCTCTGTCAAGGGCCAGCCCAGGCCTTGCTGCCCAGACCTTTGGATCTCTTTTACCCTTTAACTCTCATTGTTTTTTGCTCTCTCTACATCCTAAGCACAGGTGTTTTCTCTTCTTGTCTTTGTCCTAGACTTTGCATCCCCCTCCCTGCCTCACCCCTAGCATCAGGCATCCCATGAAGGTCAGTGCTTTCTCCTTTTCTCATTCTCTGAGAAGGGCAGGGTAAGCTCTGGCTTATGACTGCTGGCTTTGACAGTCTCTGCAGGGTCTAGATGAGAAAGTCACACACTTCCTGCTTAATGCTGCTTTGACTGTATATTTTTGTGACCAGTTGGCCTCACATTACTATGCTAAGAAAGCTTTTAAAATTAGCCAACCGTAAGGGTACCCAAATGAATTATCCTTAATCCCTGTAAAAAATACATACAAATACAATGTCAACCAATTCAATCAAAGTTTGGCATGAGGTGGAATGTTGCGGTTCCCCTTCTCCTTCCTCATGAGATTAAGGGAATAATTTTTTTTTTAAAGCAAGCATTTGAATTTTGGGTTTTTCTTTAAACTCAAATGGCCACATATAGAACTTGGTAACCCCCACAATGCCCACAGAAGTGTGATGCTCACTTTTCTGTCCGAGGTGTTCTAACCACACAGGTGAGAGAATCAGCCCATTCCCATCGTGTAAGAGCAGAGCCTCTCATTTTAGCCTCCCTTGATTTGATTGTTTTTTTTTACTGCAATGAGAAGTTATTTAGGAACATTTTAGGGCACAGAAGACATGGTGAAGTGAGAGACCGTTTCTCCACTGTGGAGGTAGTCCATACTTTTGATGATTACATTAAAATAAGTGAGATATGTGTTCAAAAACAAGAAAAGATCACTTTTCTAGTTTGGACATTTTCAGTGATAAAAAAAAGTCTGGCTTTCTAGATATGTTTAATTTATTGCCTTTGTCACATTTCCTCCACCAAAAAGAATATTAGTAGAAACCTGAGATGACCAAAGCTGAGAAGAAACAATATAACTTGTGTCAGCGAGACACTGTCCTCTCAGATCTTCTTGTTTGAGCATATTAAGAATGTTCTCAGGTTGTCCTTGAACACAGGAAAACCAGAACTCTTTGTGTGTGTGTATATATAAATATATATCCGTATCAGTATAAAAAAAAGGTAGAATTAGTTTCCATCCAGTGGTGGTCTGGAGCCAGCTTCTATCAGAGGGGGAGCCACTTGTATTCATCTCTTTCCCATTGTGTGTTGAGCGTTCAGTGACATCATGGCCGCGATGGGAATACTTACACCATGGAAATTGGCAAACACTCCATCATAGACTCCCCCCAACACCCCGCAACCAGTGAGCCCGTTTACCAGCAGCCACTGTCTCCATCTAATCTAGGGGAAAAAATCAGATATTCCCAAATAAGCACCTGCTAGTTACAAGACTGGTTACTGGAAAACAGAACTGTAACAATAAGCCAGTTAATATTTCAGTGAAATGCTTATTGAATTTTGTATATTTATTTCTATCCCTTTACCTTACCCAACTCAATGATTTCTGACAGTTTTTTAATTGATTGCTTAGATTTTTCTGCTACTCAGACACATTCGTAAATTATAACTTTGACTTTTTTTTTTTTTTTTTACTAATGCTCACACTACTTATTTTTTCTGTCCTATTTCATTAGCTATTGTCTCCTAAAAATTTTAAAATAATTGTGATAGTGAGTACCCTTGGCTTGGGTTTACTTTAAGGTAATGCCTTTACTATTTCACATTTATCATAATGTTTGCTGTTAATTCCTGATAGGTAATCCTTTTAAAATTTAGGAGGTTTCCTTCTATTTCCATTTCACTCAGTTTTTCATCAACAGTTGCTCTTGAATTTATTTGCAATTTTGGTGTGCCTGTTGATATCATTATTTTTTCTTTAACTTATAACTGTAATAAATTATGATGATGGGTTCCCTGTTGTTGAATCAGCCTTTAATCATTGGAATAAACGATTTCATCTTGGAATGTTATTGTTTTCACTCACTGCTGTAGTTTTGGTAAGATTTCATTCAGGATCTTTCTATTTAGCTCCCTGTGTTAGATTGGTGTAGTTGTTTCTTTTCTTGAATTTATCACGTTTTGTTTTTACACTGTTAGCATCTTGAAATTAAGAAAAAATTTCATAATTTTCTATTCCTTGGAGTAATTTGAATGATAAAGTAATTATCTGTTTTAAGGTTAGATAGAACTTGAAGGTGGCCCTTTTAGCATAAAGTATATGAGAGTGTGAACTGAGTTAGTGCTGTTGGGATGTGTTTCCTGCCTCTGTAAGTTGACAGTCATTCTCCCGTTCTCCTCCGATTCTGTGGAATAAATAATTTTTTGTAGCCATTCTTCTCCGCTGTGGTTCATCAAGCTATTGGCTAGTCCTTCCATCAAGGATATATACCAGGTTGCAGTTAGTTTCACATCTCTGTTCTCTGTTTCTTCAGTTGTTTCTTTCAAGGTGTCTTGAGTCTTTGTGACACTTCTGTTTTGTTATTCAGTGTATCCTATTTTGTTTATCTTGGCACACAGGTCTAGAATTTTCACTGGCACACTTCTTGGTCAGTAATTGTGGGTCAAAACTTTTAGCCAGAACACAAAATACAGACAGACCAGAGTGGGGTAATTGTTATATGTTGTAGTAGCATATGCTTAATATGCTACAAAACCCTCTGTGACTGGGAGAGCTTATGGCAAAGTGCACTGGTGCTTATCAGCTTGAAGTATATATACTGCCTGGGATCTACGCTGGCATATAGCATACAGGAAACACAGAAATTTTAATTGTTAATGGCAGTAGGAATTTAGAGTATATATATATATATATATATATATATATATATATGTATTTTAATATATATATATTTATTTTTAATTTTATTTATTTTTGGCTGAGTTGGGTCTTTGTTGCTGTGTGAGGGCTTTCTCTAGTTGCGGCCAGCGGGGGCTACTCTTTTTTGCAGTACGTGGGCTTCTCACTGTGGTCACTTCTCTTGTGGCAGAGCACAGACTCTAGGCCTGCGGGCTTCAGTAGTTGTGGCACATGGGCTCAGTAGTTGTGGCTCACGGACTCTAGAGTGCAGGCTCGGTAGTTGTGTTGCTCTGCAGCATGTGGGATCTTCCCGGACCGGGGCACGAACCCATGTCCCGTGCATTGGCAGGCGGATTCTTAACCACTGTGCCACCAGGGAAGCCCTAGAGTATATTTTAATTTTTATTTATTTATTTATTTATTTATTTATTTTATTTATTTTTTTGCGGTACACGGGCCTCTCACTGTTGTGGCCTCTCCCGTTGAGGAGCACAGGCCCCGGACACGCAGGCTCAGCAGCCATGGTTCAAGGGCCCAGCCGCTCCGCGGCATGTGGCATCTTCCCGGACTGGGGCACCAACCCATGTCTCCTGCATCGGCAGGCGGACTCTTAACCACTGCGCCACCTGGGAAGCCCTAGAGTATATTTTAAAAGGGATATCTATGTATATATATCAGGGGTCCCCAACCCCTGGGCCAAGGACTGGTACCAGTCTGGGGCCTGTTAGGAACTGGGCCTCACAGCAGGTGGTGAGCGGTGGGCGAGTGAGTGAAGCTTCATCTGCCGTGCCCCATTGCTCGCATTACTTCCTGAACCATCGCTGCCCTCCCCTGTATCCCGTCTGTGGAAAAATTGTCTTCCACGAAACCAGTCCCTGATGCCAAAAAGGTTGGGAACTGCTGATATATATAATCTATTATTTAAATTAATATTATAATTAATATTAATTAATTTTCTTAAATACATACATACTCATACATTTATATCCATATATATCCCTTTACATAAAGGAAATTATTTTAGAAACAAACTGTATAGTATAATAATTCAGTGCTCTTTGGGTGGAATTGAATAGGGGCCATGTGAATAGAAGTCTTTATGCCTAGAATAAAAGTCTTTATTTCATGTTATAATGTCTATCCTCTTTAGTATATTCTATGATTATTGGTCCATTTAGATTTTTTCCTCTTTTATATGTTAAAGATAAATACACAAGATAATGAAGGTGTCGTTTTCTACCAGTAGTCCTCACAAATTTGCCTATATACTCCCCAGTAAGATATAAGTATGTACACTCAATATATATATGTATTCTTTTATAAATTATATACACATACCTCTATGTTAATGTATTATATATATTATAACAAACTTCATTTGGAGAAAAATGTAAACATTCTTAATTTTTAAAAAATCTTTGCTTAATACTGTGTAATTCAGCAATTCAAATGTCAATTATTTTAAGCTCAATTTATTTTAATATTTGGTTTTAGCCATTGTTATAGTTGAAAAAGATAACAGGAAAAATAGATTCAAATGGAAAAAGTGCACTGGTAACTGCTCTTACTAAAGATGACATTCATTTTTCAATTTCATTTGCTGATTATGCAAAATTATTTTAAAATAAAATTTACTAGTAAATTTTCATTTTTCCTGATGTCAGTTTGTTTTCTTATAAATGAATCTGATGGAACTGATTTTTGTGTTTTTAACAAATGTTGCCAAAACTCACTGAAAATCTTCATTTGGGTGGTTTTAAGCAGATTGAAGAACTCTCTTGAAAAATTTAAAAATCTGTAAAATTAGAGCTTTTCTAGGTAATAAACTTACATTTTTTAGGAGAACAAAGTCCTGTGTTGGTAGAATTGTGTCCGAATATCCATATTCAAAACACTCATTCTAGTCTACAAACTTAAAACTGCAGTTACTTTCTCATTTGTTATCCAAACATCACCTTTATTTGTCTGATTTGTTTGAAAATATCTGCTACTCATGGCTTCCTGTCATCACTTAGATTTAGAAATTTTGGAATTCTTGTCTTTCCATAATATGAAACAGCATAATTTGCTTTTAAATTTGATGACTCTTTTAAGTGCCTTTAAAGATAATCAATACAAGTCTATGGTACACAATTTTTACACTCATTTGTATAGTAAGAACTGTGATTTTTCCTCAAAGTTCATCCTTCCCTTATTTTTGTAATATAAATGCTGTGGTTATAACTGGGCATATGGTGAACTAGCGACAGCCTCCATTTCTCAGCCTCTCCTGCAGTTTTGTTCAGTTGGATGTTAGCGGAAGCGATGCACGCACGTTGCAGGTTGAGTCCTTGAGAGAGAGTTGCTTGTCTCCTGTGGTACCTTCCTTTCCTCTGTTTGGAAAGCAACTGTGGTGGTGGGTGACCAAGTTCAACCATGTGGACAAGGCATGCCTTTGGGGAAGGCAGAGCAGCAATGGAGTAGGATCCTGGTCCTTGGCTGATCTCATGGGTTAGAGGCACCTGGCAGCCACAAGAATTAGCCGCGAGGAAGATGAATTTCTACCTTGTTTATATCACCGTAGTTTTGGATTTATTTGTTACAGTAATGGGCTTGTATTTTACTGTATTTTTCAGCTCATTATAATGTAGTAGAAAGAGTATATTCCTATTGTTTTTACAAAAATTTTTGTGTTTCTGTATTTTTATAAAAATAACCATGTTGATTAAAGTGGAACAGAGCAGATTGTTCAGATAGATGTATATCCAAGTATATGTAGAGATTTAGTAAATGATAAAAATGGCATTTTGAATCAAAAGGGATGGATTGATAGTTGCTGAGGCTGGGTGGTGGGTACTTAGAGTTCTTTATGCTCTTTTGTTACCAACCTGGGTCGTTGGACTCTTTAATCAATAGAAATCGATAAGAGGCCAGACGAGAAATTCAGTCAAGGTGTTATTGAAGTTCAAGCAGCAGCTGGAGGGAGGGAAAACAAGTAACAGGTGCCTTTGCTCAGTCTCTGAGATGGAGCAAGCTGGTCCCTTAAATAGGGTTTGGGTGGGGGCAGTTGGATGGGTGGGGCCAGAGGGGTGGCTCAGGTGGGCTGCCCACCCCCTTGGTGGTGGCCCCCCCCCCTTGGTGGTGCAGGGATAATGCACAGTACCCTGCTTTTGCTCCCGGCACCTCAGAAGTTGATTCTTGGCCGTTTTGTTTCTTATTGTTCATAATTTGCCCCAACTGGGCAGGGCAGGGTGTAGTTATTTTTAGTCCCTTATAGTTTCTTTGTATCTGTTGCTGGGGGAGACGTTTGTCCAGGTGCATGTGCAGGTGTTCAGGTAGAGGGCCCCAGGTCCCAGCTTACCTGACTTCTACTTTCTTTTATATATTTTGAAATTTTCTATAATAAAAAATAAACATTAAAAAAATTAAAAATAAATAAAATTAACCCTGGAGAAAGAATAGATAATTCAATGGATGATATTACCCATTGGAAGTAAAATTAGTCTATACTTCACACTATAGTTAAAAATTAATTTCAGATGGATTAAAAATAGGCATGTAATTAATTCCAGATGGATTGTAAATGTGCATTCAAAGGAGGTAAGGAATCGAAGAAGATATAGGAGAACATTTTGCAATCTTGCAAGCTGGGAGAAACTTCCTAGGAAAAAACAAAATTTAGAAGTCATAAAGGAGGCGGGACGGATGAATTAGGAGTTTTGGATTAAAATATACACACTACTATATATAAAATAGATAACCAACAAGGACCTACTGTATAGCACAGGGAACTCTATTCAAGGAACTATACTCGATATCTTGTAATGACCTATAATGGAAGAGAATGTAAAAAAAGAATATATATTCATATGTATATGTATAACTGAATCACTTTGCTGTTAGTTCCTGAAACTAACACAACGTTGTAGATCAACTATTATTTCAATAAAAATTTTAAAAAAGGAAATCATAAAGGAAAAGATGGGCAGTTTTGAGTAAAAGAATTGTAGACTTCTGTACTGTAAGATTAAAAGGCAGGTTGTAACCTAGGCAAACATACTTGCTGCATATATAGCAAATAATTGTATTCATATTATATAAAACGCTTCCACAAAAGCAATATGGCACATACATACAATTTGTAGAAAAATGAGTAAAGGATGTGAATGGCCAATTCAAAGAAGAAAACATAAAAAAGGCTGATAAAAATATGAAAAGATTTCCATATTTTTTTTACTAATAAAAAACACAAATTAAGACTTGTTTTTTATCCATCAGACTGGTAAGAAATAAAATGATTGATACTCTCCAGTGTTGATGGGGATAGGAAGAAACAGGGCTTTCAGAGCATTGCTAGAAACCTGGTTGGTTCAGCATTTTTAGAGACACATTTGGTGGTATCTTTACAATGTAATTTTTCTGTGGCCTGGTAATTCCATTTCAAAGTAAAGATTTAGTTAAAGATATATATATGTCTTGTTTATTGCACTGTTTATAAAAGAAAAAACCTGAAATATCCTAAATTTTAAACAATAGGAGTATAGCTAACTAAAGTATGGCATACCAGTATACTGGAAAATTATTCAGCTGTTAAAAATAATGTAAATCTGAAATGCTATCTCTATCATTGTTAGATAAAAAGAGCAAAGTACAACCCAATATGTTATAGCAAGATCCTATTTTTGTTAAAAATTATTGTTTATTTGTCTGTAAATATCTGTGTAAGCATAGGAAAAAAATCAGGATGCTATTTACTAACTTCCCAGATATTACTCTGGAGAGATGTGTTTCGAGGTACAAAACAGGGACATACATTGATTTATATACTTTGAAAAGAGTGTGGTATACTCATTTGGGAGGGTTTAACTTTCTAATTTGTTCTTGTCTGCAATTTTTTTTTTTTTTTTTTTTTTTTTTTTTTTTTTTTTTTGTGGTACGCGGGCCTCTCACTGTTGTGGCCTCTCCCATTGCGGAGCGCAGGCTCCAGACGCGCAGGCTCAGCGGCCATGGCTCACGGGCCCAGCCGCTCTGCGGCATGTGGGATCTTCCCGGACCAGGGCACGAACCCGTGTCCCCTGCATCGGCAGGCGGATTCTCAACCACTGCGCCACCAGGGAAGCCCTTGTCTGCAATTTTTAGACAACTAGATCTTTAAAAAAGAAAATCAAACCCCAAACTTAATGAGAATGGACTTTGTGCCATGTACAGGTAGGAACAAAGGACAAAGGAAAAAGAAGCCTGTTTCTGACTTCCTATCCACAAATACATTTTAAATGAGTCAAACTGTGATAAATGCTGTTTTTAAAAAAAAAAGCTACATTGAAATAAACACCACTTTAATCAGGCTACTGGGAAAGTCAACAGGATCATATGATCTAGGTTAAAAAGTTCCTAGCCTTTGCCCAAATAAGTGCAAGAAGGGGTAACCAAATCTCTTTAAAGCTTTTAGCTACTATTCAATAACATCATCTCAGGAAAAACAGTCAGTACAAGGTGACTTCTAATGCAGAGATTTTGCTGATGTCCCTGTGATATAGGTCAAAGACAGAGCAGAAATGCCCCTTGATGCTGCAGCTACCCCCAGACTGGACTAGCTCACGTCTCTCAGTGTCTGATTAGCTGTTTTTGTTTGGCCCTTGGTCCTTTTAGCTCTCTGCTCCTTATTTGTCTTTAATTAGTATCAGTTATCAGAAGATATTAGGTTGTGAAAACAGTTTTTTTCTTCTTGCTGATGAGTCAGTCTTCAGGGTAAGCAGACTTTGAGAGTAAATGTGCTGCCGGAAAAGCATTAAAGACTTGGAACACAGACCAAGTACACATTCAGTTAGTTTCTTTGGGGGCAAAGATTCAGCCTTCAGAGTGTGAGTAGGAGTGCCCTGCACATCCCCAGTGGGGACTGATGATACTTCGGCGACATTTCTGGTTGTCGCTGTGTGTGCTGGAAGCTTGTACCCATCAAGTCTCTGGCTTGCTTCCCAGGCATGTGCCTGGGGCTTGGTGCTGAGCTTGGCAACCATCCATTCCCTACTCCTGGCCCAGGGCTCAGTAAATGGCTCCTCCATTTCTCTGTGCTCCTGCTGTAGCTCACCTTTGGGACTTGAAATCCTGCCCTGAGTAGTGAGCGCTGATCAATCAGAACAGGTGCCGACGGAAAAAGGCTGATGCCTTTTATTTACTAGACCCTGGAGGAAGTTTGGGAGCTCAGAGTGGGAAGGAGGTGGGCAACAGAGAGGACACCCAGGGGTCTTGGGGCTTCTACCCCTTAGGGCCACCCAGGCCCCTCTCTGCCTGAGCTAATCAGCCGGTGCCCTAATACTCCTGCACACCTGACTGGAGCCTCCCACGGCTGTGCCCACCCACAGGATCTTTGCCTGTATAGACTCGTGACCCTTGGCAGACCTGGTTGCTACACCATCTGTCTCGTGCCTGAGTTGTCCTGAGTCATATCAGCCTCAATTTAGGAATTTCTCATGAAACAATATCATATTGGGATTAAGTTGGACCCTAAGACTGAGCTGTTAATTGAGAATAGCTTGTTGGGGACGCTGTTGATATAACTGTACTTGGAAGGTTAACCTAACCAGCCTTCTTTCTTTGTGTAGAGTGTTAGTTATTCAATTTGCATACACATTTAGGTCTTTTATTTTGTCTTGGTCATATGTAGTCCGCTGCCCTCGCCTGTGTCTTGAGTGGTTTCTGCTGCACTGTCTGATAAATGGACTTTAGTCTCTTAAAGACTCTGATTTTGTAACAGGTATTGAAGATGCATACGGACGCCCTTGAAAAGACTGAGTGACCACTTGCTAGGACTTTGCTGTGACTTGTTGCAAATGAGCACAAGTTGGATTTTTCCCCCCTTTCCTATTTTCCTTCTTTCCTTTCACATCTTCGTTTTCTCCTGCACACTCGGTGAGCACATGGCGTCACGTCTCCTCTGCCTTTCCTCCCCATGCCCTTTTTTGTTGTTCCTTTGGGCTGCCTCTGGGCTGCCTTCTTTCTTAGGACCGATGTTTATGACCTCTGCTTTGTGTGGCTGTTTACCACTTCAGTCATCTTGCTGTTTGGGTGCTGTTTGGCATCTTTGTTGTCTTAGCAACTGGGGAGTTGTAAACGCTCCACAAAACAGGCTTCCTGTTTTATATTATCTAGCTTTTTATCTTGAAAAGGACGGTGTCTCTGGCATACTCCTATTTTAGACTGACTATTTCGTAGACACAGTGGCTGGTTACTGTCTGTGAGTGGGTAGCTCACAAAAGGCTGCCTGCAAGCCTACCGTGCTCCTATCTAAAGAATCATCTGTGAGACTCCCTCAGTGTGTAATTACAAAGGCTGGGTTATGATTTGCTGGTTGCTTTGCTATTTATAGAGACTGCCACTGCACATGACTGTCTGCTCCCAGAGCTCCCGCTGCAGGAGAGCAGATGGCGATGACTCTCCTGTTTTGCCCTCCTTAGCCTTGCTCTAGACCTCCATCTACCCCCCACCTCACTTCCCAGATGCCTGCTCCTTCTCTATCCTGATGCTACCTGTGTTTGATGTACATACTGCCCAATGTTTTGCTGCTGCTGTCATTTTTTGTACTGACGGATTTGCTGTCCCCAGAATCTCTTTACTGTTGATTCTTTGCTGTCATTGGATGTTAAATATGGCGCATCAATTATTGATGGCGCTGCTTTGGAAATCAGACTTCATGTTTGTTGCAGGTCAGTTTCCCAGGGAAATAGACTTTGAGATGAAAATTACCTGCAGGAGATTTAAGGGGAGGGTGCCCTCAGGAAGAACACTTAAAGGGAACAGGGAAGCAGGATCCGGCAGAGGAGGAAGTTGAATTGTGATGCATATGCAACAGAGGCCTCAGCTGATCCCACAGGGTGTTCTGGAGCTGAGGGGCCCTTCAGAGTTGTTTCTAACTGAGGCAACGACTCGCCATTTCTCCTGACCAGCGTTCGCCCTGGAAGAGGGGGTGATGGTGGCCAGGCAGCTAGTGCTCAGGCTGAGGGTAATTCCCACATAGGGGTTCAGCTAAAAGCCAGGGGCTGCCAGCAGTCTTAGCATATGGCTCATGAAGCTGGAGTTTGTGAGGTGCCCCACAACATCCACTAAAATGCCCTTTTTCTAGTTTTGAGTAAGCAGATGCAATTTCTACCCTACTTTGAACTTGATTTTAATGTGAACGTAATGTAGGTTCCATATTCTGAATCTTTTAAAAGCCAGGCATACTTATATTCTTTTTATGGTTCATTTTGGTAAAAAAAAAAAAAAAAAAAGATGAATTCCATCAACAAGGCCAGTTTCAACAGAATAAGCCTTGCCTTACTGGACAACCACTGCCCATAAAATTCACTGTTGCTCTGTGCTGATGGCTTTATCTCGAAAAACCAAAGCAGGAGGTGGGAATGGTGAAGGCGTGAAAGCTGTCGTATCAAAAGCTGTGGGGTTGATAAATTTGTGCAAACCTTTGGCTTGGTGGTTATAGTCCAAATATAAAAAAATCATCGGGGAATAGGCATAATCCTTATAAGAAAATAATGCAAGTGCATCCTTTGATAATATCATCTATGTGTTTGATGAAACAGTGTAACAGATGTTGTTAAATCTGTCTGTGAAACCACAAACAGACGGAGTAGACCAGGCTGCCAGAGGGATATTAGACTGACCTGTATATTTCACAGACCAGGTTGTTGGGGCAGAGCAGAGATGAGCCGACCCAAAACGCCGAGTCAGAGTTACTTCTCAGTCTATGAAAGAGGCAGAGTGCTCCAGGCCCTACAGGATACTGCAGAGCAGGGGTTGGCAAAGATTTTCTGTAATGGACCCCCTGTTAAGAGATTTTTGACTTTGCAGGGCATGTGAACTCTATTGCAACTACTCAACTGTGCTCCTTTCTAGCGCAGAAGTAGCCATGGGCAATGAATGGGAGTGGGTATGGCTATATGCCAATATAACTTTGCAAAAATAGATAGTGGGTCAGACCTGGCCTGAGTGCTATAGTTTGCTGACCCCTTATGGAGAGGGCGGGTCTGGTTGCCTGAAGGCTCTATCGTAGAGCAGATACTTGCTAAGACTTAGGCAAACTTCTAAGTGTATATTTTTCTTTAATCTCTAAAATGGCATTAAAATATTTACCTCCTAGGAATACTACAAGAAATAATGAAGTAATGTGTGCTCGGTGTTTGGCACATGGGAAATGCTTGATAACTAGAAATTATTATTATTTACGCAACTCTAAAGAGTTAGAGTTGGGTGAAGTTAACCAGCTGAACAGTGTTGGGAAAGTGTTCGAATAATGGGGCTCAAATTATGTTTGGCTGTGTAACAAGACATGTGTAGGGAACTCTCTTTGTCTTAGTTTGTCTGAGGCCCCAGGAGTTGTAGTTGGTGAGACTCACACTGCCAGAGAGAAGAGGACTAGCAAAGGAGGTGGCTAGCTGGGGAACTGGTTTTGCGACCAGCTCTACGGCAGAGTCTGCTGCACTCACTGACACCGGTGTTCTTTTTGTTCTGGCCACGTGGCCTAACCACGTTTTTCAGCTTCCCTTGCAGTGCAGTGATTGCCCACATAAATAGGTTCTGGTTAATGAACTGCGAGAAGTCATGGGTGCTGTTTGCAGGCCTGGCTGATGGACACCATCTGCACACAATCCTGGCTCTTTCTCCATAAACTGGCAATGTGGAGAGGACATTGGGCACCTCATGAGCCACAAGGTGGAAGGTGCCTGGTGCCCTGAGTGGCTGTGTGAAGCAGAGCAACTGTCTCACTGGCTGATCCTGTGTGACTGTGCCCTGTATCTTTTTTTTTTTTTTTTTTTTTTTCTGAAAAAGAATATATATTGGGTTGGCCAAAAAGTTCGTTCAGGCTTTAACGTAAGATGGTTAAGGAAAACCTGAACGAACTTTTTGGCCAACCCAATGTATGTATAATTGAATCATTTTGCTGTACACCTGAAACTAACACAACATTGTAAATCAACTATACTTCAATTTAAAAGTATACGAGTATTGCTACTCCAGCTTTCTTCTGATTTCCATTTGGATGGAATATCTTTTTCCATCCCCTCACCTTCAGTCTCTATGTGTCCCTAGGTCTGAAGTGGGCCTCTTGTAGACAGCATATACATGGGTCTTGTTTTTGTATCCATTCAGCGAGTCTGTGTCTTTTGGTTGGAGCATTTAATCCATTTACATTTAAGGTAATTATCCATATGTATGTTCCTATGACCATTTTCTTTATTGTTTTGGGTTTGTTTTTGTAGGTCCTTTTCTTCTCTTGTGTTTCCCACTTAGAGAATTTCCTTTAGCATTTGTTGTAGAGCTGGTTTGGTGGTGCTGAATTCTCTTAGCTTTTGCTTGTCTGTAAAGCTTTTGATTTCTCCATCAAATCTGAATGAGATCCTTGCCGGATAGAGTAATCTTGGTTGTAGGTTCTTCCCTTTCATCACTTTAAATATGTCATGTCACTCCCTTCTGTCTTGTAGAGTTTCTGTTGAGAAATCAGCTGTTAACCTTATGGGAGTTCCCTTGTATGTTATTTGTTGTTTTTCCCTTGGCTGCTTTCAGTAATTTTTCTTTGTCTTTAATTTTTGCCAATTTGATTACTATGTGTCTCGGCATGTTTCTCCTTGGGTTTATCCTGTATGGGACTCTCTGTGCTTCCTGGACTTGGGTGGCTATTTCCTTTCCCATGTTAGGGAAGTTTTCGACTATGATCTCTTCAAATATTTTCTCAGGTCCTTTCTCTCTCTCTTCTCCTTCTGGGACCCCTGTAACGCGAATGTTGTTGTGTTTAATGTTGTCCCAGAGGTCTCTTAGGCTGTCTTCATTTCTTTTTATTCTTTTTTCTTTATTCTTTTCTGCAGCAGTGAATTCCACCATTCTCTCTTCCAGGTCACTTATCCGTTCTTCTGCCTCAGTTATTCTGCTGTTGGTTCCTTCTGGTGTATTTTTCATTTCAGTTATTGTATTATTCATCTCTGCTTGTTTGTTCTTTAATTCTTCTAGATCTTTGTTAAACATTTCTTGCATCTTCTTGATCTTTGCCTCCATTCTTTTTCTGGAAGGTTGCCTATCTCCACTTCATTTAGTTGTTTTTCTGAGGTTTTATCTTGTTCCTTCATCTGGTACATAGCCTTCTGCCTTTTCATCTTGTCTGTCTTTCTATGAATGTGGTTTTTGTTCCACAGGCTGTAGGATTGTAGTTTTCCTTGCTTCTGCTGTCTGCCGTCTGGTGGATGAGGCTATCTAAGAGGCTTGAGCAAGTTTCCTGATGGGAGGGACTGGTGGTGGGTAGAGCTTACTGTTGCTCTGGTGGGCAGAGCTCAGTAAAACTTTAATCCACTTGTCTGCTGGTGTGTGGGGCTGGATTCCCTCCCTGTTGGCTATTTGGCCTGAGGCCACCCAACACTGGAGCCTACCTGGGCTCCTTGGTGGGACTACTGCTGCACTCCGGGAGGGCTCACGCCGAGGAGTACTTCCCAGAACTTCTGCTGCCAGTGTCCTTGTCCTCACAGTGAGACATACCGCTTCTCTCTAGTTGTGGCATGTGAGTTTTCTCTCTCTAGTTGTGGTGCACAGGCGCCAGGGCTCACGAGCTCTGTAGTTTGCAGCACATGGGCTCTCTCGTTGAGGTGCATGAGCTCAGTAGTTGTGGTGCATGGGCT
This sequence comes from Kogia breviceps, assembly GCF_026419965.1. NCBI lineage: Eukaryota > Metazoa > Chordata > Mammalia > Artiodactyla > Physeteridae > Kogia > Kogia breviceps. Next base: position 64,434,320 of record NC_081319.1, read on the forward strand.
TAGTTACCCCACAGCATGTGGGATCTTAGTTCCCTGACCAGGAATCAAACCTGTGTCCCCTGCATTGGAAGGCAGATACTTTACCACTGGACCACCAGGGAAGTCCCAGCAATCTGTGTTTTAATCAGCTTTCCTGGAGAATCTGATGCTTGATAAAGTTTGAGAACCACTGATTAGGTCTTGGAAATTCCTATGGCAAATGCACACTTCAATGTACAATGGTTCAATGGCTCAAATAAAATAGAAGTATATTTGTTGCTCATTTAGAAGTGCAGGTGGTTGAACAGCTTGGCAGAGTGGCTTCCTCCAGGCAGTTATTCAGGGACCCAGGGTGATGAAGTCACTGCCATCTTTTTTTTTTTTTTGTGGTACGTGGGCCTCTCGCTGTTGTGGCCTCTCTCGTTGCGGAGCACAGGCTCCGGAGGCGCAGGCTCAGCGGCCATGGCTCACGGGCCCAGCCGCTCCGCAGCATGTGGGATCCTCCCAGACTAGGGCACGAACCCGTGTCCCCTGCATCGGCAGGCGGACTCTCAACCACTGCGCCACCAGGGAAGCCCACTGCCATCTTTAATACGTGACTTTCAGGCTTTCTCTGAAGGTCATCCCAGCCCAAAGAGAAGAGCATGGAGAAAGGCTGTAGGATTTGTTTATAGGCTGGGTCCAGAAGTGGCATACATGTCCGTATTCCACTGGCTAGAACTCAGTCACATGGCCCTGACTACCTGCAAGGGAGGCTGGGAAATGTAGTCTAGCTTGTGCCCAAGGAAAAGAGGCAAACACAGATTTTGGTGAGCAGCTAGGAGTCTCTTTATGGACATTTCTGAGGTTCTCTGTATTCTGGACCTATTTTATGTCTCAAAGCCCTTTGACAGTCAGGTTGAGCTCATGGACTCATTCTCAGAATGTTTTTATTTTTATTATTATTTATTTATTTATTTATTTATTTATTTATTTATTTATTTATTTATTTTTTGCGTTACACGGGCCTCTCACTGTTGTGGCCTCTCCCGTTGTGGAGCACAGGCTCTGGACACGCAGGCTCAGCGGCCATGGCTCACGGGCCCAGCCTCTCCATGGCATGTGGGATCTTCCTGGACTGGGGCACAAACCCATATCCCCTGCATTGGCAGGTGGACTCTTAACCACTGCGCAACCAGGGAAGCCCTCTCAGAATGTTTTTTTTTTTTTTTTTTTTTTTTTGCGGTACGCGGGCCTCTCACTGTTGTGGCCTCTCCCGTTGCGGAGCACAGGCTCCGGACGCGCAGGCCCAGCGGCCATGGCTCACGGGCCCAGTTGCTCCGCGGCATGCGGGATCCTCCCGGACCAGGGCACGAACCCGTGTCTCCTACATCGGCAGGCGGATTCTCAACCACTGCGCCACCAGGGAAGCCCTCAGAATGTTTTTAAATGCATAAAATAATAAACAGAATTACAGAGGAAACCATTTAAATTGAAATATAATTATAAATTGTTAAAAAAATTTTCACCTAGAATTGCCAAATCAATCTTGAGGAGAAAGAACAAAGCTGGAGGCATAACCCTTCTAGGCTTCAGACAATGCTACAAAGCTACAGTAATCAAAACAGTGTGCTATTGGCATAAAAACAGACATATAGATCAATGGAACAGAATAGAGAGCCCAGAAATAAACCCACACACCTACTGTCAATTAATTTTTGACAAAGAAGGAAAGAATATACAATGGAGAAAAGACAGTCTCTTCAGCAAGTGGTGTTGGGAAAACTGTACAGCCTCATGTAAATCAATGAAGTTAGAACACACCCTCATACCATACACAAAAATAAGCTCAAAATGGCTTAAAGGTGTAAACATAAGATATGGCACTCTAAAACTCCTAGAAGAGAACGTAGGCAAAACTTTATCTGACATAAATTGTACCAATGTCTTTTTAGGTCAGTCTCCCAAAAGCATTGGAAATAAAAGCAAAAATAAACAAATGGGACCTAATCAAACTTACAAGCTTTTGCACAGCAAAGGAAACCATAAACAAAATGAGAAGACAACCTATGGACTGGGAGAAAATATTTGCAAATGATGTGACTGACTGACAAGAGCTTTATTTCCAAAATATACAAGCAGCTCATATAACTTAATAACAAAAAACCAAACAACAAAATCAAAAAAATGGGCAGAAGAGTCCAAAGAAAACATACAGATTGCCAACAGGCACATGAAAAGATGCTCAACATCGCTAATTGTTAGAGAAATGCAAATCAAAACTATAATGAGGTATCACCTTGCACTGTTCAGAATGGCCATCATCAAAAAGTCTACCAATGATAAAATGCTGGAGAAGGTGTGGAGGAAAGGGAACCCTCCTACACTGTTGGTGGGAAAGTAAATTGGTACAGCCACTATGGAAAACAGTATGGAGGTTCCTCAAAAAATTAAAAATAGAGTTACCATGTGATCCAGCAATCCCACTCCTAGGCATGTATCTGGAAAAGACAACAGCTCTAATTTGAAAAGATACATGCACCCAGTGTTCATTGCAGCACTATGTACAGTAGCCAAGACATGGAAACAATCTAAATGTCCATTAACAGATGAATGGATAAAGAAGATGTGATATATATATATAAAACAGAAAATTACTCAGCCATAAAAAAGAGTGAAATAATGCCATTTGCAGCAACATGGATGGATCTAGGAATTATCTTTAACTAAGTGAAGTAAGTCAGAGAAAGACAAATATATATCACTCGTTTGTGGAATCTAAAAAATAGCACAAATGAACTTATTTATGAAATAGAAACAGACTCACAGACATAGAAAACAAATTTATGGTTTCCAAAGGCAAAGGGGGGGAGGGATAAATTAGGAGTATGGGATGAACAGATACACACTACTCTGTATAAAATAGATAACCAACAAGGACCTAGTGTACCCCACAGGGTACTATACTCAATATCTTATAATAACCTATAAAGGAAAAGAATCTGCAAAACAATATATGTATGTATAACTGAATCACCTTGCTGTACACCTGAAACTAACACAACAGTGTAAATCAACCTTACTTCAATTAAAATTACAATTTCAATTAAAAAAATTTTTTGACAGAGCAATATATGTATTTATTAATGCATTAAATAACAAGATCTAGTGACAGATTTAATAACTACTTTGATTTTGAAGTAACAATGAATATAAATGGTATTTCAAGATATCTTCAGCCACTATAATTTAATATTTAAATATCTTTGATTTCTTTTAGTGGCAAAAGTCAGATATTGCTAATAATACCAGGTTTATGGCCTGCATTTATAATTGAGGGATATGCTAAGTCTGTTTGTTTGTTTAAATTTATTAAATTTATTTATTTTTGGCTGCATTGGGTCTTTGTTGCTGCGTGCAGGCTTTCTCTAGTTGTGGTGAGCCGGGGCTACTCTTTGTTGCGGTGCATGGGCTTCTCATTGCGGTGGCTTCTCTGTTGCGGAGCATGGGCTCTAGGCACGTGGACTTCACTAGCTGTGGCAAGTGGGCTCAGTAGTCGTGGCTCACGGGCTCTAGAGCACAGGCTCAGTAGTTGTGGCGCAAGAGCTTAGTTGCTCCGCGGCATGTGGGATCTTCCCGGACCAGGGCTCGAACCCATGTCCCCTGTATTGGCAGGCAGATTCTTAACCACTGAGCCACTAGAGAAGCCCTATGCTACGTTTTAATTAGAGTTTAGTGAAAATAAAGACATATTTTTCCCCATCCAAGTTCATTGATTGCCTGCTCCATCTCCCTTGAATTTTATCCATGGATTCAAGAACTTCTGCTCTATACTTTATTTCTAGCCTTGGATGAGGAGAATCGTAGGGTTTTTATGGGGCATTACATGCCTTATAAACATTAGCTTATTGAGCTTCATAATATTTGAATATGGTAAATCTATGTCTTTACCTATAAACCTTAGCTTTTCAGGTAGCTTTTCAGGCAATAACACAAAAACAATTCTATATAAATACTCATTGCATTAAGTTTCAATTTGTTCAGATGCTTCATCAGTAAACTGGATGGTGCTTTGATCTTATATAACAATAATTCTTACTTGAAAATGTTAACTTTTTCAATTTCTGCCTGACTTATCTAAAATGTTTGTAGACATTTCTTGTTTTAATCAGTCAACATATGTTCTGAGTATATGTAGAAGATTAGCTCTGAATGCATTACTGCCTTATAACCTCCCTACCTAAGAGCAAAGTGGAGAGGGCACGGGTTTGGAGTTAGAAAGACGAGCTTTTCTATTTGTGAGTTTTGGCCTTAGGTAGGTTCCTTACTCCTGGTAAGCCTCAGTTTGGTTGTCTATGAAGTGGATATAATAGGCTTAGCACCTAAATGGTGCTTAGTAAATTATTGCTATTAATATCTTCTCCCTTTTTTGACAGTCTAAACAAACAGCCTGGTTAAGTCTGAGTATTCGATGTGTGAGGAAAATAGCTAGCCACGTGAAACCTAACAGAAAGAATATGCATCAGGGGTTTTGTTTGCAGGCAATGGAATTTGACTCTGACTTAAACCGAAAGAGAATTTGTTACAAATGTATGGTAGAATTGACAATCAAAACGGAATTGTTATAACAGAAGTAGGCAGCTTCAGAAGGTCTTTGGTGCATCATCCACTAGACTGATGAATTCCTTCTGCTATTTTCAGTCTTTACATCCTCTGCTTAATATTCAGTGTCCAAGCAGAGCGACTGCAATGGGTTGATCCTTGACCGTGAGCCTCCCTGGGAACTATACCAGGTTATTGAGAGGGAAGATGTAGAGTGGGCTGTGGAGCACCCAGACTTGGCTGTGTATCAGGACTGTGCATCTGAGAAGTTACTGCCCAAAGGGTGCTGATAAAACAGGGTGGCCTAAAGACATGAAAGCAACCTAAATGTCCACTGACAGATGAATGGATAAAGATGTCGTAAATATGTACAATGGAATACTACGCAGCCATACAAAAGAACGAAATAATGCCATTTGTAGCTCCATGGATGGACCTAGAGATTATCATACCAAGTGAAGTAAGTCAAAAAGGGAAAGAAAAATATCATATGATATCACTTATTTGTGGAATCTAAAAGATGGTACAAATGAATTTATTTACAAAACAGAAATAGACTCACAGACATAGAAAATAAACTTATGGTTACCAAAGGGAAAAGGGGGGGATAAATTAGGAGTTTGGGATCAACAGATAACATACTACTATATATAAACTAGATCATCTACAAGGACAAGTATACGAGTACAGCACAGGGAACTATACTCAATATTTTGTAATAACCTATATGGGAAAAGAATCTGGAAAAGAATCTATCTATCTATATATCTGAATCACTTTGCTGTACACCAGAAATTAACACAACATTGTAAGTCAACTATACTTAAATAAATAAATAAATAAATTTAAAAACAAGGTGGCCTAAAAATGGCAGAAGTCCACTACCAAGAGACTGCCAAGTTCCCATCACCTACTGGTTGAAGGGCATCCAGGCAAGATCAAATGGCTAGAGGGAGAAATGGACTTTACACTGACTCCATCAAACCCCGTTAACACCTGTGAGAGCTTATAGCACCACCTACTGTTTTAAAAGAAAATTTCCTTCTGTTAAAAGTCATGGCTTATTTTTTATAGTATTTAGGACACGCAAGTGTAATAAACCCCAAACCAATAATTCTCTGCAGTGGTTTAGGGAGATTAAAAAAATGCCTGCTCAGCAATGACTGTGTGCTGTTTGCAGTGTTTGTGATCAGAGCTCTGAACTGCTGGCAGGTGAGTTGCTGCTGTAGCATCCAGGAAGTGAAACCATAATAATAAGGGGTTAATGCATTGACTACTTACTGTAATCTGTGTACTGTTCTAAGAGGCTGGTGTGGACTATCTCATCTAAATACCATGTAACTCTACTAGAGGGGGAATACTGTATGCATTTGGCAGGGGAAGAATCTGAGGCTCAGAGAAGTAACTTGGCCAAGGTCGTACACCTAGTAAGTGGGAGAGCTGGGGTTCTAGCCCAGACAGTTGGACTCTCAGGACAGCAAGTGCCTGGGGCTCTCTAGAGCAAGGAACTCTCTCCTGATGACCAGGGTGCTTAGTACCTCATGTGTCTATCAGCAGGGCACACCTGCAGTGTGATTCATTTTCGTTTTTACACCTGATTAATAACACACTTTTGTCTTTAAGAATATCTTTTATTCACACAAGCAGTATACCTAATAATCATAGCCAACCCTTATCTATCGCTGTGTGCCAGGCACTTTTCTAAGTACTTTACATTTATTAATTCATTTATGCTTCTCAACATCCCTATGAATTAAGTACTGTTTTTAATCTCCATTTTACAGATGAGGATATGGTTCAGTAACTCTTCAAGATCACACAACTAGGAAGTGACAGAGGCTGTGTGTGAACCCAGATAGCCTGGCTGCTTGCTGTCTGTGTACTGCCCTGTAGTGCTTGTAAGAAGTTATTTTAAAATAGTCCACGTATATTTATAAGATAAATCACAGAGGTGTGTATGGTGGTGCTCAAATCTTAGAAAAATGTGAAGGTGGAATGAAAGTGACAGAAATTTAGGAAAGACTGATTTAAAGAGTTTCTTTCTTTTTTTTTTTTTTTTTGTGGTACGCGGGCCTCTCCCTGCTGCGGCCTCTCCCGTTGCGGAGCACAGGCTCCGGACGCGCAGGCTCAGCGGCCATGGCTCACGGGCCCAGCCGCTCCGCGGCATGTGGGATCTTCCCGGACCGGGGCACGAACACGCATCCCCCGCATCGGCAGGCGGACTCTCAACCACTGCGCCCCCAGGGAAGCCCCAGTTTCTAATTTTTATTGTAAGCTATGCTTGAATATCTTCTTGGGCCTACTTGCCACAGTTTCTCCAGAGTAGATACAGGGGTGTGGATTTACTGGGTTATTGTTCTCCAGAATGACTGTACCAACATGTTTTACTTTTTTTTTTTTTTTTTTGGTCACTTTAAGTGAGTTTTATGTAGTTTTCCTAAGAGTTTCTAGAATTTGTAGGCCCTCGAGGACTATTGGTAATAATAGAAGTTAAGTAAAATTTGGTTGTTTATTACTCCTAAGAGCATAAGAGAAGGAGAGTCTGCATCTTTACCTAAGAAATATGCTTAGCTCACCCCACTGGGACAGAAGCTAGTGTATCAGAACACAGTTCATTCCACCAGCGCACGTGTTTCTGGAAATCAGTGCCATCTAGTGGTGACTAAACCCCTCAGTAGCTATCAGAGTGTGGTGTATGTGTGCGTGAGCGAGTGTGTGGGGGGAGGGAGGGCATAGGGGGAGGACATCCAGGAATCTGCATATTTAAAAAGCAGCCCCCAGTTTCCCCTTTTCCATCCTTTTCACGGCACCTGCTGCACAGCCCTGGGATTACACGGGAGTCTGGGCATGTTCTGGGCCTGTTTGGGGTTGAAGAACACCTTCCCCCCAGGCCTGCACACAAAGGAGATGTGGAAACAGGCTCATGTGTTTGGGGTAAGAAGAAAGTGCCCAAACTGTGACCTCAGTTTTGCCAAATCCATTTGCATTTCCTCCCTTGTTGATTTCTGTTGACCTCCGCCCTCCTTTGACTTTGCGGCTCACCTGGAACTTCTGTCTTTTTCTCCTTCATCCTCAGCCTGGTGTCTAGGGCCCCATCATCAGACCCCAGGCTCTCCCCTCATCCCTTTGTGAGCTCCCCTGCATGTGGGTGTGCACATCATCAAACAGTGTTTCTTATTGCTACATAAACATTCCATCCATCCATCCATCCTTCCATCCATCCATCCATCCATCACTTTACTTCTTCATTCTTGCCTTATGTTGTTCCCTTGCCTGGAACATAAATTCTATCCCTTCTCCACATTCCACTGGCCCGCTGAGCTCAGCTTCATCGATTGATTCCTCCTGTAGGGTCTGTCTGCACCTCGCGGCCTCCACTGCCCTCATCCCGCATCGCCCATCCCAGTCTGCTCGTATACTCTGCAGCAAACTTCTGCTCTGAAGCAAATCGTCAGCTACTGCAGGACAGAGGTTATGTTATGTAATTCTTTGGTATTTTCCAAAACCGTGTACACGTTCCCAGATGCACAGCTGAACTTGTTTCCTTGCCCAGCGAGTTGTCCTTATACTCACCATACTGTAAAAAAGAAGGAAAGTTAACATTTCATTGAGTACCTGGTATCTGCCAGATACTATGCTTAGAATTTTACGTCTAAGCATAGTATCTGCTTACGTTTGCTTTTACGTCTGTTACGTTATTTAAAACCTAAAAACCCTGTGAGGAGAATGTTATCCATTTCTTAGGCTGGAAGAATTAGATCATCAGTGTTTAATAAATGTGTAGCTATAATGAACAGGTCAGCATTTAGACCCAAGCCCATCTGACCCCCCAACCGCCAAACCCATACCGTTTGCTGCACTGCCCTGCCGCCATTTGGTGTTAGACGCTCCCTTTAAGGTGTTTCATGCTGATGCCTTGCATTCCTGCCTTCCTTCCTGCACAGTCCACTTCCAGGGAAGCAGAGCATCCTTTTCCCTGGGGTAATACTGGGTCTTTTCCCTGTACCATCCTCATGCCCACATGGAGCCCCCCTTCTTCACACTTAGTCTGACTTAACATCCACGTAAGTAAAGCAGTATGCCCGCCTACTTTTTTTTAAAACTAGCATTTCTAGATTAAAACATCCCTTAAGGTAGGATAACTCTGGGTCCTGGAACACGAGATGCTTTTCAGGACACACAAGCCTTGCTACACTTTGAGCTCACTTTGGATGGTCGAAGAGCTCACAGAGCTCGTGTCTTTGGATGTCTCTGTACAACTAGCCCCAGAGAGCTTGCCCAGCTGACTCAGGACCAATCTGAATCTGTTCTCTTGTGTTTCCTGCCCCAGGGATTCCGAGCCAGCCCTCGGCACCTTAGGAGACGGGCCGCAGCGGCTGCAGCTGCCCGGCTAGAAGAAGCCAAGCCTGCCGTGGAGGTTCACCACCAGAGCGAGCAGGAGATCTCAGTGAGGAAACGAAGAATCAAGAAAAGCAGCCGCGTGCAGCCAGAATTCTACCACTCCGTCCAAGGCGCTTCCACCAGAAGACCTGTAAGTAGGGAATTGTCTTTTCAAAGAATATTAAATACGTTGTCACATGGGGGTGGTCCTTCTCTTAGTCTTCAAATATGATCAGATTGACTTTAAGTAATTCAGTTATTCTCTTATCGTCCCAGCAAGTAGTCGGGAACTCACTTGAGTGCCAGCGAGGAATGTGGTTTCCCAGGAAGCGCTGGTCAGCGGTGGGCGGCGGGGCGGGGGCGGGGATTGAAAACTGGTGAATCCTGACCACGTGAGAGTGGGGTCTAGAGCCCGGATGGGGCCATGGGGTTACCCAGCTGAGGCCTGAAGTGGTGAGAGCTGAGCTGGTGGAGAGGGGTGACAACAAAGCAGCATCGGGACGGGGAGGCGTGGAGGGAGGGGCCGACCCCCTTGTCTGCAGCTGTCCTCCGGGTGATGCTGAGAGAGCTGGCCCCTCTGGGTGGCTTTTCTGTTGCTCCCCGGCGGCACTGCTGTCCTCTTCTAGCAAGTGCCCTGGGTCTCTGTCAGCCGAGCTGCCTTACCTGGACAGTTACCTGGGACGCTTGGTGCTTGGTACCCACCTGGTCTTCATCCCTTCTCATCTCCTGAGCATGCTTGTTCCACGTGCTCTGACCTTCTGTCTTCGTTGGGGCTCTTACGCAGGGACTTGTTGCCGGGGCTGTGACGGTTAAGGATTTGGGGCTTAGATACTGACATTTTAAAAACTTTCAAGGAGTATTTCATGACTGCAGTAATCTTGCATTGCTTCAGCATTAAAAAAAAGTTTCCCTACGAGTCCCTCCTGTGCTGTGGAGAGCCCGTGAATGACCTGACTCATGCCAGCTGAGGGGAGCCAGCAAGGTTTGACATGATAATATGTCTCTGTAAATTATTAAAACAGACCTGCCCTTCTGTGGGGTAACTGTGTAGCAGACGTATGTGGCGTTTGCTCCCAGGCCAGCGACAATGGCAAGAAGCTGAATTCCTTTAGAGAAAAGGTCCTGTTTAGCCAATGGTAAAATAAGCACATACTTAGAGATGAGAGCCTTTCTTTCATGGTTGAGTAAAACAAAGGCTAAGTAGAATTTGGTATCTACGCGGAGCCACAGGAAATTGTAGAAAAATTTATTCATTCAACAACCGTAAGCTTTTCTATACAGGACATAAGAGATGCACAGGTATGTATTAATAACTAACGGTTACTGAGGGCTTACTTGTGTAACTGGAATTATTCATCTTCTGCATGATGAAACTGAGGCCCAGAGAGGTAAATAACTTGCCTAAGTTGACCCAGTTGTTTGGGGGCAGAGTCTAGGGTTTGGGTCTAGGCGGCGGCCTCCAGGGCCCCAGCACTTCCTCTGCAACCCTCTGCCTTCCTGCTACCCAGCACCTCACAGCTGAGTCCATGGACAGACACGCACACGAGTAAACGGAGTGCAGGCCTGTGTTAGGGAAGTGCTGCCGTGGACTGTGCACCCGGCACTAGGGAACGTGGCGCAAGACCAGAAATACTTGCAGAGAAGCAGACGCCTGAGGCGTGCGCGTCCTGGAAGAGGAGGAGTTGATCTGGTGGGAAGTGGAGGGAGGCGTCGAGGAGCACAGAGGCGTGACGGCGTGGCAGGCTCGGGGGACAGCTCGAGGTGGTGCTGATAGATGAGACCAGGGTCATGAAGGAATATCTTATGCTGAATCGTTGGGTTTATCTTCTGTGACGGGGCTCTGTTGAAGGTAGGGAATAGGCACATTGGTTTCCCTGCTCAGGATCTAGCTAATTCTTTCTTCTAATCTCCCCATGTGGATGGAGAAGTATGTGATCATCCTCAAAGTTTAGGAACCCTCCACCCGCCCTTATTCCCTCCTGAGAACTGTACCTAACTGCCTTGGTAATAAGACATCGTCCCCATGCCTGGTGACTGTGCCCGGAACACCTCTCTTCGCTCTCTGTTTGCCTGGAGAATTCCAGTTCACCTCTGAACACTGACTCGTGATCGGGCGGCTTGTTCAGGAACATCTTTTCTGATCCTTCCCACCAGAGTGAGGTGCGTTCTGCTTTGGTCCTCGGCCCTTTGTACAGATCTCCAGCAGCGCAGTTACTCAAGTGAAAAAGGCAGGCTCAGTAGTGAGACGGACATGGCTTCGACTCCCGCTCTATGTATCTGGCAGGAAACAGCTGGCACCATAGAATTTAATGGAAAGACTGTTTCCAGAAGCATGGGCAGGGCTGAGACGCTCCAGCAGCCTTCAGGTGGAACCTACCTACCTACCTACCTACCTTCCACCCCTCACCTGCAGGGGTGGCAGACGGCAGGGGCCTTGCTGGGTCCTGGTCAGAGGGCTGGAACCAAGGAAGCAGCCTTCCCCAGTAGCTGTGGCGTGCAGCCCGGCCAGAACCCAGTGAGTCAGGAAGGGGGCAGCGGGGGCAGATGTGCTGCCTTCCCAGCTCCTGCTTTTCCATCAACCCGACCCAACAGGACACCAGAGGGCTGGGGAGTGTGGGTGATGCGGGTTACAGAGATCAGCACCCTGAGGACAGGGCAGAGTCACCAGGGATGGGCAGAGTCTGAGGGGACAGACAGGGACCCTAGCAAGTAAAAAACATACGTGGTCATCTCTGCCGAGCTGTTCAACTCCTCGAGACTCAGCTTTCTTACTGTGAAGTGATAGTAACAACGGCGACCTAACTGAGGGGTGAGGATGAACTGACGTGTGGAATTAGGTGGCCTGCTTGGCATAAATCAGTGCATGGTAATTCCTTCCTCTCCTTCCCCCCCAGACCTTGACTTTCTTGGGGACCATATCGTCTGGCCTAGCATATTTCCTGGCATATGACATCTGATGCATTTTGTTGAACAAATGAATGAATGATATTTATACATGACGTGTAGGTTAGGCACTATAGGAATTCAGAGAATGGAGTTTTTTCTTTTACCCCCCAGATAAGGTGGTTAGGGGGTAACTACTTCACGGAAGAGACAGGATTGAGTTGGGCTTAATTATGGGTAGGAATTGGAGAGCCAGCCGACGTCAGCTCTGGGAAACAGAGTAAGCAGAAGTGCTGAGAACTGTTTGGCTGGATGTGGGGGATTATGAGAAATGTACAAGATAAAGCTGGAAAAAGAGATGGGGCCGGAATACCACTGTGTTTAAACTTCATTTTCTGTGCTTCGTGGAGGCACTGGAAGAGATGAGTAGCATCATCATAGCAGGATTTTAGGAATTAAACCTGAGCAGGGTGGGTCAGAGGGGAGCAGGACAGGGCCGGGTCAGTAGCTACTGCAGAGGTCTGGGAGTCTGGTGATTAACACCTGAACTTGGACATTGCCTGTAGCTCTCTGCCGACATCTGGTGGTCACTTCTGGTAGGGAACCTGAGGAAGGCCTTTGCCCTCTATTCTTCGGAAGGATCATTTGGAAGGGAGCAGGGTTAGAGGACAGGAAATAGCAGTGGAGGCTGCCTTGTTGCTAGGGGCAATAAAAACATTCCAGGAGCTTCTTTGGGGCGGGTAAAGCTGCCTTGGTAATAACTCCATCTGTGTGCTTCTCCTAGGGGTCGTTGTTTTGTAGACTGGAAATCGTCAGAGTTGGTAGCAGGAGGCTGTTGGCTTCGTATGTCATGTGATTCCTGCTCAGCCTCTGCTGACATTTCCCCGTTTTCATGCTGTAGGTGGACTTGAGCGCCGGCGTTGGGTCCTCTTCTGGGTTTGGTTAGATGCCAGTAGGGCCAGCACATGAGCCCGGAACCTGTGCCTTTTCCAGCTTACACAGTGGGAGGGAGAGGGGGGACGAGTCAGTGTCAACTCTGATGGTGGCCTGGAGATGAAATAAAAATAAATCAGCTGTGGTGACTCAGGATTATTTGAATGACTTTATGTGAAGCACTCCAGGCGTTTCTAGCAGCAGTCTGAGTAAGAAACAGGCCCGTGAGTCAAAAGACTGACACAGGACGTAGCAGTGAAGGAGATGACTCAGAAGCTGTGACAGTGCACTTTCTGCCAGGAAGCGGGCCCCGAGCCATATGGAATGCATTATACTTCAGCATCTCCGGCTGCTCCAACCTATTTACTTTTTCTGAATTCATCATTTATACTCCAACGTGGCTATAAGAATTAGTAACGGAAATCACTAACATAAACATAGTGAGTAATATTTGTGTTTTCTTTCCCCCTCTTTTGAAAAATGAGATGTTTCTAGGAGTGAGTAAGCCAAACATTTATCCTGATTTTCTCTCTTAGGTCTTGGGACTTATCTTATATATTGAGACGTGTCACTGGAACATTTAGGAATTTTTACCACCTTGGGGCAGAAGAGATAATTAGGTCCACCATCTCCCTTGGTTCTTTAGTATTTTGACACTGCAATTGGGTCTGAATCCTAGAGCTTGAAACATCACCATCATCACCACCATCACCGGAGCTCTCACATCACTGCACGCTCGCTACGTCGGCAGCCCACAGGCAGCAGGTGTCTCTGTGCTTCCCTGTTTTCTCCCCTTTCATTTTCCCAGCAGTTCTCTGGGGCAGGTGCTCACTCCCCGGAGGAGGAAACCTGTCAAGGTCACACAGCTGGTGGATGATGGAACGAAGATATAAACCCAAGTGTTCTGACTGGAGCAGTTGGAATAGATTCAAATGATCATGTTTCTAGGCCTAGAGGTTTATCCTAATGAACCCTCCTACAGTACTTTCATCAGTTTGAGTCTCAGGTTTCCTAGCTGCATAGTTTTTAAACTTTTGCATCAATCAAAACCTATTTTTAAATGGTGCTGGAAAGCATAGATAAGCCCCAAACCTCACTCTTGCTATGCTTTTCGTTCAGCCTCTCCTCCTGGGGCAGAGGACCTGGGAGGCAGCAAGAGTCCTTCTACCTAGTGCCCTCACTTGAGCCTGTTAATGTAGAACAAAAAGGGGAAATCAAAACTTAAGAGCACCTGAAAATAACCAGGCACCCTGACTCTGTCCCTGTTACGTTTCACTGATTCCAGTTTTGTGCACATTTCAACCCCATCGCCTGCATTTCCTGGACTTAGAGTCTCTGATACTAGCTCATAGAGGTGAAGGACTATCTGATTAAAAACTGCCAGCGCCCCCAGGTACTGGCCAAGCAGTAGCTCTCTCCCCGTGCTGGCAAAACCAAGGCCCACGTGCTTCTGTCCTTCACTCTGGGGCTCCTGCCCCAAGTAACTGGATTATCAAACCTGATACATTAAAAAAAAATTGTATTGAAGTGTAGTTGATTTAATGTTGTGTTAATTTCTGCTGTACAGCAAAGTGATTCAGTTACACACACATATATATATATTCTTTTTCATCTTCTTTTCCACTCCGGTTTATCAGAGGATATTGCATATAGTTCCCTGGGCTATACATTAGGACCTTGTTGTTTATCCATCCTTATATAATAGTTTGCATTTGCTAATCCCAAACTCCCAATCCTTTCCTCTCCCACCACCCTCCCCCTTTGGCAACAACAAGTCTGTTCTCTATGTCTGTGAGTCTGTTTCTGTTTTGTAGATAGGTTCATTTGTGTCGTATTTTAGATTCCACATGGAAATGATATCATATATTTGTCTTTCTCTGACTTATGTCACTTATGATAATCTCTAGGTCCATCCATGTTGCTGCAAATGGCATTATTTCATTCTTTTTTTTATGGCTAATATTCCATTGCATCTATGTGTACCACATCTTCTTTATCCATTTATCTGTCAGTGGACACTTAGGTTGTTTCCATGTCTTGAGCCTGGTACTTCTGACTCAGGTTGGAGGACAGGCAGGACGCAGATGATTGGTGGTCCAGCTTTCTGAAAGGTGAACACTGGGGAAGAAGCTGGTGTGGCCTGAGGGGTGGAAATCAAATTTCCAGTTTGGATACGTTAAGTCTGAAATATCTACTAGATTTCCTAGGGTCTGGATTTCATGGGGTTGTTAGTACACGGATATTATCGAATCCAGGAGACTGATCAGGATAACCCAGGAAGTGAATACTGATACAGAAGGGCGTTGAGGGCTCAGTTGGGGTCCTCCAGAGCCAAGAGGTTAGGAAGAGGACAGAGGTTCCCTTTAACTTCTGACGCCTTCCTTCAGAAAGACGAACACAGCAGATTGGTGGTCGCCAGAGGTAAGGGGTGGGGGTAGGGGAAAACACAATTTAAAGAAGTACACACAGCTGAATACACCTGTTGTTTTCAGTGACACAGAAAAACAAACCCTTGAATACACCAAAAAAAAAAAAAAAAAAAAGAAGAAGAAAGAAAAAAGGAAAAAAAATTACAGGTGCCTTAGGCGGAGGTGGGTCCAGGGCTCCTGACTTTCACTGAAGGATGTTCATCTTCTGCCAAGAAATGGCAGCATCGCAGGTAGAAACTTTAAGGAGCAGCAGGAAAGGATTTCCCATGCAAATGAATTACTCCTCCCCAGCCTTGCCCTTTCTCCTACCTTCCTTTTCCTTCTGTTGTTGGATTTTGTTTTCGAGTCTTGAGGAAATTTTCTGTTTTTGTCTTTGCAGCTTAGGTCATTGTAAGGCTGCAAGATACTTTGGAACATTGCACAGTTTTGTTTTTTAAAAAAATATACTTATTTATTTATTTATTTGGCTGCGCCAGATCTTAGCTGCGGCACACGGGATCATTAGTTGCAGCATGTGGGATCTAGTTCCCCAACCAGGGATCAGACCCAGGCCCCCTGCATTGGGAGTGCGGAGTCTTATCCACTGGACCACCATGGAAGTCCCTTTTGCATAGTTTTTCTTTATTTTAAATTAATATTAACAGGTTTCAGGTCATCTTTGTAGTCAGGAGCCTGCTGCTGTGTAGAAAAGACTAGCCAGACATCCTTGATCTTGTTGAGAATGTAGGATGTTTCTCTGTTCCTTTCCTGCTTA
This sequence comes from Kogia breviceps, assembly GCF_026419965.1. Lineage (NCBI taxonomy): Eukaryota > Metazoa > Chordata > Mammalia > Artiodactyla > Physeteridae > Kogia > Kogia breviceps. The sequence continues at coordinate 64,450,259 of NC_081319.1, forward strand.
GGTTGTTAAGTGGTCTTCCCTTTCCCTTTCCTTTTCCAGTGTGTAGCCCTATGCGGCTTTATTTGCATAACCTCGGTCACTTCCCTTTCTGGGGAAGGCTTGCTTACAACTCACACCTTCCTTTGGGTTAATTAATTGGCGAATACAAAGCTTCTAAAGGAAATGTTTGTTTCCTTTTCCCTTTGGAGTTCTAGAGAATGAACTGAACGAATAAAGTCAAATTTGTTTTGCTAACTGCTTCAGAAGGATTTTGTGGAATAATGTCCATTCAGCTTACTGAGTCTGTGCTCATTGCTACACCTCCCTTACAGGACCTTACCAAAGGTTTCATTTATTATAAAATTGCTATCAGTAGGTATAAGAATAATTGGTGCAAGGAGCATGCAGGGTACATGGTCTATATTAAATGAATGGTGCTAATGTAGGTAGAGTTTAGTTTCTCAAACAACTCATGAAACCAAAATGAACTTGGTGAAGGGGTTCATGTACTCTGCTTGGAGAAAAATAAACACATTCTTCTCACTGATGATTCTTTACGAAGCTAGCAGTTGACTGAAGCCAGGCCTGTTGCCATTCTTTTTGTCTTTCTTGTACTCAGCACCACCTGTTGTCTTGAAAACCTTAAATTCTTTAAGCTCCAAGCAAATAAAACTTACAGAAAAAAAATTTAATTAATTAATTAATTAGTTTTTTATCTCTTTATTTTTGGCTGCGTTGGGTCTTCATTTCTGCGTACGGGCTCCCTCCAGCTGCGGCGAGCGGGGGCCACCCCTTGCTGTAGCCTGAGGGCCCCTCACTACGGTGACCTCTCCTGCTGCGGAGCATGGGCTGCAGGCGCGTTTTAGTCTTTTTTTTTTCCCCCAGAAAATTTTTAGATAGCCACTTGTGCCTTCAAAGTTTCCATGGACGGGGTGGATAAAAGAGCTGAAAAGAGAGCTTCTTTAGAGATGGTCTAGTTTATTACTTTACTTCTAACCAGAACAGTCTTTATTTCTAACCTAACCAGAATGTTAAATGGTTCTGGGAAGATGAGTGTACATTTCTTTATTTTAAAGGACACAGTTAGCTCTTCCCTTGGAATTCTGTTTGATGTTTAACAGCCCTGTTTGCCTGGGGTGACTCCTTGACCTTTACCTAAATCCTGTGGGTTACAACTTAAAACCATTTCCTATTGTACCATCTGTGAAGAGGTACTGTGAAAGATCTAGAGCTTGTCTCACTTCTCTTCATCCAGTGCTTTCAGTGATGAGGTCTCCCTTTGTCTGATCGCTTGTATTCGTAGCCAGTGTTCATTATACTTGAGAATCAAAGAGCTGCTTCTTTTCTGGGCTCATGGTTCCATCTCTCTGGACCTTTTCTCCTAGACCTAATTCTCAGTTTTTCGAAATATTACTGTTGTGCTCCTCTCAGCCCCCTCCTGTTGAGTGGCAAGAATCCATCTGATTTCTCTCAATAGTGCCTCTTCCCCCCCACCCCCAATTGTGAGGTGATGAGTGTGGTTTAAAAAAAATCAAACTGTGGAAACTGAACAATCGAATATATCCAAACAGAATTTAGTTTGTGCCTTGGGAGAAAAGTGGTCAGTTCTGGAAATGACAGTGATGTTTCAGGAACACTACTGCTTTGCAGTAATACTTGTGAATGCAAAATGCCGCCTGCCATATTCATAAGCAAAGGATGTTGCAGCCATCAAGCCATCACATTATAGCCACCTGACGGTGAGCCCTGGGGGAACTCAGGATGGAAACAAAGAATGCCTGCCATCTAGCAGTCAGTCACTGCGGTCTCCCCTCATTGTGCACCCCCCCAAAGGGACTCAGGATGAGAAAGCACAGGATACTGGCCCCCGATAGCTGAGGTACATATCAAAGGAAGATTTCAGTTAGCCAAGACATAGGCTCTTCCCATACATAGAAAAGTGCTAAATTCCTTAACTTGAGATGTCTGGTTTTCTTTATTAACAATAATCTTTTGATGTTCTGACTACCTGGTCTTTATTGCAAAAACTCCTGTATGTCCTGGCTCCCCGCTTGCCTCTTTGGAGCCGCCCCTCAAAGCTAGCTGAGAGGCTGTGTTGCTGGATTAAGTCCTCAGTTTTGTCTGCTGAATATAACATAACTTCTCAAACTTTTAGGTTGTGCATTTTTCTCACACTTCATATTTTGAAAAGTGTGTTCATATTCATGATCTCATTTAATCTGCACAAGCAATTTTTACCTTGAGTGGGGCTTATATTGTTAACCCAATCTGACAAAAGTGAGTTTCAGAGAGTAAGGACTGGCCCAGGCCATCAGTCTAGATGGAAGCAGACATCCCTTGTCCCTGCCGTCCGTTAGGAAGAGCTTCAAGCTCCAAGAGCACTTGGGGATTGGGTGAGAAATTTCAGGGACAAGAATATAGATTCCAGTAGACTGGAGGAATTATGCATGTTTTCATCCTGACTCATTCCTGAGGAGTGGCTATATACCTTTGAGCGCGTGCTCACAGCCTGCATTATCTGTACCACCATCCCAGGGTACCAATGTATTGGCAAGTCCGCTTTGGTCTAATACTACCAAGTCCATGCCGCAGCCTCCACACTTTCTGCTCAGTTATCACATGGTAAAGTAGCTAATTAACTCTGATGCTGGGGAACATCCTTGACCTGTCAGCACTGACCCCCCACTACGTGCAGCTCAGCATCTCTATGGTGGATGAAGATCAGATACCTAAATTAATCTGATGTTAAGATGAGGTTTAAATAATCTTGTGTACTGTTCCTGGGAATGTGGAATGGTGCAGCTGCTCTGGGAAACAGTATGGCAGTTCCTCAAAAATTAAAAATAGAAATTGTAAGGTCCAGCAATTCTACTTCTGGATATATACCCAAAAGAATTGAAAGCAGGGTCTGGGAAAGAGATGTTTGTACAAACCCATGTTCATAGTAGCATTATTTGTATTAGCCAAAAGGTAGAAGCACTCCAAAAGGTACATTGATGGATTAATTATAAACAAAATGTGATGTATCCATACAATGGAATATTATTTAGCCTTGATAAGGAAGGAAATCACGACACCTGCTGCAACATGGATGGATCTTGAAGACATTATGCGGAGTGAAATAAGATAGTCACAAAAGGACAACTACTCTGTGAGGTTCCTCAAGTAGCAAAGTCGTAGAGACAGAAATTGTTAGCGCAAGTTCCTGTGCCTGACGCGCAGTGAGGCCAAACAAACCGAAACATTGGAGTTTGGAGCAGAGAAAGGCTTATTGCAAGACCATACAAGGAGATGAGGTGGCTTGCCCAGAAAAGCCTTGAGCTCCCCGAAGGG